>NC_089266.1:49794417-50110202 GCF_963930625.1 Muntiacus reevesi
GAATCTGAACTGATGGTGGCTTATGCAGGAATTGGTTGAACCTTGTTTTGTAAATAAGTTATACCCTAGCCAAGGCTCACAATTCATGTAAGGCTATTTCATTGTAGACTGTGGTTATCGAGGCTTGTCATTTCTTTATTAGAATGTTACATCATATGCTCTGAGGCACATGGTAGTCACATGACTCTCTTGGCTAATGTGACTCCTCTAATTTGTATACAGTTACTTATACAAATGGAAGCTGGGAGGCATAGCTTTAGAATTTATGGTGGTTTTACTCAGTGAGGAGAGAGCAAAGAGAAATGAGACAAGGATGCCCATTAATACCATTTCTATTCAGCATTATTTGGAAGTACTAGCCAATGCTATAAAGTAAGCACAGGCCTTAAGAAATGTAAGATTTGGAAGGAAGGAGAGATAACTGGCCTTATTTGAAGATGATATGATATGCTACATAGACAATCCAGGAGAATCAACAAACTATTAGAACTAATAAAAGAGTTCAGCAAGGATGCTGGACACAGAAATTGATGGTGTTGCTACAGGCCAACAATAACCAATTAGAGAAATGACCCTTTTTGCAAATGCAAAGAGGCACAAAGAAGCTAGGAATAATTCTTAGGAAAGATATGTAGAATATTTACAGAAAATCTGTAAAAGTAAATTGAAGGGATTAAGAACGTCCCTGGTGACCCAGTGGTTAAGATTTCACCTTTCAGTGCAAGGGGGGCAGGTTCGATTCCTGGTCAGGGAGCCAAGATCCCACATGCCTCAAGGTCATAAAAACCAAAACATAAAACAGAAGCACCACTGTAAGAAATTCCGTAAAGACTTTAAAAATGGTCCACATCAAAAAGATCTTAAAAAATAATTGAAGAGAAGGAAGAAGACCTAGATAAATGAGTACATGTTCATGGATAAGATGACTCAGAATATTAAAGGTGTTCATTATCCTCAAATTAATTGAGAAATGAAATTTTAACCAAAATTATAATAAATTTTAAGTCAGTCAAATGATCAAGGAACCAATGGCACACACCAAAGAGTTTGCTGAAGAGAGGCATTAATGGGCTTATTTACAGAAGTCCAGACAAAGCTATAGGAACAGCCAGTGGTAATTGTGACCCCCTGGCAACAAAGCCAATGAGGGAAGATACCCTGACCTGTTTTCCCTCTTGCTTTTCCTTCTCCTCTCATTGACTTTCAGTGGCTGAGTCCAGGATGAAGGGACCCAGTTGATGCTGTTTTTCTGGAGGACAGCCTCATGGGAATGGAGCAAGGTGAAAAGTAGAAAAGGGAATCTGAAGAAACAATCAGAATATCCAGCACAGATTTCTTTCCATAAAAATTTTTAAGGTGATCTTGAACTTCATGTGGAAAACCAAAGGGTTGAAATTCTGAAAGAACAAGTTTGGAGACCAACAGAGCTATTATGATTTTCATTAGAGTCTCAATTTCTGTCCTACCAGATATTAAAATATATTTATAAACTGTAATAATTAAGGCAGAATGGTATCGTTACAGAAGCAAATAGTAGAACAGAATCCATATGTGTGGCAACTTGAAATATAGAGATACCATACAAATCAGTGCTGTAGGATGGACTATTTATTGGTCAATAAATTATGCCAGGAAAAATGGTTATCCATATAGGAAAAATTTAGTACGTCATGTTTGGATAGCACAAGTTAAAAACTGATCACAAGTGTTGGCAAGGATGTTGAAACTCATACACTGATGCTGGAAGTATGAATTGATATAATCATTCTAGAAGGTATAATTAGACTACATGATATGTAGTAAAGTTGCATAGATTCTAGAATCAGACTACTTCCAGACTGCTTCCCTTTCATTGTAAATAGAGATAATAACAGAATCCTTATAAGGTTATCATGAAAATTAAATGACTTAGTATATATAAACCACTTAGAATAATGTTTGGCACAAAATAAGCACTGTTTAAGTATCAGTTATTATCATTATCATTTCTAAGATCCTGCTGTTCCATTCTTAAGTATGTAGTCCAGGGGAAGTTCTGACTTATGTAAAAGAAGACTCACATAATAATGTTCATTGCAGATGAGCAAAAGAATGGATTTTTTAAGAAATCATGGTATGTTCATTATATAGAGTAAAAATGAATGAACTGAAGCTACATAGATATGTCTTAAAAAGCATGTTGAGGAGGGACTTCCCTGGTGGTCCAGTGGTTAAGACTGTCTGCTTCCAATGCAGGGCGCATGGGTTTGATCCCTGTTGGGGAAATAATATCCCGCATGCACATGCCACACGGTTCAGTCAAAAACACAAAACATGTTGAGGAAAAAAACAGATTGCAGAGGAGTAAGAATAGTGTGATACTGGGCTAGAAAGAGACAAGGGGTTGGGATAAGATACACAGAGATTTCATCTCTATCTGTAATGTTTTATATCTTTAAAAACATTTTTAAAACTCTGAATCAAAAAGGAAGAGAAGACTGTACGGTAAGTTATTGTCAGGTTTTAAAAATACAAAAGGGCTTGTGCAAAATCCCATGGACAGAGGACCCTGAGGCTACAGTCCACAGGGTTACAGAGTCAGACACAACTGAAGCAACTTAATTAGCACAGGAGAGCACAGTGGAATATGGTAGAAAGAAATCACCTGTAGAAGGATCTAGTCTTTAGCGGCAGACAGCCCAGGATTCCATTCCACTTTTTTTTTTTTTAATTGGCTGTAAAACCTCAGAGAGCTACTTAACATTAGTTATCTCACTAGGTTATTTTGAGGACTAAATGAGATACTGCATATAACTTAGCATAGGGCCTGATACATAATATTCAATAATCTATTCTTTTCCCTCTTGTACAAGGAAGAAAAATGTCCAATCAATATTTTCCTTGGAAAATATTCTAGACCAAATTTCTGCTTCCGTGGGCCTGGTTTCTATAATCTTTTCTTGGCTTCAGTTCATGTTGACTTTAAGTAAGGATTGCCAAGACATACCCAAACTTAGCGAAACAAGCTCATTTGATAAAGAAATGAACTTCAGGATCTCATTGCATAAAATCATCATTCTTTTTTTTTTTTCCATCAAGTGTTCTATTTCCCAGTGTTTGGGTATGCACTGCTGTCTTGGGCTTTGTGTAAAAAAGAGCAAATGACTATGTTCCTTCCCTTTATCCTAAAAAATATTTAACTATATTTTTGTAATAAGTACTTGTGAACTTATACCTTCTCTTGCTAACCGAACTGGAGAATAGTTATTCCCTCCCAACCCATAAAAGATAAGTGTCTTTCTTGTGAAAACCAGTATGGATACTAAGCTGTTTCCCTTCCTCATCTCTAATGAATTGCTGTTTGATTATTGTTTTTATAAAGATACGAAATTTGTATGAAAGTCCATGTAGTCACGGTCAGCTTCTACATGGGGGAAATTTGTCCTTACTGTCATTAAAATGTCTCTGGTTAGGCAGACCCTTTTTGACCATTAATAAGCAATTTGATGTTTTTCATATGAATACTTCTATAGCAACCAAGATAGCAAATTAGGGATTATGGTTTGGAGTTAGACCTCATTTTTACTCTAGTGTTTGAGGAGTTTAATATGAAATTCAGTGCTAAAAATAGAAGCAGTGCAATAGGCAGAGGAAACTGATGATTTTAAAAAGAGAGAGAGACAAACAGAAAGAGACAGACCTTAGCCCTTTGGGTGGACAAAGAAAATGACTGGTGTGTGAATTTTTAAAGGCGATCTTTCTTGCAGGCTTCTCACAGGAAAACTTGCTGTGAGCAAAGCCATTTAAGGAATGACTTAGGAAAGGAGAGTTAGTTTCCAAAGGAAAGTGTGAGAAGCGCCTTGAGCTTGAATGATTTAACAACTAAACTAAGACCTGTATCTGAGAAGCTCTATCTAAGGCTGGAGAGAGGAAACAAGAGGCCTAGGAAAATTTGCCTGTCCGGCGTCCCCAGGGTTTACTAACGTGACCTTGCATGTAGATGCAGTTTTCTGAAACTGACAGACTTAGGAAATCTTCTAAAGGATCTAATTGCTGCAACAAGTATGACTCATAATCCTTTGCACCTTCTGTTGTTGTGGAGTCCATCCCATGCTGTGTTAGAAATTTTCTGTCATCTAAGCCTATTTAGTCTATTTTCTCCCACTTTATAAACACCCTTTTTTCCATAGTTGCAAATGTCTCCACCATTATTTGTTTCAATTTGTAAATTGCAGAAAGTCTAGAATAAACAGCATCCTCACACACGCACATCATCCATCGCCGGAGATTAACTATCTCCGGCCAGAGAGTCATTCAAATGGGGACATTCCCTATTTTCTTTATAAAGCCAGAATTCCAAAGTAAGGTTGTTTTCTTGTCTCTTGTCTACTAGGATAGGAAAGTTAGTTTTTAAATTTCTGTAGTGGTTGGTAACTTCAAAGAGAATAAGTAGTGACGCCAAGGCTTTTATTTCTTTGGAAACTTAAAGGAGAGATTGACCAGTCCCTGAAAAACATTAAGGGCCCTAACTGACAGCTACCATAGTAGAAATTATCTTAACCGTTGGTGAGTGAATGAGTGAGCGAGTGAGTGAATAAATGAATGAATGCCATGTTGCCAAAGCATATGATCCCTGGCAGGTAGCCTGCGTTGCCCACAGGCTTACAGTCTGATTCTGAATTCAAAGAGGAAGGAGGCAAGCAGGTGAAACATGGAATTTTCCAGAGCAAAGCTAGGAAGGGAGGACTGCTTGACCTGAAACATGACCACGGGGGTTAGAGACCGCTCTCTTTTGCTTTGATCTCTTCTGTGTCCACAGACCTGTCCGAATAGTTCTGTGTGTATGCTCACAGCTCACTGAAAACCCGACACCCCCTAGCCCCCCCAAAAAACTAGGTCACGTCTCTCTTGAATATTTAATATCATGTCCTACATTTTGTGCCTGGAGAGTAACTGTTGTGATTCACTGGTAGATGTCACTTAGACCGAAGTCACTCACCGAAAAATCACTATCTCCAGTCATCTATGACCTTGTACACCTTTATTTTTTTTCCATCCCTGCCTCTTCTGCATTTATTCATTCATTCATTCAATACTTTTATTAACTAAAGGTTCTCTTGACCACTCAGACACAAAGATGAATGAACCTTGAACTCTGTCCTCGAGGTATAACTCATTCCACATGGGAGGACAGAATTTTATAGTAGTGTCTGTCTGTCCCTCTCCTTTTCTATCCCCACCACCACATTTTAAAGTTGTTGTTTTTTTTTTTTTTTTTTTGCTTTCCCTTTACCTGATATAGATGCTTTGTGTGTGTGTGGTTTAAAAAATATGTAACATTGAATTTGCCATTTTAACATTAAAAAAATGTTTTACCCTTCTCCCAGTTTTATTGAGATATAATTAACATACGGCACTGTATAAGTTTAAGATGTACGGCCTGATTATCTGACTTATATACATCATGAAGTGAGTCCCACAATAAGTTTAGTAAATATCCATCATCTCACATAGACACAAAATAAAAGAAAAATAAAATTTCTTTTTTCCTTGTGATGAGAACTCTTAAGATTTACTCTCCTAACAACTTTCATATTTAACATACAGCAGCATTAATTATGTTTATCATGGGGTACATTATATCCCTAGTATTTATCTTATAACTGGAACTTTACACCTTTTGACCACCTTTATCCAATCCCCCCTCCAATTCAGCTATTTTTAAGTGTATAATACAATAGTGTGTTGACTTTATGCATATTGCTGTACGACAGTTCTAGAAATTTTTCATCTTGCAAAGCCTTAACCGTTTACCCGTTGAGCAGCAGCACCCCATCCCCCTTACTCCCAGCCCCTGGTAATCACATTCTGCTGTTTCTCAGTTTGACTATTTTACACATCTTGTGGAAGTGAAATCATGCAGTATTTATCCTTTAAATGTTTTAAATTTATTTTTTAACAGATACTTTTTAGAGCAGTTTTGTTGTTCAATCTCTAAGTCCAACTCTTTGTGATCCCATGGCCTGTAGCACCCCAGGCTCCTCTGTCCTCCACTATGTCCTGGAGTTTGCTTTAATTTATGTCCATTGAGTCAGTGATGCTGGCTAACCATTTCATTCTCTGCTGCCCACTTCTTTTTTTGCCTTCAGTCTTTCCCAGCATCAGGGTCTTTTCCAGTGAGTCAACTCTTCGCATCCAAGTCAGCCAAAGTATTGGAGTTTCGGCTTCAGCATCAGCCCTTCCAATGAATATTCAGGGTTGATTTCCTTTAGGAAATCAAATTAGGTCTTGTTTTTGCTGACTGTATAGAAAGCTTTTCCATCTTTGGCTGCAAAGAACATAGTCAGTCTGATTTCAGTATTGACTATCTGGTGATGTCCATGTGTAGAGTCATCTCTTGGGTTGTTGGAAAAGGGTGTTTGCTATGACCAGGGTGTTCTCTTGACAAAACTCTGTTAGCCAGTTAGCTTTTGCCCTTCTTCATCTTATACTCCAAAGCCAAACTTGCCTGTTATTCCAGTTATCTCCTGACTTCTTACTTTTGCATTCCAGTCACCTATGATGAAAAGGACATCTTTTTTTGGTGTTAGTTCTAGAAGGTATTGTAGGTCTTCATAGAATTGGTCATCTTGAGCTTCTTCAGCATCAGTGGTTGGGGCATAGACTTGGAATGCTTTGATGTTGAATGGTTTGCCTTGGAAATGAACTGAGATCATTCTGTTGTTTTTGAGATTGCACCCAATCTAAAAAATTGTACTGCATTTCAAGCTCTTTTGTTGACTGTGGGCACTACTTCATTTCTTCTAAGGGATTCTTGCCCACAGTACTAGATATAATAATGGTCATCTGAATTAAAATGGGTTGCCGTTTCCTTCTCCAGTGGACCAGGTTTTGTCAGAACTCTTCACTGTGGTCTGTCTGTCTTGGGTGACCCTGCACAGCGTGGCTCTCACTTCACTGAGTTACACAAGCCCCTTCATCACGACAAGGCTGTGATCCGTGAAGGGGTTTCTACACAATCATAGTGAGCAGATGGAAAATGAAACTAAGAAGCCATTCCATTTATAATAGCATCAAAAGATTAAAATATTTAGGAATAAATATAACAAAAGTATAAACTTTATACTCTGAAAAATACAAGGTACTAAAATAAATTACAGAAGATCTAAATAAATGGAAAGACATTTTATGTTATTGATTGGAAGACAATATCTTTAAGATGACAGTACTCCCCAAATTGATCTGTGTATTCAACTAAGTCTCTATAAAAATCCCAACCGATTTTGTAGAAGTCAACAAGCTGGTCCTAAAATTCATGTATATATTTGAGGAATGCAGAATAGTCAAAACAGTTTTGAAAAAAAAAAACAAAAGTTATAGGCATCAACTGCCCAATTTCGGAATTTATTACTATGTTACAGTAATCAAGACAATCTAGTACTGGCATAAAGATAGACATATAGATCAGTGGAATAGAATTGAGAGTCTAGAAATAGACCCTCAATTTATTCTCAATAAGGGTGCAAAGACAATTGGGGAAAGAATAGTCTTTTCAACAAATGGTGATGAAACAGTTAAAAGCCCACATGCAAAAGAATGAAAATTGTACCTCTACCTTATATCATATACAAAACTTAATTCTGAATGGATCAAAGACTTAAATATAAGAGCTAAAGCTATAAAGCTCTGAGAAGACAACATTGGTGTAAATCTCTGTGACCTTGGATTAGGCAATGGTTTGTGCTAACAAACTATGGCACCAAAAGCAGAAACGAACAGTAGATAAGCTGGACATCATCAAAATTAGAAACTTTTATGTTTCAAAGGACAGTATCACAAAGTGAAAAGACAACCCACAGAATAGGAAAAAAATTTTGCAAATCGTATATCTGAAAAGAAACTTTTATCTATACTATATAAATAAGTATTACAACTCAACAAAAAACTTAAAACAGTGGGCAAGGGTCTGAATAGACACATCTCCAAAAAAGATATACTAATGGCCGATAATCATGTGGAAAGATGCTCAACTTTATTAACCATCAGGGAAACATCACTCAAAGCCACAATGAGATACCACATTGCATGCACTAGCAGGGCTATGATCTAAAAGATGTTGATGAGGATGTAGAGGAATTGGACCTGCCTTTGGGAATGTAAAATGGTATTACTGCTTTGGCAGACTCTCTGGCAGGTCCTCCAATTTTTAAATATAGAGTTCCCATATGATCCAACAATTTCACACCTAAGTAAAAGAGAATGAAGTGAAAGATAATGAAGTGAAATAAAAACCTGTACACAAATGTTCGTGGTAACATTAATTTCAAGTAATAATTAATAATCATTAATATTCAAGAAATAGAAACAGCTATCAACTGATTAATGGATATACCCAGAGGACTTGAAAGCAGGGATTCAAACAGATGCTTGTATGCATTATTCACAGTAGCTGAAAGATGTAACAACCTAACCCTGAACAGGTCAATGGATAAACATAATGTAGGATGTCCATACAATGGGATATTATTCAACCATAAAAAGGAATGAAGTTCTTATCCCTTGCTGTGATATAGATGAACCTTGGAAACATTTGTGACTGAAAGAAGCCCGTCACAAAGGACCACAGGCTGTTTCATTCCATTTGTATGAAATGTCCAAAATATGCCAATCTAGAGAGACAGAAAGTAGATTAGTGGTTCCCTGGAACTGGGAGATGAGAAGTTTAGAAGGTGATGGCTAAGAGGTACAGGATTTCTTTTGGAAATAATTAAACTTCTAAAATAAATGGTTATCCATTCTATGACTACACTAAAAGCTGTTGAATTGTATCCTTTAAATGGGTGAAATGTATGATAGGTATATTATATCTCAATAAAGCTGTTGTTTAAAAAAAAAAAAAGGTACAACCCTAGAACTGGCCACTCTTCACAGAATAGCAGTTCTTGCTTATTTCTTCTCTTTTCCTCAATCAGTGATTCCCTTTGTGGGAAGGTTTGTGAGCAGATGGGAAGTTCCATTCCATTCCTTATTGTTTGGATTCTTTTTGAATGACAGCTTTTGCCTAGCCTGTTGAGGCTAAAGGATTTGCTAGGCATTGTTTGTATTTTGCAGATTTTCCCCTGCTGCCTTACTGAGGATATGTTTAGCAAAAATGTGTGTCTAATGTTGATCCTTGGGTCGGGAAGATCCCCTGGAGAAGGAAATGGCAACCCACTCCAGTATTCTTGCCTGGAGAATCCCATGGATGAAGGAGCCTGGTGGGCTACAGTCCACGGGGTTGCAAAGAGTCGGATACGACTGAGCGACTTCACTTCACTTCACTTCAATATTGATGTGAGCCCAATGTCTGTTCACTTGTCCCCATCACTGCCATTGGGATATGTTACAGTCAGTCTTAATCCCTTGGAGGATACTGAGTTATTCAGTCCATCCTGGTATAGACCACAAACCATGTTTAAAATAGCAGGCCAAGCCATTGAGACTCCTTGGTGAGGTGTCTCTGATCCCTCTACTTGAGTTTTAAAAAAAACAGCCCTCCAGGTAACCACAAGCCATGTTGGACTTGGCTGACTCAGGCAGCTGGATGTCTGAGATGGTGTGAGTTTTGCTAAACCGCCTCTGAACTCAACTCTTTCTCCCTCTCCCAGCCTCTGTGTTAATTCTTTGTTTAGCTTTACTGCAGAAACTCTGAGTATTTTTTTAAGTTAAATGCTCATCTCTGGAATAATTCTCTCCCCACTGTCAGCAGAACTCAAGAAATCCTCTATTTCATTGAAGAGTAGACTTGTAAGGCATCTCAGAGTGCTTGGGAGTTCAAACTCCTTATTCCACCCCTGAACACTATAGATGCCCCAAGAAAGGCAGGTTACAGTCTGTGAAAGTCCAGAAGGCTGCTGGATATCACGGGATCCAGGGAGTTGTGTAAGCAGAATAATTACTTTGTAGCTTTTAATTGGCACAACTTGGGCATAGAGGAGGAGTCACTGATTTCTCCTTGGAAGAGAGTGTGAGGTAGTTGACCTGGTAGAAAGAATATGTAATTTGGAATCAGGGAATCTAGGCTGGAGTCACAGATCTTCCACTTAGATTTTTGCATCTGAGCTTCAGTTTACAGACCCATATAACAAAGTCCCTTTCTTGGAATGTGGTTGTAAAGATTTAGTGAAATGATGGATATAAAAGCTTCTTATAACTTGAAAGGAAGAGCATATTCAGATGAAAAAAGGGATTTCCAGAAAGTCTCTCAGCTGTGCCCAACTCTGCGAGCCCATGGACTATAGAGTCCATGGAATTCTCCAGGCCAGAATACTGGAGTGGGTAGCCTTTCCCTTCTCCAGGGGATCTTTCTAACCCAGGGATCAAACCCAGGTCTGTTGTGTTACAGGCGCGTTCTTTACCAGCTGAGCCATAAGGGAGGCCCAAGAATACTGGAGTGGGTAGCCTGTCCATTCTCCAGTGGATCTTCCAGACCCAGAAATTGAACCAGGGTCTCCGGCATTGCAGGCAGATTCTTTACCAACTGAGCTACCAGGGAAGCCCTATTCAGGTGAAAAGATGGGTACTATTTGTGTGTGTGTCTGTGTGTCTGTACCCAGCAAGATGTGGCCCCTCCAAGTACAGTGGGTTAGTGTTAGCATGAGCAGTGCCAGTGCCGAGGGCTCTGCCAGTTCTTCTCACGCATGCCTGCTCATCTGGGCAGCAAAGATGGAGCCATATGGGTATCTCTGGACTTTTAACAGGTCAAAGGCTTTTTCCAGCAAGTCTGAATTCATTGGCCTCCTTTATTCACATGGTATCTCAGCTTTTTGAATAGGTATTATATACCATGCGATTAGAAAAGACACTTAAGTACAAAATGGTGTGTAGTGAAAAGTCTCCTGCCACTGTCTTCTAGCGTCTCCCAGAGGTAACCACTGTTACCAGCTTCTGGTGTGTCAACCCAGGGATATTCTGTGCACGTACAAGCATCCTTTTTTCTTTATGTCAAAGGGACACCCTATGAGGCACCCTCTTTTGTCCTTTGGTTTTATCGTATGTCAATATATCTCAGATACTTTTTCTTTTTTTAGTATTTATTGAATTTCTTTATTCTTTTTAGAGACAGCATAATTTTCCATTGCAATAATTTACCATCATTTACTTAGGACTCCTATTGTTGGATGTATAAATCCTTTTCAACCTTTTTTCATTATAAGCAAGGCTAAAGTAAATATCCTTTTATATTTTTGAGCATTTGTGTAGATATACAATTAGTGTAGATATACAATTAGTTCCTATAAGTAAAATTCCCAAGTCATAGGGCAGGTACATTTGGGGTTTTTTTGTGGGGGGTTGTTTGTTTGTTCTTTCTTTTAAAAAAATGAAATAAAATGGGTATACAGTGTTGTATTACTTTCAGGTGAGTGCATTTGTAATTTTATTTTCTAAATGCCACATTTTCCATCACAGTTGCTATACTATCTTATATTCCCACTAACAGTATGAGAGTGCTTGCTTTTCTATACCTTTTCAAAAAAACATTTTATCATTTTTTTTTAGTTTTGCTTATCAGACAGATTCAATGTAATACTTAACTGTAATTTTAATTTGCACTTCTCTTAGATAGCCATTGAGCATCTTTTCACACATTTACATTCTATATATATATTATTCTTTGTTCATGTTCTTTGCTCATTATTCTGTGGTTTGGGGTTCGGTCTTAATTGTTTTGATTTGGAGAAACTTTCTTCATGCTAAGCAAATTAGCATTTTATGTATGTATTATAAATATTTTCCCATTTTGTCAATATCTTTTAACATATTTGTGGACACTTTTGCCAATTTTAAGCTTTTATGTACTTAAATTTATCAGTAATTTTTAACAGTTTTGGGAGTTTGCATCACACTTAGAATAACTTTCTCCACTTTTCTATTAATTAGAAAATTCTCCTATTTTTTCATGATAAATCTTCACATTCTTCTGTTACTCCCTTTTTGCAAGAAGGTTCCATACTTAATGCTCAAGAAAATTTTCCTAAACAACTGTTTCCATTTAGGCTGTTGTGTCTAGTAGAAAAAACACTGAATTTGGATTCAGAATACTTCATTGACTCACCGTAACATACAGATACCAGTTATCTACTGTGTACCTGTCTCTCAGATTTGTGTAAATATCTAATACAATCAAAATGAGATGAGATATCAGCAAGTACTTTTTAAACTGTAAAGGAATCATTTGGGTTGGTTTCTTAGTGAACACATTCATACATGCTTTTGTTATTTTTCTCCTTAATGGGTCTCAGGTTTGAAATAAAATGTGTCTCTAGGAAAAAGCAAACCTCATAAATCTGAAATTTCTTTTACTACTTCTTTGGGAATATCTTATCAATGTGAAGTCTTTAGTAAGCTTCCTAGTTGGAAGCTGACAAAGGAAGGGCGGACTTTGTCTTTAGTGAGAAGTTTTCCCCAAATGTCCAGACTGGTAACTTCTGAGCGTTGGATGGTTGGGGAAAGTGGACAGGGCATTTGGTTAATATGCAGAGACAGAGAACCCAGTTCATTGAGGTAGTGCCGAATGAGTTCAAAGGCAAGTCTTTGGGGAACTAGAGTTGGTTTACTCTTAGATGTGACTTCCTGTGTCAGCAAGGGAAAATTCCTTTGTTTGACCTGTGAAGGCTCCAAAGACATATTAAAAATGCTTAAGTTACAGAAAGTTGTGTTTGGATTGGTCCCTGTTAATAAAATAGAAGAGCTGGATCAAATGAAAAAGAAGGAAGTCTGTGAACACATGGTGCTGTTGACTAAACCCTTCCCAAAATTGCTATACTTCAGTTTGAGAAGAATTTAACACTATTATTTTGGGTTCTTTTCCTGGTTTAATGAATCGGACAAATTGTGTTATCCCTTTAATCTACCTAAAATGTGAATTTTTAAAACATTTTTATTGAGGTAAGTTTTATATATGTATATTTGACTGTTATTTTTCCCTCTTTAAAGCCACTTGTGACTTCTTATATCTGCATAATACTATGATGTTGTGATGTTTTAACACTAGAAGTTGTGATGGTTATTTCACTTTGCTTTGCTCCTTTATGTGGTGGAAGCAGTTGGGCCACTGGGATGTTCAGCGATGCTGCCCAGTCCCTTCAGAGATTTTATCATTTTATTTGTTTTTTAAGACTAAGGGGACCATCTGTGTTAGAAAAGTACCCACGAATCTAATTGGCTCCTACAATTGATCCACCAAGTTCTTCTTAAGCACCCACTTCATGCCAGGTACTTTCTATTTATTTCACTCTCCTTGTCTGTCCGTATTTGGCAGGAGGCAGAGCTGACAAAGGAATGGCCAAGTGAATTTAGAGCGGGATGTGTACCAAAATGAGATTTAAAAAAATAAGTTGATTTTCTGGTGAGAACTTGAGAACTACAGTTCAGGTTAGAATTTGAACTCCCTCACCTGGGCAGCTTTCATCGTATTTGGTGTTATGAGTTGACCTTGCTGCCTCGGGGCTCCTTGGAATCGCCGATGAAGTCCACAGCCGCATTTCTTTTCTCGCTGCATTTCTTTTTTGTTTTCTCCAGCTGAGCT
Source organism: Muntiacus reevesi (assembly GCF_963930625.1). NCBI lineage: Eukaryota > Metazoa > Chordata > Mammalia > Artiodactyla > Cervidae > Muntiacus > Muntiacus reevesi. The sequence goes on from NC_089266.1 coordinate 49,807,964, forward strand.
TTGGAGGATGCTGTTTAGGCTTCAACTCTACTAACTTTTTAAAAAATTTAACTAATTTATTTTAATTGGAGGCTAATTACTTTACAATATTATAGTGGTTTTTGCCATACATTGACATGAATCAGCCATGGGTCTACATGTGTTCCCCATCCTGAACCCCCCTCCCACCTTCTCCCCATACCATCCCTCAGGGTCGTCCCAGTGCACCAGCCCTGAGCGCCCTTTTCAACCTGCCTGGGCATTGATTTGTTCCCGTAAGGCCGGGTAGATGGCTATAAACACGGAGAGGAGGAACCCTCAGATGAGCTGTCAGGGCATCTGCTGGGAGAGCCCCCTTGCCCCTGGTCATCGTAAAGCGAGTGGATTTGCCCACGCAGGACAGGGCACAGCACAGTGAGCTCAGAAAGGGCGGCAGACGTTCCCCCAGCACCTGCTTGTAGAATGGATGGGTGAGCGATGTTCCCAAGGAGTTGTCACCAGGGCCCTCTCGGGGTCATCTCATCTGTGGGCTTCTGGAAGCCTTGTTGCCATAAATACTTGTCCTCAGTCTCTACTCAGACAAAGCTGCTCTCTCATGACCTCGGAACCTTTTCTGCACCCTGGTGACTCAGCCAGCTACCCCGAATCTGCCTCCACCAGCAGATTGAGCCAGAGAAAAGAAAAAAGTATCACCTAAGCGTTGAACTGAGGTCCTTTGCTTTCCCATCCTCCTGGGTCATGGTTTGTCCTATTACAGTGCAGAAACAGAAGAGACACTATTACGCTGTTTGGTGCCTGGCAAGCTAGGTGCTAACACGTGTGTGTTAAAAGAGAGGACCCAGTTACTTAGTCTGGCCCAGAGGAACCCCCAGGTCTGAATACTTGTCTTTGTTTTCTGCTGATTTCCAACAGGTGTCAGTTACACTTTCTGGCCCTAAAGTGCGGGACTGTGTGTTTGGTTCAGTTTTCCCATAGGCTCTAGACTAGACTGGGGGATTGACTCAGTGAAAATGTTTACTTCTCTAATTAAGCAGAATTAAGCTCTGGACTCAAAACTGTGGTGGGCTGTGCTCGGCATAATTGAGATGCATGGGCTTTGTATAAATAATGTCTCTCTAATTGGCTTTGATTAAGTGCAAATTAGGATCACACTTCACTCCACTGTGATTTACATTCCTAAGCCCTTTTACTCACTGAAGTAGTGTGGGTGGCCGATAAGGCTATTTATCCAGGGTGCCCAGAGTGCTGAGGCTGGGGATCTGCAGTTTCCAAGGTAAAGAGCCTGCAGCGCCTGCCCCGCCCAGTTCTACTGTTTTTCCTCCCCATTTCCGGTCCCAGCTTTGGGCAAACTGACTTAATTCTCTGAATTCTAAAGCTCCACCACTTAATTTTTCATTTTCAAGACTTGAGGAGCTTGTCTTAAAAAAAAAAAGTCAAATGACTATTGGAGATTGCCTTCTGGAATCTCAGACCTAAAACCAGCGCCTGGTGGTAGCTGTCAGAATATTGTGACACCTTGGTTAGTCGTTGACCAGGAATGTTTCATAAAAGAAAACACCTGGTGGGAATTGTCTCCAAAGAGTTCCCAGTGTGTGGATGTGAGTCAACAGATGGCTTACAAAGCAGCTTAACCCTGCACACATCTTCCTCTTGGATTGCTTTTTTTTTTTTTTTAATTATGAAAGTATGATAACACCTTCTCCTGGATCCCTTTGCCATAGTCAAAGGGAAGGTCTTTGCCATTTTTCCTTGGTGAGCCTGGATGGGGCATGTGACACATTCCTTCTTGGTCATAGATCCTCTGAATCTACATTTGAAAGTCATCACAGGAGATGGAGCAATAGTCTCTGGGGTTTGGCATGATGTTGGCTCCTACTGCAGGGTGGGTGAAGTCTAGCAGGTACACAAGAAGTCTCTGGTGAGAGCCAGCCTGGCGAATGGGCCACCAGAGAACTGCCAGGTGTTTTTGACCCTGTCAGCCAATGACAGTTGGGCCTAGAAAGGGTTTCTCACGTTAGCATGCTGCTACTTGATTCGGGACCAAAAAATAACACAGCAAAATAGGGACTTTCAGACTAAGCGCTGACAGTGGGCCAGGGTCTGGAGTGTGCTGCTAAGAAGCGTGATGTGTTAAATGCTCACTTCCCAGCCTGATCAAAGAGTCGCTCAGTGCGACTCCTTGAGCATGTCACCTTCAGAGAAGGTTGGACTGCAAAGATGTTTGGCATCTAAATTCTGTCCTGGGCTCCCATGAGTGAGAAGGCAGCCTTGTAGACAGGCTATCCTCTGGCCCAAACAAAGAAAAGCAGAGAAGGCTTTCTGGATCCTTTAAACTACATTCATTCATTTATTCATCCAGTAAACATTTGTGGGCCACCTACTGAGCCAGACGCTGGAGATGTGGCTAGGAATAAGCTATGGGCTCTACCCCATGAGAGCTCTAGCTAGTTGGGGAGCAGATCTGTACAGAACTAAATTACAACCAAATGTGGTATGTCCCGTGGCAGAAATAAGGAAGCATATGGTGGCGGCTGTCGTGGGGGAAATTATCGGCCATACTGCCTTGGTTCAGAGCAGCTTTGGGCCATGTCCTATTCCAAGAAAATACACTTCTTATTCTTTACACTTGGGTGGGACCAGCACGTGAATTTCCAAAGGGGGGGAAAAAAAACAGTAATAAGAACAACTACTATAAGGAAAGCTGAGTGCTAAAGATTTGATGCTTTTGAACTGCGGTGTTGGAGAAGACTCTTGAGAGTCCCTTGGACTGCAAGGAGATCCAACCAGTCCATCCTAAAGTAAATCATTCCTGAATATTCATTGGAAGGACTGATGCTGAAACTCCAATACTTTGGCCACCTGATGAGATGAAGTGACTCATTGGAGAAGACCCTGATGCTAGGAAGTATTGAAGGCAAGAGGAGAAGGGGACGACAGAGGATGAGATGGTTGGATGGCATCACTGACTTGATGGACATGAGTTTGAGCAGGCTTCGGAGTTGGTGATGGACAGGGAAGTCTGGCATACTGCAGTCCATGGGGTCGCAAAGAGTAGGACACGACTGAGCAACTGAACTGAAGAACAACTACAATAATTCAGAATATTTTTTTCCAGTATGTGCCATATGCCAGGTAGCATTCTAAAGGCTTTTATTCAATATTTGATTCTGTTGAATCTTCACGGCAATAGATAAATTACTATTCCCATTGTAAGAGGAGTAAACTGAAGTTTAAGAAGAAATCACTCGCCAAAGATAGGAACTAGGACTTGAACTTGGGCCTAAGATCTCTACAGCCCTTCACCCCTTTTCATCAAGGTATCTTGGGCTGCGAGTCTGGAGCTTTGACCTCCAGTCCTGACTCTGCCCCACTGGCTTCGAGCTCTTGATCAAGTTGCTTCCAGTTGCTGCCTCAGTTCCCTCTCTAGCCTCACTATCAAGGGAGATGCTCAACGAGCTTCTTCTTTTTTTTTTTTTTAATTAACTAATTTGTTTGGCTGTGCCGGGTCTTAGTTACAACATGTGAGATCACATTCCCTGACTAGGGATCGACCTCTGCATTGGGAGTTCGGAGTCTTAGCCCCTGGACCACTCGGGAAGTCCCCCAAGCAGCCTCTTGAATCACAGGAAATTTACATGATCTCTGGCTGGCGAACAAGGAAGGTCTCTTGGACCTTGCCGTCACTCCTGTCAGTGGTGACTTTTGTGTCCTTGCCTTACCATCTGCCAGCCCTCAAGTAAGGGATATTGATCTTTGTCAGTTGTCTTGACCTGGGTACTTGATTCTAGAAAGCCTCTTAAAGTAGGGCTCTGTCTCTTTCTTTGTCAGGAGTGGCCCAGGCAGCAGGGACCCAAGATTATGTAGTGTAAGAGCTTTGTCCCAGGGCCGTCTCCACTGTAGACTGTCCTGGCTTTAGATCAGCCTGGGCTTTCTACTTCAGATCTCCTGTCTGGCCTTGTTGACAAGTGCAAGGAGGGGGAGGAGAGTTGGGGGGAGAATGCATACATGCATATGTATGGCTGAGTCCCTTTGCTATGCCCCTGAAAGTATCACAGCATTGTCAACCTGCTATACTCCGATACAAAATAAGAAGTTTAAAGAGAAAAGTTTAAAAGTCAAGAAAAGACCTTGACTTGGGTAAGTTCTCCTATATAGCTGAACTTCTTTGAGTGGCAGAGACAAGGAACCAAGCCTGAGGCAACCACAGACTGTGGTCTCCCAGAGGAGGAGCAAGCTGCAAAAGACCTTGCATGTTCTCTAGCCGTAGACCCTGTGTGTTTTCTGTGATTCAGGAAGCTGCTTGAGGGACTGCTTGGTTGGTCCAGTGGCTAAGACCCTGTGCTCCCAATGTAGGGGCCACAGGTTCGAACCCTAGTCAAGAAGCTAGTCTCCCTTCCTTTGCACCCCTTCGTCCACTTGTTGGAACAACTCATTTCAGGTTCTTCACGTTGTCTCTCTCCTTATAATCATACTCTGGAACTTTGACCTTGAGTTCTGTTTCCAGGTACTAAGTGTCACACAGGAGAGGATGCCGCCATAACAGCCGGCTCACAAAGAATGCTGGGATTGGGGTGCGGACATGAACCCCCAAATTCTCATTCACTCCTGAAAAGGAGCTCCTCTTCCAACCTTTTCCAGACATCTTCAGGGGAACCCAGTTTGGTTTTTAAGCTTCTTTTCTTGCCTTGGCTTATATTGTCTTAGTATCAGACATCAGTGTTTACCTACATGGGCATTACTGTGATATGAAACCACTCCATCCTCTGAAAGAAAAAAAGAAAAAAAAAAGGCTTTAATGCATGTATGCATGTGCTGGCAGCTGGCAGCTAAAGGGTTAAAAGTTTTAGCAGGCAGCCTGGCCAGCAGGAGTTACTGGTGTGGAGTAAGAGGGACGCCAGGCTGTCTCTAAACTTTTTGGCCCTCCCCAAGCTCAGAGATGAAGGAAGAGCCTCTATAAATCACTGGAGATTAGAGACCCTGTTCTTGCCGACTCTCTGGGGTTGCACTGCTTAATGTCAAAGCCTCACGTATTTCTTTAACAGCACTCCTTTTCTTTATTAAATCCACTTTGAAATAAAAAAAAAAAAAATGATGATCTTTCCAGTAAGGGGGAGAAGGCTAAAAGGATTTAGAAAGTATCTGCTATGTTACATTACAGAGACTAATAACTGTTTAGGGAGTAAGTAACATTTTTGCACCATCTTAAGCCATAAAAATAAAAAGATGTATAAAGGTCTGTTCCTTAAAAACCAATTTGTTTGAGCATTCATTTTGCCCCGTGTCCTTGCCTTTGGGTTCCTTCTAAGTTGGGAGTACAGAACCTGGGAAACAGAGGCATGTGTGCTCACAACCCAAAGGTCTGGGAACGCACTCTTGACGGAATTGTTCAGAAAAGAGGGTATTTCGGGGGGTGTGTGTGTGTGTGTGTGTGTGTGTGTGTGTGTGTGTGTGTGTGTGTGTGTGTGTGAAGGGAGCATGGGAGGGAATGGTGGAAAACAGTTCTACTTTTATACTTAAAAGAAAAAATGCAAACGTTGACTGCGTTCCATTGGAGGCTGAAACTAAGCTTATCTCCTTCATCTGACTTTAATGAAGACATATTTTAAGCAGCTGCACTCAAGTCAAATGTCATATTTTGGCTCAAAACTTCCACCTTCTGAGTGGGAGGTTTTTCTCAAAACTAAAGAGTTGGTAGTAATTATAAACTAATTGGGGGAGCTCTAGGCAAAAGCCCGATTGTCACAAAACTTATCTTAAAAACTAATTTATATACGTGAAGTAAGAGGCTATGAGTTGGTAGTCATTAAAGTTGGTGATGAATATTTAGGGTTCATTATACCAATTTCTCTACTTATATATTTTTAAAAATTTTATAGTGACAAAAAATCAATTTAAATAAAATACTTAGCACTCAGTGTAGAGAGAAAAGAATGCTAACCAGAGTGAGCTAAAAGGTTAAGTCACCAGTTTCGACATTTTTATGTATACTTTCAGAGAGATTTTAAGATAAAGAGAAGCTACACAGAGAATTTGGGCGCCTCTAATTTGTTTACTATTACCATTTACTATTACCATTAGGGCTTGAAGCGTCTTTCTGTTATTTTCGTCTCTAGTCAAATGGTCATTACTTAAATAGAAATTATTTCGGGTAGGTAGGATTTCCTCACTAAATGCCCAACCAAAGTCTTCCGAATCTTGGGAACAAATGTGATCAAGGGGCTTTTGGGGTTTGCCTAGCACCCACAAGCCAAGTCCGTTTTTGTTTTCAGAGCTTCCTTGTTTATTTAGCAAGCATTTTCTGAACGACTGCTACATCCCAGGCCGTGATTAAAAAGCTGACTAACCCAGGCTCCCACTCAGGAGGCCCTTGCAGTCTTAAATGGGAATATATAAATACAGATCCAGTGTAAAGTAGGTGTGAAACCTTGAAAACCAAGGCCACTTTTAAATGTTACTGGACTTGATGTGGGGAAGGGAGCCATGCTTTCTTTGTGAAATTCCCAGGTCACAGCTGGGAGGACTGTGGGGTTTGAGATGAGCAGGGAACCCTCGTTGAGCTGATTCCTAGGTTGGGATGGTGGTGTTTCCGTCTGCATTTTGAAGTCTGCAAGGAGTTCACACCTTTCAAATATGGCTCATGTTGACCAACCAACCAACAGACAAAAGGCCCGGCTTATTCTGTAGTGCTTCTCTTCCAAAAGCTGACTAGCCGCAGCTTTGGATTCTGACAAACAGCTTGACGGTGTCACCTCTCCAGGCTCCCGACACGGTGGATTGTGGCTCCTCGATTACGGCAGTGTATGCTTCGGGCATGTTCTCATGTACTTAGGAGGGTCGCCCAGTTTGAAAGGAGCAGCTCGGGAAATAGCTGAAGGTGGACGCGAGTTCACGCTCAATTGCACTGGGGTCAGTGGTGCTCGTGTGAACCCGCACGTGTGCTGGTGTGCCGCCGCAGGTCAGCGCTGGAGCAATTTACACAGGGCTCCACTGTGACCAGAAAAGCAAAGGCACGTAGGGCGAGGAGGAAGAGGGGGGAGCAGCACATCTAGTGATCCTGGAACAGTTGCTCGGACCAGCCTTTAGTGTTTTATTAGGAGAGAACAACTCTATAAAAGGAACAAGAGGTTCAATCATTACAGAGTGGGGCGACAGCAGGCAGCTGCCAGCATGACTTTGAAAACCCTTTCAGATCCTACAAGAGTCGCCACATATAACGTGCTGCAGCTGCTGGGATCATTTAGGAGAAATGCAGAACTTGGCACCCACCCACCCCTCTAGGAGATAGGATTCTAGGATCACCCCCATGTTTTCTTTAGATGAGTTCCAATCCCACCCACCCCCACTTTCCTTCTTTGCCTCTGAACCTTCTCAGAGCAGTTCTTAGATTTCTCTCTCTTTTTTTTTTTATCCCCAGGTGGGTCTGCAGGGAATTGAAAGGACAGTTCCTTCGTTTCAAAAGAGATGGGCGGGGGGTGAGGGGGATCCTGCATGCTTGGGAATTGGGTAGGTGAAGCCAGGGTCGGAGAAGACAGAGGGTCTCTTAATCACACGCCTAGTGTTTGTCCTTGATGAATGAGTTACCATAGCCTTGCAAACTATCCCCTACATGATGTCATGCAAGTAACGAAGGATGTGGATTTCGTTTCTAAAAATCGGCCTTGGGATGTCTGTTTTTCATCAGGGCACACAGAATATTTGCGAAGTTGAACCCTTGGTGATTAAAATTCTCCAATTAAATCACAGAAACTTCAGCAATAACCTGTAATCATATGTGCCAGGAAAAAAAATCATTTATGGGGAGTTATTTTTGACAAATGCATTATTTGATATATGTATGAGATTTTTGATAAAGATTTCCCCAAGTATAAACGCCAATTACTGCTAAATTTTGGCAACCAGAAGAGTTTCTGGGAACTCATGTTCTGTGAGCAAGCTCAGGGACCACCAGCATGTTAGCAAAAAAATATTACTGATGCAATCTTGAAGGAGATGTGATCCATACCTCACTGGGGAACTAGTGGAGAGAAAATTAGGGGATGTGGAGGTAGTTATAGTTTTCTGTTTACAAAGGATATTAGAAATCCTTTAAGCTGGAAATCTCACAGTTTGAGAAAATTCCCCTGCCCTTCCAATCTGATAACGTTTTTTATTTCTTATCTTCCCTACCCCAATTTAGAAGTCATTCCCACTCTTACTTAGAGATATGCATGTCTCTCAGATATGTTGAAAGTGGAAAGTGTTAGTCGCTCAGTTGTGTCCCGATTCTTTGCAGCCCCATGGACTATAGCCCGCCAGACTCCTCTGTCCATAGGATTCTCCAGGCAAGAATACTGGAGTGGGTTGCCATTTCCTCCTCCAGGGGATCTTCCCAACCTAGGGATCGAACTCAGGTCTCCTGCATTGCAGGCAGATTCTTTACCATCTGACCTACCAGGGAAACCCAGGTTTGTTGAGATGGAGGAAAACAAATTAAGAACCACTAATTTAAGCTTCCTGGTATTTTTTTTTTTATTGAAGTATAGTTGATTTATAATGTTGTGTTAGTTTCTCATGTATAGCAAAATGATTCAGTTATGTGTGTGTGTATATATATATATTCTTTTTCAGATTCTTTTCCATTATAGATTATTATACCAAATATAGTTCCCTGTGCCATACAGTAGGGTTTTGTTATTTATCTGTTTTATATAAAGTAGTATGTACCTGTTAATCCCAAATTCCTAATTTATCCTCCTCCCCTACCCCCTTTCCCATTTGGTAACTGTAAGTTCTGTGTCTATACTGACTCATTTTTAAGATAAGAAAACTAGAACTCAGAGAACTCCTATAGAAAAAAACAGAACAAGGTCTTTTTATTCCATCATAACTTGAACCAGGCATTTCTAAGGCATCGTCACAACCATCATGTAGTTGCCGGGTGACTGGGGATCAGCAATGGTCAAGTAGGAAAGAAAGACCATGTGCTGGTGAGATGCTGTGAGGAGCAGCATACACTTCAATTCCATTATGTGCAGCAGGATTTGAGAGGGCTACTGAAAGTGGACAACCGATTTTGCTGGGCAGTACCTTGTTGTGACTGCCATCCAAGGAGCTGAGTAATAGGTGACAGCATTTCATCCTTGTATCTTCCAGCCTCCAAAATAAGTGGTTATTAAAAAAGAAAATAAATGTGTAGAAGGGATGCCCAAAAACTGTAGTTAAACTCATAATGGAGTTTACTCATTATGTTTGAAAGGAGACTGGAGTGGAATAACCCGGGCCCACATGTGGGTAGTAGCATGAGTATCCTTTGCTTCTGTGTTTGAGGGACATGGAACTTCCCACCAGCCCAGGAGGAATCACCCATCCTGAGAATCTTTAAATGTTTGATAAAGCCATACAAGGAGCAGGCAGAGTTATGCTACCCACAGCATGGTATTTGGAATTCCTTTTGTTATTAAAAAATTCCACACTGATAGTATGAGTTCGGGAAGCCTGAGGAGGGATAAGAAATAGAGAGCTTTGGTCTAGTGCTGTTTGAACATACCCCGTCAGGTACTAGCGGGCTTCCCGAGTGGCTCAGACAGTAGAGAATCTGCGTGCGATGCAGGAGACCTAGGTTCAATCCCCTGGAGAAGGGAATGGCTACCCTCTCCAGTGTTCTTGCCTAGAGAATTCCATGGACAGCGGAGTCTGGTGGGCTACAGTCCATGGGGTCACAGAGTCGGACACGACTGAACGACTAACACTTTTACTTTCACTTCAGGTACTAGTGGGTAGACTTTGAATTTGAAAGACCCTGAGCTGACTTTCAGGCCTCGGCTGGGTGGCAGAACTGCCTGGGCCCGTTGGTTAACTCTTCTGCTCCATCTCCCCTGTCCGTCTCTTTGTCAGATTTCTCTAGACAGTGTTGCCTCTTAAACACAATTGGACAGCTCCATTCCTTTCTGCCAGCCTCCAATCCAGTCCCGTTCACTGGGATCTAGCCTGCATTTGATAACAACTGGGCTTGGGGATAAGATCAACCTTTTATAGCCAGTTTCTCTTGAGACTTCTGGTTCATTTCTTACCCTTGAGGTTCTTTGCCCCCTAAGACAATTCTCTCTCCTCATACCATGCTAGAAGTAGGGCAGGGCAGTTCAGCATTTAAACCCTCTCACTAATTTAGAAAACCAAGACTGCCTCCGCTCTTTAAAGACCAAACCCTTTAATGACATCACTACTCAAGACTGTGGCTGACAGGAAGATCTTGGTGTCACTTTACAGAGGAGACAAGCTGAGAAACCCAGCTTCCAAATAGCCCCTGCTGGGTGATGCAGTCTTGATTGGGGCATGTACTCCCTACCGGAGACTTGTCTCTAAACCTTTGGAGGGCACGCTCCCTAATAAGCTGCCTGAGATGAGCAATGCGGACAAGGAACTCCCTTGAAGTGAGTCACAGCATCTGGAATGATCATGCTGGATTACTGGGCGGCCTAGCCCGCCACCCCTTCCTCCTTTCCTCTGACTGAATTCTCAAGTCAAGTGGTTTATAAGGAGCAGGTGATGGCGACAGGGAGGTGTTGCTGATGGAGACTTGGCCAGAGAGCAGTCTGGCTCCCGGGGGGGTGGGGGTGGACGAGCTAGAGAACCTCTGTCTCTGAGACTCACAGTGCCCAGCACTATCCCCAAGGCACAGGGCAGGCAGGGAGAGTCTTTCAGAAGAGGAGCCGCCTCTGTCTCCAGGATCGTGGGGGCGCTGCTTTCCTGTGAGTTTGCTGCCCCTGCGAGCCAAGGCAGTGACTTCCAGGTGAAGATCCGTTTGTCTAGTTCTTTCTTTGATTGCATTGTTGTTGTTGAGTTGCTATTCTTTTGGGACCCTGTGGACTGTAGCCCACCAGGCTCCTCTGTCCATGGGAAAATCTGGAGTGGGTTGGCGTTTCCTCCTCCAGAGGATCTTCTCGACCCAGGGATCGAACCTGCATCTCCTGCACTGGCGGGCAAATTCTTTTCCACTAAGCCACCAGGGCAGCCTCAGCATGCTTCTGGTAAAGCCTGTTTCTGCTACCACTCAGGTTGGGAGGAGTGTGTTGAGATATCTTTGGTTCATTTGAAATTTCTGAAAATCGTGACAATTTTAACCATAAGTTACTTAGATAGCTCTTGCACTGGCTCCAGGGGGTCAGGAAAAGTTTCCCTTTCTTCTCTGAACATGAGCTTTGTTTTCCTGATGATACAGAGTAAAATATTTCCCAAAGGATTTCCTAGGGACCCAGGATCAAGATGGGTTATCATCCCTGCATCTGCCTACATCACTGCTTCATTCCGCCAATCGGGTGAGGCAGCCACAACCCAGAGGTCATTTGGATATTCCAAGTTCTCCATGGTTACCTTGAGTTAGACTTAATGGCAATTTGATAGGGCAGTTGCTGGCAATATCAGTGAAATCACTCACTACAATTTGCTGATTCCCGATGACTCCAAGGCAGGCAGTGTTGTCCCAGGCTTCAGGCCTCGTGTGAAGAGACTGTTCCTTATGATCCCATCTCACTTTTGAAAAGGTGATTCTGACAAAGGTACCTGAAGCAGGATGCCTCTTCCCCTGCCGTGATGATGACGTTACCTTTGGCCAACGTTCTCATTCTCCAGCCTCCACTCCCTCCTTTCCCTCGGTACTTCCTACTGTGCTTCTGTAGGAAAGAGATGTGTTTGCCAGAGCATGTTCCTACTGTTTTGTTTGGTTTATTCATTTACTCAGTAAATTTATTAAGCACCAACTGGGTGCCAGGGGAAGCTTCTTGGAGGAATGATTGCTTGAACCAAGTCTTGAAGAACAAGTTGGAATTAGCCAGGCAGCAGTGCAGAGGGCCAGAGTCATAGACAAGGTGCATCGACAAAGAGTGTCCAGAGCACAAGCTCCATTCAGTTCAGGAAGGCCAGGCTATGGGGCATAAATGAGAGATGAGGTGAGAGAAATGGAAAACTGATCATGAGGGGTTTGGGTGTCATGGCAGAGGCTGAAGACTTTCAGGAGCTTCTGTGGAATTTTAAGCAAGTCAATATGATCAGATACGTATCTCAGAAAAACCACTTTGACTACAGTGTGGAAAATAGATTCAAGTGGGGTGAGGCTAGATCCAGGAAAACCATCAGGTATAACTGGATTAATCTGAATGATAAGTGAGGAATGCTTGAAGGAAGGTGGGGATAGAGAGGAGATGCAAAACAGAGAGAGTTCAAGGACTTTAGGAGGGTTCATGGCATATTGTGCCCAGAATGTAATTAAGAGGGGAGAGTCCACAGTGATGCTTTAGGTCTGATTGGGCAACTGAGTAGAAAGCAGTACCATTCATACAGAAGGAGGGTGGGGAGGGAGGAGAGAAAACGCATCTACTTTGTAACATGGAGTTTAAGGAGCTCAAGAAACAGCCAAGAGAAATAGGGACAGGTCATACTCCTTGCCTTTCTCTTTCTTGGCTCAGACCGCCTCACTGCCCTTGACGATTGGCTTGGGTGTTTGTGAGTGTGGAGGAGAGGGGCGGCGGGCATGTGGAAACTCTCAACTTCCAAGAGAAGTTAGCATAAACCCTCCTATTGAGATTATGTCCAAAATTTGACCAGATGTTTAAGCAAATTAACAAATGATTAAAGCGGCAGTCGGCAGAGACCTAGACCCCTGTGGGGACAGACAGGGGAGCAAGGCCACAGAGAAAGCCAAGCCCAGATGTTCTTGCTAGAAAGGTCAGTGAGACACGGGTCCCAGGGGTGGGTGGACAGAGAAAACAAGGCCAGCCGAGTCTGATGGAGAGGGTGAAGCAGGCAAATGGCTAGGCTTTCAAAGATGTTTTATTCTACCCATTGTTAGTAATATATTCCGCTTTTCTCATCCCCCAAAATGACTGTTTCTAAATAGTCCAGGGAGAATAATTTCAGAGGTGGATTGGTTGGCGTGTTGGACCAGCATCTGGAGCTGACTTGGGTCCAGCTTCGTCAGCAGCTTACTATGAACATCAAGTCCATCACTCACCCACTCTAGACCTTAGCTTTTGCCTCCAGAAATTCAAGTAACACATCCCAGCTGGTTTCCAGGGTCCCTTCTAGCACTAGCAGCCTGTATTTGCATCCATTTCTGATTTGAAAAGGCCACACGTGTTGCTTAGAATGGCAGATTCTCCTCACTCACCAAAGACACAGATTTGGACATCAGCAAAATACTTTAGTCAGTGGTACCTTCCAGCACACTCTGTGCCTGGTGTGTAGCAGGGCTGGAAAATTGCCACAGAGGCATTCACCGTCGTCCTTAAAACCCAGCAGGGGTCATTTAGAATGTCAGGTTTAAAAATCCATTCTCCCTGCCTCCCTCTCCCTAAAAAACGTCAGCTTTCCAACTAACCTTATTGAGAGTCTTCATTCCTTATCGATCTTTAAAAGAAAAATGAAATGAAAAGGACATTGAGCTCCCCCAAATGTCCTGATCTTTCTGTCCCCGCTAACACCGGCTCTTCACAGCATCTTTATTCTCTGAGTTGATTCTCCAGTTCACATCTTCTACCTCGAGAATGATGATGAAAAAGATCATTGATGATTAATCCCACTGTCTTTCTGAAGTACTTGCAAAAGGGAGTCCTATCCCGGCCCCCAAAGGGGATGGCACTCAGGGTCCTTCAATGCCTATGTCTTGGGCTACATCCTCCCACCTTTCTCTGGTGGCTCAGCTGGTAAAGAATCTGCCTGCAACGTGGGAGACCTGGGATTGATCCCTGGGTTGGGAAGATCCCCTGGAAAGGGAACAGCTACCCACTCCAGAATTCCATGGACTGGGATGAGCAATGCGACTTGAAGGCTGAGCTTTAAGTCCATGGGTTCACAAAGAGTCAGACACGACTGAGTGATTTTCACTTTCACTCTCACTTCCTTATCAGAACAGAGATTTCAGTACCCTCAAGTACAGGCCGCCTTCCAGGTGAGAGCTGTCACATGTAATTTGACACTTACACTGCCAAAGATGAGATTCTGATCAAACCTGGGATAGGTATTTTATGCATTAATTCATGGCAGTTCCGTAGCATTCTTCAGAGGGTGTGGGTTACTTTCCAAAGGAATCTCATTAATACATGTGCCACTTTTGTAGGGCAGTTAACATCTCTCGAAATGTTTATTTCACATTCAGATATCAGAGAGGTTTGGTTAGGTGCCTGTGGTCACACAATAAGTGAGTGATCAGGGAGAATGAGGAACAACTCAGGTGGTAACGAAACTGAAATGTTTGGCTCTGACACAACAGTTCAGCAAAAGGATGATCGTCCTAAGATGGGGAATGTAGCTCAGCCTTCAAGTCCCATTGCTCTCCCAGGAGAACTGTATTTTCTACTCTCCTGAATTCTATTATGACAGGTTTTTAAAAATGATTTAAAATTTATGTGTATGTATGTGCATGGAAATATGTGGCTGCTCACAGATACGTATATAGAAGATGAAAGAGAAAAATGGACAGCTTATAATTGCAGATATTTTTGTTCATCTGGTATCCAGATGATCTCCCTTGATTCTGACAGTTTTGACAAATCAGTTTATTAAAATTGTAAATGTAACCCAGAGCTGTTTAGTACAGTACTAAGCAGAAGGTGCTTTCTCCTCACATTATATTTTGCTGTTGCTTTATTAGATATAAATACGACTTATACTTGAAGAACAAAACAGCCTGTCTTCTGTAAGAAGGATGTAACTTGCCATGTGTATTTCCAGTTGGTTTCAGTGTTCTGAAACCCTAAGGATATTTTTCGAGAGCTTTGACTTCTCTCAGGCACAGAGATGCCTGGTCCCCGTGTCCCCTTCTCCCCTTCAGCTTTCCCATCCTTTCAATCTCAGGTTTCTAAATGGAAAATTCTAGGGAATTCCTTTGCAGTCCAGTGGTTCGGACTCATCACACTCACTGCCAGGGGCCTGGGTTCGATCCCTCTTGGGGGAACTAAGATCCTGTATGCAGAGCAGCATGCCCCTCCCCCCCCCAAAAAAAACTCCTAAGAAAGCACTTGCTCTCTAATATCTCAGAAGATTTTGTTCAGGTGATATTTGGGGAAAGAAATCATCAGAAAGCAAGTTTCAGTTTGAGATGTATAAACTCATTGTGCTTAAGGAACAGATTTTCACTATAAACACTTCAGAAAAATGCATGACAGCAAGAAGTAATTGCATGGAGAAGCAAGATGGGGAGACTGAGTGCTTCTTAAGCAGAGAGAGAAAAAATGTACAAAAAATGGAACTCTCTTTATGCAGTCGCCGACAATGAAGAATTTATGTGTTTTTTTTTTTTTTTTCTTTTTCCTATCACCTGCCACGAAATGTGCAAGGAGGTTTGGGGCTGTGCCGGGTCTTTGTTGCTGCGTGTGGACTTTCTCGAGTTGTGTCAAGCAATGGCTCCTCTTTGTTGCCGTGAGCAGGCTTCTCGTTGTGTTGGCTTTGCTCGTTACAGAGCACAGGTGTTAGGAGAGTGGACTTCGGTAGTTGCAGCAAGTGGACTCAGTTGTCGTGACGCGCAGACTTCACTGCTCTGCAGCCTGTGGTATCTTCCCGAACCAGGGATGGGATGTGTGTCCTCTGCACTGCCAGGCGAGTTCTTATCCGCTGCACCACCAGCCAAGTCCCAGGAAGGTTTTTATCTCATATCTGATTAGCTTCAATTGACAACGTCTGCCACATGCTGACTTTGTTTCTCCATCCTTCCTCTTCCCCAGCCCTTCTAGTCTTTGCCCAGGAGTCATTTGTAAACAAGTACATTTACCTATGACAAGGCATCTAAACTTTCTGGCATGGACAGTTGGTAACCTGGTAAAGCCTATGGGCCCCTTCTCAGAATATTGTTCAATGCATAAAAGGTATAAGAACATAATTATTAAAATATTTTATATGCCTACACATTTATAATAGGGATTCCCTGGTGGCTCAGACGGTAAAGAGTCTGCCTGCAGAGCAGGAGACCCGAGTTCAATCCCTGGGTCAGGGAGATCCCCTGGAGAAGAAAATGGCAACCCATTCCAGTATTCTTGCCTGGAAAATCCCATGGACAGAGAAGCCTGGTGGGCTCCAGTCCATAGGGTCACAAAGAGTTGGACACGACTGAGTGACTTCACTTTCACTTTCTTCTCACATTTATAATATAGTGATACATACATTTTAGCATACTAAATAACCAAAACTAATTGCTACTATAAAGTCATAATGTGTGTACATCAGGGATTAGCAAACCACAGCCCACAGACTGTTTTGTAAATAAAGTTTTATTGCAACACAGCCATGCTCATTCGTTTACATCTCTGCCTGCTTTTATGCTGCAATGGCCAATTTGAACAGTTGGAGAGAGATCATATTGCCCTCAAAGTCTAAAATATTGGCCCTCTGGTCCTTTACAGAAAGAGTTTTCCAAACCCTGTGTAAATTGCAACAATAGTAACATTCAATAAAAATGTGATTTCTGTGGATGACAGTCATAGGCACTGCTAGCTACTGTATACTGCCTACATTCATAATTCTTACAAGTGCCAAATTTCAGTTAGAGGTTAGTAAAAATATGGCTGGAATTCTTTTTCCATCCAACTCCACAGATCACCTGAATGTTATCCATGGATTGCTTGGGGGCCTGTGGACCCCAGATTAGTAACCTCTGGATGGGATTACAATTTAAAAGACCTTTCATCAGAAAAAAAGAATTCTTTTGCAGTGTGAAAAATCTGCTTCCAGACCTCCCTGGGGGGTCCAGTGGTTAAGACCCCTCCCTTCCATTGCAGGGGGCGAGGGTTCCATCTTTGGTTGGGGAACTAAGATCCCACATGCCACACAGAGCAGCCGAAACGAAAAAGAAAAGAAAAGTCTGCTGCCCTTCCCACAGATTTGTGTGTTGTAATTTCATATTTTCATGTAAGGAGTTTTAAGGGGTAAATGAAAAAGAAGCCAGACCATCCCTAGAATTAGGTGACTCAGAACCACCTCGGCCTCTTAGTACCATTCTGCAAAGACCCAGTGTCTGGCCGAGGAAAGGTTATTTCTGTCAGCCCATGCTGAGAAACATTTGCGATCTCTGCACAATGAGCTCATAACCCCTGCCCATCCCACTCACGCCCTGCCAGGAGGGGGAGCCCAGCGTCTTCCCCTCCCCGACTTCTATGGTCTTCTGTCCTCCCTGGTACACACGTTGACTTTTTTCATCTTGTCTTTCAATGTCACGTCAAGACACACCATGGGATCTGACTTCACCATTTACATGGCTATGATGTCTTATGCTCCAGAGACAGCTTCAAGTATTCAGCAATAACTCATGTCCACTTAATGTGAAAATTGGTACCATCTAATAGAATCTTCAACATGCTAACCACACCATTCCAATAATGAAATGCAAATTCTTCTCCCCCCACCATGGTCATTTTTAGACTCTTGAGGAATGGAATATCCTCTTTATTATGAATTGAGAAATGGAAATAAAGATGCAGAGTTTTCTACACTTATTTTAATTTTTTTAATGGAAGTACAGTTGATTTACAATGTTGTGCTAATTTCTGCTGTACGGCAGAATGACACATACATACGTTCTTTTTTTATATTCCCTTCCATTATGGTTTATCCCAGGAGATTGGATATAATTCCCTGTGTTCTGCAGTAGGGCCTTGTTGTTTATTCATTCTAATTGTAATAGTTTTCAGCTACTAACCCCAAACATCCAGTCCATCTCGCTCCCTCCCCTTGGCAACCACAGTCTGTTCTCTGTGTCTGCGAGTCTGTTTCTGTTTTGTGGATAGGTTCATTTGTGCCATATTTTAGATTCAACTTAAAAGTCTTACACTTATTTTAAATAATTTCTTTACCTAGAGTCATACTCTCTCGTATTTAATCCTCACAACAGACCCAGAAAGTCCGTGTCATTGTTACTCCCATTTTGCTGGGATGACAACTAAGATATAGAGAGTTTAGGTTGCATTGATAGATGACAGGATTCCGGAATTCATGTACTTTTTTCCCCCCAACTTTGAGAGAAAAGACAACCTTGCTTTATGTGACTCTTCATTTTCAGGATCAGCAGTGGCCCTGGGTGTGTTTTTATCTAAGAGAATTCTGTAGTAGTTCAGACACTGAAAGACAGTGAAGTGGAATAGTTCAGACTGTAGACTTGGGGGATCTAGACTGCAGATCATTTCCCAAGTTTCTCATCTGTACCATCAGGACTTCAAGAGAGGAGCCCATTTTTCAGGCCCCTTCCTCTAACCGTCTGTGTTCTAGAAATTCAGTGCAAAGGATGTTGAAGAAGCTGAGCTCGTGATGAGCCCCCAGCCTGCCTTTCACGTGGGCTATTGAAGGCAAAGGCGGGTCCGGTAATGAAACCTCGGAGGTGGTTTTGTAAGCACTGCGGCCACCGTCCTTTGCGCTGATCCAGCAAAGCAGGGCTATTACTGATTTTTCAAATAATATTGGAATGTCATCTCATTGGGACAAAATGAGAAGGATATATGGGGACCCAGAGTGCACCCTGCTGCAGGAGGCCTAAAAAAATAAAAGGAAAAAATAGTCCCTCATCTATGAGGGCGGGGCGCGGTTGGGGCAATGTAAACACACGCCCTTGTGCGGGGACGCAGCGGGAGCCTGGAACTTCTGAACTGCCAGAGAAACATCCAGTGGGTGAGAAGGAACACATGGGCTCCGCTGAGCAATTAGTGCCGTGGGCTGGCTGGAGTTGGAGTTCTGATCTGGCCCCGCTCTGATTGAACCCCGGCTCTGCTCGGCTTCCAGGACAATGATTTGAACTGACAGCCTTACCACCTGTTGTTAATTGGACTTCAGTGCTTTCTCCTCCTGCTGTCATTTCTCATTTCTGTCCTTGACTTCTTTTCGGAGGTGTGGGGGCAGTGAGGAGTGACCAGCCCGCAGGAAGCGGGCCCAGGTATGGGTTGGCGCTCCCCGCCATCCCGCGCCTGTCTCTGGCTCCACGCGGACTGAGACAGAATCCATGTGTCTCCATCCTCTTTCGTCCCATCCGTATCCAGCACGTATCCCAACATGCTGTAGTTTTCTGCTAACGTTTCCGATCCCCTTCTGGACCGGAAGCTCCTGAACGGCAGAGGTTGAAGTCACCTGTGTGATCCCAGCATGGAATTCTGTGCCCGGCACTTGATAGATGTTCCATAATACTTGTTGGCTGGCTGGCTGAAGGGTGGGCATCATTTTTCCGGCCTAACCCATCCTATCCGTGCTTCACTGTCAACATTACCACTGTCATTATTTTCCAGTCCATAGCACCACCCTGCTTTGTGTGAACAGAACTGGAAATAGGGGGTCATCCTCGCCATGGCCTCCTCTTCCACACAAATAAGTCACCTTCCTGCTGAGGTTTTTCTCCAAAAGTTCTCTGATTTGGCCTTCTTTTTATCCCTGTCACTACTGCCTGGGCCGTGGCCTCTTCATTGCCATTGTCTGCCCTGGCAGTCTTCACGTTGGCTTTCATTTTTCTGTCCTGTGACACCGCCCCTCTGGCCTCGTCACCGTCCTGCCTGAAATTCTGTCTGCTGCTTGCATGCTCAGTCGTGTCCGACTTCTTGCGGCCCCTTGGACTGTAGCCCGCCAGGCTCCTCTGTCCATGGGATTTCCCAGGCAAGGATACTGGAGTGGGTTGCCACTTCCTCCTTCAGGGAATCTTCCCGACCCAGGGATTGAACCAGTGACTCTTGCCTCCTGCACTGGCAGGCAGGTTCTTTACCACTGTGTCACCTGGGAATCCCGAGGTCTGTCTGAGGCTTCCTGTTTGCCCTCAGCAGATCTTATCCCGGGCTGAAGAAAGCCTCTCCTTGTTCTGGCTCCCGCCTGCCTGCACATCCACCGCTCCGACCACTTTCTGCCTTGAATTTCATGTTTCAGCATCACCCAAATTTTTATGCTTCCCCATGTGAGTCGCACTGTTTGCTGCCTAGGGAAGTTTGGCTTTTACAATCCTCAGTCATAGTGTGAAACTCAGGGCATGTGTCACTTCCACATCTGATCCTCTCTCTCCATGGAAGGAAGGGAGTGAGGGAGATGGGAGAGTGGGTAGGTACCACATCCACTGGGCCTTTACAGAACTCTGTACACGCCTCAGTGTCTCAGGTACAGGAAGACACTTCCATGGCTTTTGGAACTTCCAGTATGCCTCTTCTAGTTCCTTAACACCCTCAGATCTCACCATTTCCTTCCCAATCCTTTTCTAAAGTTTTTATTCCTATTAGGATCAAAGTGACAGGTATGTGTGACCTTTCTTAGGAGGATTGCCTTTTTTAAAAAATATTTATTTTTATTTCTTTGTTTTGGCTACTCCGGGTGTTAGTTGCCACACTCGGGATCTTTGATCTTTGTTGCGGCATACGGTATATAGTTTCCCAGCCAGGGATCGAACCTGGGCCCCCTGCATTAGGAGCATGGCGTCTTAGCACTGGACCCTGAGGGATGCCCTGGATTGCCACTTTTATAGGGCCCTGCTCCTCTCCAGATAGGATCCTGGCCTCAGTCAGTGAATGAGGAGGCATCTCTTAGGTTTGCCAGATGACCCCAGGAAAATGACAGATCCACTGAACTCTGACCCCGCTGTTCAGTTGGGTTAATGACACTTCCCTTACCACTCAGTATAGGGTGAATAATGGAGAATGCAGCTGTGTGCCAGTCACTCACCATGAAGGGGGCCACAAGCCAAAAGCAATGCTAAGCCCAACCAGTAAAAAAGCCTGGCATTCTAGAAAGAGTGTGGTCTCTGAAAAATTGACAAGCCTGGGCTCAAATCCATCGTTCACCACTTTGCAGTATAAAACTGAACAGCTTTCTTTAAACCCCTTCCTGGTCTGTTAGACGTGCATACACACTGCATTGTGGTAAGGGTTGAATGAGTTACATGCTTAGAAGAGTCACCAGCACTTAGTAGGTGATCAGAAGTGAGGACTGCCTTTGTTGTCATTTTCCCTGTCTTGCTCCCGCCAGAAAGAGGTCACTGTGCAATGAGAATAACCCAATCCCTGAGGTCTACGTGTGTTCCTTGTTTCACTGACCTTGGCCCTGAGGCTTAGCCTTCAAATCCACCTCAGTGGGTGGCTTCTGATTCAGATACCCTGGTATGTGTTTCCAGTTTTCAAACAGTTGGTGAGAACATTATAAAGCCCCAAATCCTGTATGTGGGAAAGCAGTCTGTTTTTTTAAGAAAGGAGGCACAGCTGAGTTCTGGTCCTGGTTTCTTTTCTTGGCAGCTCTGTGATCTTGGGCAGAACCCTTAGAGTCTCTGCATCTAAGCTGTAAAACCCATGAGGTTGACATATATGTGGAACTTTCTGTTGTGTGTGCTTCATTCATGTCCTTATGGACACTTACAGGTTTCCCAGGTGGTGCATTGGTAAAGAATCCACCTGCCAGTGCAGGAGGTGTGGGTTCAATTCCTGGGTCGAAAAGATCTCCTGGGGGAGGAAATGGCAACCCGCTCCAGTATTCTTACCTGGAAAATCCGGTGAACAGAAGAGCCTGGTGGGCTCCAGTCCATGAAGTAGCAAAGAGTCAGACACAACTCAGCACAATGGGCCCAGTGGACAGGACACTTGGTTTTATAGCTGAAGTGCTTTGGCACCATGATAGTGGCTTGGTTATAACCATATAGGAGCCAGACTTCAGCCTTATAGATAGTTATTATAGACCAGCAGGCTTTGCTTTGGGCTTCCCTGATGACTCAGTGGTTAAAAAAAAAAAAAAATCCCCCTGCCAATGCAGGAGACATGGGTTTGATCCCTTAGTCGGGAAGATCTCCCGGAGAAGGAAATGACAACCCATTCCAGTATTCTTGCCTGAGAAATCCCACAGACAGAGGAGCCTGGAGGGCTACAGGTTACAAAGAGTCGGACACAATTTAGCAACTAAACAACAATAGACTTTGCTTTGTCTTCAGATGAAAACAAAATTCATCTTGAGAGCCAGAACATAATCAGTATTACGAAGTATTCATTTTCTAGGATAATTCAAAAAGCTCTTTTCTTTAAAATAGTTCTTGGAAAATAAGCCCGTAGAATCTTCACCTTTCTTATTCATTCCTTAATGGAACTTTGGAGTTTTTCCCCAGGCTTTAGTAGAGTGGTTATTTCTAAGTCTGCTATTTCCTGGCATCAGATCTTTCTAGGAACAGCTCCGAGTCTCTTGGCCAATTTGGCGTAAGAGTTTCTGGGCCAGTTTCCTCCACTTCTGTGACTTTCTCAAAGGTCTGACAATGTTCATCAGAGAGTCGTTTCTGCTGAGTCTTTGTGGTTTCCTTCCCCATAAGCCACAGAATTAGAAAAGGAGGGATGAAGCTAAGGACCCAGCCTCCTGTCGGGTGTGGGTTGGCACTTGCTGAATGTTGCTTCTCATCTTGTTCGAAAAGTACACTGCCATCTACCTCAGCCACATCATTCCTCTGGGACTGTTCCCAGAAGGAAATTTTTCTGTCAGCTTTTAGTTTGCTTTTTGGAGAACAATAATATTACCTGTAATTTTTCCCATTTCCCCCTTACTGTTACTAGCATTTAGTAGAGTTTCACTCGAGTTCTTTGAGAGTAATCTCAGAAAAGAATCTAAGCCATTCTTTCTTTCTCCGCCTTGCATGTCCCAGGGCTGTAAGCATAAGAAATGTTGAAGTATCTTTCTTTAGCCTCTAGTCAACATGCCCTTTTTATTTTTTCCAGCTTTATGGTGATATAATTGACACCAACACGTATAAATTTAAGCTGTACAGCATAAAGATTTGAAACACATACACATTGCAAAATAATTACCACAATGAGATTAACATCCATCATCTCACAGTTATATTTTTTTTTCTTGTGTGAGAGCTTTTAAGGTCTAACTCTCTTAGCAACTTTCAAATATACAATACAGTATTGTTAGCTAGAGTTGTTATGTTATACATTCCTAAGTGGCCCCTTTAAACTATTTTCTGTGTTTGGCATCTACCTGTGCGAAATATCCATAATCCCAATCTTAACACTGAAACATAAACATTACCATGTGTAAAATAGATAGCCAGTGGGAATTTGCCGTATGATGCTGGGAGTTCAAATCCAGGGCTCTCTGACAACATAGAGGGGTGGGAGGTGGGAGGGAGGTTCAAGAGGTTGGGGCCATGTGTGTACCTTTGGTTGGTTCAAAATAAATTTAATTAAAAATGAAGATATATAAAAAAATAATCCCAATCTTTCTCAATGGGATTTTGTCCCCTCAATCCACCAAAAAAAGAACATTCAGTGACAAAAGAAATTATGTAAATCCCAGAAACTGTAGATAGGGCGCTAACTAATTTCATATCCGAGTGCTCCACATTGAATTACTGTTTCCCACATAAACAGTGCTCTCTAGAAGGGGTTACATGCCTGACTAAGAACATAATGGCCAACTCATTGGGAAACAACGAAATTATAAGCATTTAATGCTAACTTCTAACTCATTTGGGGGGAGCACCTTCTTTAGGCACTTCTGTATGACCTGTGTAAAATGCACAGCAAAGCATCTGACACAGAGTTACAAATGTAACACAGTTTTATGCGCATTTCCAAGTGATGTACCTTTATACCATTGAGACTTTGATTTTCCAAGTGCTAATTAAGTGGGGCAGGTAAATACCTATTTCACCCCATCACCTTCTGTTTTATCTAGCGAGCTGTGTGTGTGCCTCCTGACAAGGAGGCCCTTGGAATGAGGGTCAGAAAGGAGACCAGCCAGCAGTGGGACGGGTACAAGTGTGCAAGCCCTGTGAGTGTGGCCAAGTATGTGGGGACTCCTGGTGTTGTTGTTTATGCCATTTGGCAAATATTTCTCCTCGAGCCATCAGCTAGTTTATAGCATTTCATTTTACAGCCCATCACGATGATAGTAACCAACCCCAGAAAAACATCAACAAGCCATTAGAAACCATCATGTTGGAAGATGAATGTGGCCTCAGAGACCTCCGTTCCACCCACCACCCCATCCCATCCCGCCCCCTTTAGCGTCCAGTGACTTTCTTGAGCCAAAGTGGTTGCCATGGTTCTTGGGTCATAGGAGGATATTTGGAGGGATTTTTCTAAACACACACATATAAATGTTGAGAAATAGGACTCAAAAAAGTAGGAGTTATACACAGACCCCAGTCCCTCTCAGTGAGTAAGACAAAAGGCAGCGTGATCCATAAATATGGTAAAGTGCCTTCAAATGCTGAGTTTTGGGGGTGGGAGGAGGGGAGGAGAGAGGCAGGGAGCATCGTGTGACACCACGCATGCCGTCTACTCCCTCTGAACACAGCCTCATAAGACATTTTCCATTTTTGAACAAGGAAGCAACAATTACATTTTAAGTTGCATTGGTTAAGAACAGAAAAATATAACTTGGCACGAGTTCCCATGCTGGCCTTTTAGAGCGGGTTGGTCTGTAACACCATACTAAGTCTGTTTTCTATCAGCGATTCCTAGCCAGCTTATTAAACAGATTTATACAATGAAAGAATCTAATAACAGAAACATTCACCTCCTTTATTACTTGGCATTATTTATGGTTTGAGTTTTTTTTCAGCTACTTTTTTATGCACCGGAATCTGGCAACATTGTACTTATAAAGTTTATGTACCAAAGTCTTGAGTCAGGGGGTGTGGGGGGGTGGGGAGTATTGTATGTGCCCCCTCCACCCGGTCGTATGGACTCTTCCAGCAGAGATACCAAGAACCTCTGTCCCATCCATTGAGTGTTTTTTGCATGGAATCCTGTTTCCCTTTGGACTTCATGATGCTTGACCCAAACAAGAGTTAATTTTTTACCCCCACCAGGAGTAATGTTCCTTTCAGTCCTGAGTTTAGTAATGGGGGAAAAAGAGAACCTTAGCCCGTGTGTGAATGTTTATAGGGGAATTAGATAGCTCTCCACCGATGTGCAAACATCTCTCAAATTTTTAAAGATGAAAGAGATATCCAGAGCCTCCTTTTTCCTCCCCATTCATTCTCAGATAATGAGGGATTAGGCAGAGATAGAAATCTTTTGAGGGAACTGGTGTGGGGAGAATCCCGGGGGTACTAAACTCTAGAGCATCACTCCCCACATCCCCCTTTTATAGGTAATGTAGCAGGGAACCATTTACAGGGGCGTCAGTGGACCTGAAGTGAGTGTCAGATGGGCCGTGGCATAGCCAGCCTGACTTCCTCACTTAACCCTCTGCATCTCAGCTTCATCATGGCACAAAAGAACTTCTGATAGGTTTGTTTTCCCTGTGAAAGAACAAGCCCCATCTCAGATAGGCGTCACCTCCTTTCCCTGAGTGACATCCTTCTTCCCAAGGAAACCCGAATGTGAAGCACATTGAACAAAGTCTGGAGCTGGAGAGTGACCCAGGCGCTTTTTGGATTGTGCAGCAGCTGCTGGGGAAGGCGATGGCCGGTTTCTGGGTTGAGGGGGAAGGACAGGATGACAAGGGGGAGACCAGGAGGCTCCCATGGGTCCATACACCCTCGTAAGGAGCAGCTCCTGAAGTCAAATGGCAATTTGTAAAAGGAAGCCATGAACGCTGGCAAATGAGAGCATCGTGGTTAAAGATGAAGGTATAAAATTAACAGAACGGCTTAGGCTTAAAGCAGTTTCCTTATAAAACCGCAGCATTTAGGCTACCACCTTGTGTTCCGTTATTAAGGGAGCCGTGTCCCAGCCACGTGGTGGGAATTAGTCCTTGGCCTCCATATGGTTAATAATAGTAAAAGGAAGAATTCGGGGGTTAATGAACATGGTCCTGGCTTTCAGTTATCAGTGCAAATTGCCATGGGTTTGCCAGGTGAATGGATCAGAAGAGATTCCTTCTCCCAGCTTCCGGATTTCCCGCCCTTCCTCCCTGTTATTCATACATGCATAGGGGCTCCCATCTCTTTGAGCCACTCATCCCTATTTTGGTGGGTGTTTTGAATAATCAGAAATGAGACCATCGAAAGAACTCCCAAATCTCTCTCCAGCCTGCATGTGAACCATCTCTTAGAAACCAGTACTGCCCCCAGGGCCCAGTTGACGAGCCAAGCTATGAACCAAAAATCAGAGGTAGGAGGGACATATCAAGGATCTGAGCTCCACACACTGCCCTCCTCGAGCTCCCAGTCTTGTTCTGTATAACAAGATTGTGCTGGTGGCAAATGCTGAAGGAGGAAAAGGACTCCCAATTCCGTTGGCCTGTGTGTGTGTTTGGGGGAGGCAGCTGGGAGGAAGGTAGAATGCAGAAGAGGGAAGGCTGTGTTCCACATGGCTTCAAAGGCTCTCCCAGGACAGTAGTGGCAGCTTGGCGGGTTACAACATGGGCTTTGGAGCAGTGTTCACTGACTTCAGTTCCCAGCTCTGCCTCTTACTAGCTGCGTCACCTTGGGCAAGTTACTTAACCTCTCTGTGTCTCATTTCTTCATCCATAAAATAGCATACCCACACCTGAGGGTTGTTGTGAGGCTTCAGCGAGTTAATGTGCGTAGAACACTTAAAATACTGCCTGCCTGCCCACCACACAGAGAATAATGCCTGACAGTAAATGCTGTATATAATAATTAGATGTTATTATTATGGTCACATATTTTATGTGAATGTATCTAAATATAATATATGTGTACCTATCCTTTCTTATTTAAGCTCCTGTTATACAGAGAGCCTAACTTGGTTTCCATATCACTATATATTTATCTTATGATGTTGATTTAAAATGAACTTTCCTTTTGAGAAAGTTTACAACTAACCCCAGAGATTGGATTCTAAGTGGTGGCACCTCTCTTAGGTTGGATCCTCCTTTGGTTGATGGAATTATATTTGTTTTTCAAATCTACATCCAGACATATTATCCACTACTTGAAGGAGTCAGCATGTACTCAATAAATCCTGGGCTGCTGGAAGAATTTGTAGGTAAATTGTTGCTCTTAAATCCCCCTGAAATAGAGGGCAGAAAGGAACTTGGCATCCTGTGTTTAAAAGATACATTTTGAAGTTAAGTGTTAGGGTGAATAGGTCACTTCACATCTCAGCCTCCTAAGACTTATACTGCTCCAAATCGTTGTGGTTTCTGGGAGTTAGAAATCAAGCAGGGGAATCTTTTGATCTCTTGCTGCTCAGATGTGGGTCCTGGGTCATCATTAAGATGTGCCAGCCCTTGCAAGTGTTCCTCCTGATTTACTCCCTAGGAATGATGGATCCAAATCTCAGTCAAGGATCCTACTTTTTATAAAAATCCATGTTGTATCCATTAGACAAGCCTGTCCAAGGGAATGGAAGGGAGCAAGGAGAACGGTGGTATCAGTCAGGAGATGGGCTGGCCCGTCTAGCAGATGCCAGTTCTCCCACAGGCAGATACCCTGGGTAATTCACATCTGGTACTGAAGAGCCTGGAGTGTTGCAACACCCCAAAATGACACTGGCCTTGGCCATGCTACTGGGGTAAATGGACTTTCAAGATGAACTCCCTGAACAATCCCACCACTGTGACTGGCACAAACAGGCTTTTCTTTAGCAGCAGACGTTCATGTCTTCTTGTTCCAACTTTTTTTTCTTGAACAAACATATGTATTGTGGCCAGTGCAAGGAAAATCCCACTCATCACTTTGTTCTGAGTTGTTTCTGTCCTGGAACAATAGTCCAGTGTACCCGGGGCCCTTGAAAATCTGGTTTCCATGCCCGGGTCTAGTTTTGTGAATCTCCTTGGAAGACCCCAAGGCCAGGAAAGCCATTGGTATTACCGAAGGCCTCCTACTACTCCCATCCATCTGTGACATCAGTGGCTTTGCATCTGATTGGCTCCTTTTTCCATGGCCAGAGAGTGAACTTCAGCAAAAGATCCCCAAGTCGAAGGGCTTTCTAAGTGCCTGACTTTTCTCCCACAAGGTGGCCTCTTCCTTACTTCAATGAACATGACCAAGGGCTTGTCTTCTTTTCTGAGCACCCACTCCACTTGATAGAAGGGAAATGTCTCCAGGCCCTGCAGAGTCCCAGATATCTGAATAAGCACTTTCTAAGGCCACGTACAAGGTTAGACACTTCACATCTTTAATCCCATTGTTAGTTTTTTAGTCATGTCTGACTCTTTGTGACCCCATGGACTATAGCCCACAGACTCCTCTGTCCATGGGATTCTCCAGGCAAGAATACTGGAGTGGGTTGCCATGCCCTTCTCCAGAGGGTGTTCCTGACCCAGGGATTGAACCTGGGTCTTTTGTGTCACAGGCAGATTCTTTACCATCTGAGCCACCAGGAAAGCCCTTGGGCTCCTCAAAATCCTGTGAGGTTTTTAATCACAGACTCGATGTATACTAATTCACAAACGTACTCTGTGTGAGGTATAGACTATGTCATGATGAACAAATCAGACAGCCTTTGTGCACATGGAGGTTGCTGCTGAGGAGAAGGGAATCCTGTTATTCCCAAAGAAGAGGAAAACAAGCTTCAAAGAATGATGGGTTTCTCAGGGCCATGCAGCTGCAAAGGCTGGAGCCCCAATTCAGACGCCGGTCTGACTCCCCAAGACCGTCCTCCTTCTGCGGTGCCACACTGCCTTCCTGCAGGAAGCTTAATCTGTGGTTCCACTTAATATATGAGGAAACATCTGGAATATTAGTTTTCAACCACATTTCAGACACGGAAAGCAGAGTCTAAGGAATAGCCCAGTTGGCTCCTCACTGAGAGTGGGTAAGAGTAGAGAAGAATTGCTGAGCTCAAGCATTTTGTTACCAGAATAACCCCATAGGAGAGGCCTGGCTGAACTGGGATTTGTGTGGGCCAGACAGCGGAGGGGATTTATTTCCAGAGCTGGAGGACGGGGCTGGGATTCTGGTCCAGCCCCGCAGCCTCCCCTGAGCGCGCTCGCCCGAGGAGGCGCGGCCCCCGGAGGAGGCCTTTCCGGCCTGGGTAGAGCCCGGCGGGGCCGAGGCAGTTAACGACGAAACAAGAAGCAGCCTTTGGCTACAGGCCTCACGGTTTGGGTTCCAGGGCGCAGGATAAAAATATGCAACTGGGAAGGCAAGCTCCCAATTAAGTGGAAGAGCTCGCGCAAGAGATGTTTCAGTCCGGTGTCGCCAGTGACCACACGCGGGCCTGCTGTCTCCTCAGACGGCCCCGCGCTCCCCGCCCCATACTTAGTGTTGGCTCCCGGAGTTTGTGGGGGACGTCAGCTGGAGCGCACGGGCCTTTTCTCGTTTCCATTCGAAGGAAAAAACTCTGCATGCCTTCAGCCCCGCCATGTATCTTCCTCGGCATCTGGGGGAGGGCAAGTGGTCAGAACAAGGAGGGTCCTTGGGTTCCAGCTGGTTGGATCCAGCTCCCTGCCTTATATTGCCAGGTGGACACTGAGGCCCAGGCCAGGGAAGGGGCTTGAGCATAGTGTCTTTGTCCATGAGGTGCGGGGCGAGGAGGAGGTTTAAGTCTAGGTCTCCTGGTGTCCCCTTATGTACCCTGGCCCTCCCCACTCCGAGTGTCCCAAGCCACACGATGGGCAACCTGCCAGTCCCCCTTCTCTCCTTCCCCCCACCCTGGCAAACATAAGCGTGCTCACCCTCCGTTTTTACAGCAGAGGATACTAAGGCTGGGAGTGTGAGCAGTGCCCATGGAACTGACAAGAGCAGATGCCAGAAGGGGAACCACAGGATCGCAACCAGCGGGCCTGGGCCTTCTCCACCTGACCACACTCCATCTCTAAGAACGTGCTGGAGGAGGGCCAGCCTCGGGCTCCTCTGAGCTCTACGGTCCCCGGCTCCCTCTGGCCACTGACTTTCCCCTCCACCGCCACCGCCCGGGACAACCGTACAACTTAACAGTGACTTCGAGTCTTGCCAAGACAAGCCCAATAGTTAGTTTTCAGACTCCAGTCCTTGCCAAGCCTGAAATAGTAATTGCCTGAAGGATTCCAAGAAGCTGGACTTTATCTGCTGCAGAGACTCAGTAAATCAAAACACAGGTCTTATCTCTCGGTTCTCCCCCTCTCTGTTGTGTGGTCTCCGAAATGAAAAATGTTACCTAATGGCCGAAAACAGCTGGCCTGATGTTTAATTATTTCGACTCGCTAACCTGATATTCTGGGCCAATCAGTCGTACCCAGGGAGTGCGTCGGGCTCCTTCCAGCTCGGGGCTTGTCCAGGTGGCCTTTGTCAGAGAGGTTGATTCCAGCCACCAAAGGGAATTCCGGATCCAAACGCTCTCAACCATCTGGTGTTGGAACTCCCCTTCACCCACCCGTGGAACCGTTGTTGGCTTAGAAAATGCCTTTAATCCTCTCCCAAACATTCCAGTGGTGTGCCCTTCTGCACCTCCGCCCGTGTCAGCCTGCACTCCCTGTTCCAAGGCCCAGGAGAGGCTCCAGAGCCACCTCAGACTGGACCCTCAGACTGGACCCTCAGCCTGGGGGTCTGTGCTCTCTCAGAGCAGAGAAGCCCACGGGCCGCGCAGCACCATGTTGCCGGTTAACGACAGCGCCGGGATGATGGGCCGGGTGCTCCAAGAGCCTCCCTAAGCCCCACTTTCTAGCCACACCCCCAGCTCCCCCCATGTGGGGCCTGGATTTGGAACAGACCAAACAGCTAGCTGTTCCCTGACCCCAGTCTTAAGCCCCTTTGCCGTTGCTCCCGCCAGGATGTCCCTTACTCGGCCCCTCACCTTGCCTCCTTTTCCGTCCTGTCAGCCAGATGTCACCTGCTCCTCCTCCAAGAGCCGCCTCAAGGAGGTGGGAGGGGGGCGTTCAGGATGGAGGGGACATTGGTATACCTGTGGCTGATTCATGTTGGTGTTTGGCAGAAACCCATGCAGTATGGTCGAGTAATTATCCTTCAATTAAAAAAATAATAATAAAATTTTTTTAAAAAGAAAAAAGAGCCACCTCAAGTGGCAGGACTTTTTGCACAACTTTGTCCCTCACCCCTCAGTAAGCCCAGTGGTTCCCATGGCCAGTGTCTTTTTCTTTTGGCCAGACTGCGCAGCTTGCGGGATCTTCGTTCCCCAACCAGGGATCAGACTCCTGCACTGGACTACCAAGGAAATCCCTCCCATGTCCAGCATCTTAACTTCCCCTCCACCGTCTCCCCTTCGGTTCCTCTGTCACTTCTTCATGGGTGGGACTTTATCTTTCCATCGGGGATGCTCCGGTGCTTTGAGTCCTGTCTGGTCTGTACCAGGTGCTCGGTAAATATGTGCTGAATGGGAGCCATTTGGGAGAGGCGCCTAGAATGTCATTCTCAGAGCAGCAGTGATAGGGTCCCAGAGTTGTACATACCTACTGTTGGATCCAAGACATAAAGGAGGGAGCGAGGGAGGGAAGGAGGAGGAGGAAATAAATAGAAAAGGCAAATTCTTCAGTAAGAAATCCAGGCACTGTGAATGGCATGGCCCTCTTCTCACACACCTACTCAGGCTCACACACAACCCTCAATTCCTCAGGGTAATAGCCAACAATTCCTGCCATTTAGGTTTATTAAATTAACAGTTTCAACTTAAATTATGTTTAGCTCTTTCCCCCTAAGGAATTCTTCATGTATTCGATCGATTGGTGTAAGAAGCGAACTCTGGCCATGGCCAGTCCTTTTCTGGAAGTACTACAGCGGGAACCAAGATTCCTTTCTCACAACAGACACTGATGATGCTATCAGACTCTGGAGACTGGTAATATAAGTCTGAGATGACTATAGTATGTGCTCATCTTTCACTGATTTCTATTCCTAAAAATTTTAGGTTTCTAAAGAGTTATGTCTACTCTCTGAATTTAATATATACATATGTATATATTATACCCACTGTATTATGTTTAGCTGTTCCCCCTCAGGTGTTTGATCAGTTGGTGCATTTCATTGCTCAGCTTTTAAAACCTCTGCTCCACGTCTCTCTGCCACCCTTGCTAGCTCAGGACAAAGCTGATGGACCAGTGAGAGAGAGAACTCTTTCTCCAGAGCCCACCCCTGGGTGCCATATATAATAGGATGTAATAAAATGACGTAAAGGCCACACTGCCTGGATAACAGGTCCGGCACTTTCATTCATTCATCTGTGGATGGTGTTATTTTCCTTATCAGCAAATAGCCTTTCTCAAACACTTGCTTATTCATGAGCCTGTGCTGAGAATTAGGCCAGATCAACTGGATGGTTCTGGTGTTTGGGCTGTGGAGCAGGGAGGTACCACTCCTGGCATCATGGAGTGATGGGAATTCTAGGAAACAGCCCCGGGCGGACATCTGGGCTGGTGGGACAGTAGCAGCAGCAGGGGTAGCCGGCACTGGGGCCTCAGTAGTGCGCTCAGACTCTCCTGAGTTGGGTGGGGAAACAGTGGGTGGCAGGGTGAGACCCAGTCGTGTTCCTAGACAGCTGACCCTGCTCAAGGCAGGGATCCAGTGCACAAATATCCCTGGGACTCTGTTCTTGGGGAGGGGACAGAAGCCTGGAGCAGAGGCACAGCCTGCCATGGGGGGGGCCTGATGACCATTTCCCCCCCTCCACCTACCTGTGGGCAGACTCGGGCCAAGAACCTGGATGAGGTCTGAAGGTGGGAGGAACCAGGTGGAGCATGCCAGATTGCCCTGACCAGGATGGCTCTGCAGGCCTGACAAGTCAAACCAAGTGGTGGAGGGGCAGCATGGGCAGTGTTTGTGTTTGGGGCATCTCAGCATGTATGGGACACCTGGGCAGAGACCGCCCCCCCCTGCTGCCAGAGCTCTGTCCTGCTCCTCTTCATCCATCACCATACTGGGGACCAGAACACTGACTAGAAGGGACTAGAATCTGCTGGAAAAAGAATGGACTATTTCCCTGGTAGGTGGAATCAACCCTTCATTCAAGAGACTTTCTGTGTCCAAAAGTTAGCAGGGGTTCTGCAGGTGATTTCTGCCCTTTTCTGAGGCAAGAGTAGAGATTCCCAAATGAACTGACCTTTCTACATTGGAACGTCCCTCCTAAGGCTCCAGAATCTGCAGTGTCCAATATCTACTAATTGGTGGCACCCAAGCAGCAGCTGTCTCCTCTTCTTGTAGCAAAAATAGTAGTCTTTCTTGACTCCCACCCAGCAGCACCATCTCCCTTTCATATTGTCATCAGCAGCCACACCCTCCACGAAATGGCAAACGTCTGTTTCTAGTGTTAACGAGGAATGAACAGCTTAATAACATGTTGAACCACAGCCAGACAGAAGGTTATTTCCCGTATTTCCCCTCCCTGCAGTGAGGCGGCGGCCTTGTGTGGGGTTTCTGCAGAGCACTCCTGCCCCGAGGATGTGTGTGCTATTTCCAGTCCAAGTTGTCCACCTGCAACTTTCTGCTAATGTTAGCAGTTTCATCTCCCATCATTAGAGTCCAGCTGGAGTGCCTTTGAAGTCAGTCCCACAGTGTTAAATGTTAACTGTCATCTCTCTTGGCCCTCGCTGGAAAGTGCCTTCCTTCTGTTGGTATGATAATAGCCATGGCTATATCGGCCATGTTCTAGCTGACCACCTCAGCTATTGCTTTCTCACCGGAGATAGAGAAAGAGCTTTGTTCTGTACATTGTGAGCCTTGGGCTTGAACTTGATTCTGCCAGGAAGCCCTGTGACCTTGAGCACGTCCATCCTTTTCTCTGGTTCTCATTGTCCTGCTCTGTGAAATGATGGGTAAGGGCTTCCGCCTCCCAGTCAAGATTCCAAGATTCAGAGCATGTACAGTTGATTCTCCAGTGTTTTGGCCACCTGATGCAAAGAACTGACTCATTGGAAAAGACCCATATTTGAGGAAAGATGAGGGCAGGAGGAGAAGGGGGCGCGACAGAGGATGGATGAAATGGATAGATGGCATCATCGACTCAATGGAGATCTCTAGGAGATGGTGAAGGACAGGGAAGCCTGGTGTGCTGCAGTTCACGGGGTCGCAAACAGTCCGACATGACTTATCAACTAAACAACAGCAACAGTAGTGACTCAGCTCCTGCTTCTGCCTCTGCCTCTAGCCTTCTTCCCTCCCCATA
This sequence comes from Muntiacus reevesi, assembly GCF_963930625.1. Lineage (NCBI taxonomy): Eukaryota > Metazoa > Chordata > Mammalia > Artiodactyla > Cervidae > Muntiacus > Muntiacus reevesi. Next base: position 49,841,848 of record NC_089266.1, read on the forward strand.
GTTCTCCACGTGTGTATCCCAGTAGGAAGCCATGATCGGGGAATACTAATAATATGTAGAGAACCTGGAGTTGTTCTGACCATTTGAACCTGAAATCCTCAGAGACCTTTTCATTCTAATAAAAAGGCATGATATTGGTGATATGACACCCCCTACATCAAACTCTATCACATTAAGGAAACCTTAGAACTCAGATCTACAGTCTGGCCTGATAATTTACAATTCTTCTGGGATTAGTATGAGGAATAATTATATCTATTTATTTATTCTGCTGTCAGAATGTTGACGCTAGGTTTTCATATTGTCTCTGTCACTAGAGTTTATAATTAAATAATATGTCAAATGTATTGATCACATTCTTATAAATTTGCCTGCTATGCCGTAGAGGCCTTTTGTCGTTACAGTGTATCACAAGATTAAATTCAAAAGTTTGCTGGGCCATCTAGATCTGTTTAAGAGATCTCCCTTTTTTTCTTTTCTTAATAAACCACAGATTTTTGATGGCTTGTCATTTTGACATTGACTGAGGTAATTTCTTTTTCCTCTCTTGTGCTGTACTGTATCTCTGTTTTGCCGTTAGTCAGACTATAAATAGCTATAATTCCATTTAAATGAAAAGTAGTGTGTATCTTTGAAGGTGGATTTCAAATGTCTTTTTAGACTGAACTCATAATTTTCAGAAAACATTTTTTTCCTATGCGTTTATTATGAGAAATTTTCCATATGAAAAAGTATATTTCTTCTGGGTTTCTAGCTTTCCAATATAGGAATATTGTATATTCTTCCAGTATATAAATAGCAAGTAAACATATGTTTATTCATCAGGTACTCTAAGAATATTAGAAATCAGAGCTGGTTCAGCTAAGGTGATGGACTGAAGATCATCTTTTAAGATGATAAGTAGGTAAGCTGGGAGCTGAGAGAGAAGAGGCATTTTTGGATGAGACTGTGAGAACAGATACGGCAGCAAAGGTGTGTTCAGAGCTGTCCTAGAGCACAAGAGGCCGAGGATGGAGGCAGGAGGAATAGGAAATGAGAGCAGATGGACAACATCTGAGGCTTACAAGACACACCTGTATCTCTGATATTTACTATCTAAACACGCTTGTTACACTCATGTTCAATGTTATACTCTTGTTATACCAAAGCTGTCTATTATTTTATATCCAAGATTCCAAATGTTTGCCAAAAGAAGAAAAAACCAAGACATTTTCTACATGATGGGCCAGGAAAAAATAATTGGCCACTTTTGTACATATATATATGTTTCCACATGGGCCAAAAGAAACAGTAAATGAAATAGAAAAGTCTATATAACATGTTTATGGTACCTACACAGGGAAATTTCAGACATAGTGAACTAAAAAGGGATAAATTGAGCAAATGAATTGTGCCCCGTGATTGATATTTATTGATCCCTTTTTATATGCTTGACATTGTAGAGTTTTTCCTAGTTTGGGTTTTGTAGTCTTTATATTGACAACAGAGTGCTTTTCCTGTGTTAGAGATGAGGGCACTGGGCTGTTCCCGGCCCGTGGTCTCGCAGCGAGTCTCAAACCTTCTAAGCCTGGGTTTTCCATGCTCCCATTACCAGGGTGGTTACGTTGTTTCTCTCATAGCTACCTCCTTCAGTTAGCCAGTAGAATTTTATGACCTTTTAGGAGATAAGTAAAATGTCAGATGACTTATACAATGAGCATCTGCTACAGGCCATACAAAATTTACATTAAAAATTTGCATACAAAATTCCAAATTCTTACGGCAACTCTGCACAAATATTCTCATCTTCATTTTTCAGACTAGTATCTGAAGCCTGAAGAAGTTAAGTAAATTGCTCCAGGGTCATGGGTAAATTGTGGCAGAGCTCGAACCTGAACTCGAATTGTCGTTGTCCATTCAGTCGCTAAGCCATGTTCGGCTCCTTGCGACCCTGTGGACGCTTGCCCGCCAGGTTCTTCTGCGCTCCACTGTCTCCCAGAGTTTGCTCAGATTCGTGTCCATTGAGTCCGTGATGCTGTTGACCATCTCATCCTCTCGGGTCACTTTGACTCTAAAACCCAGTTTTTATTTCTGCATCTGTCTCTTCCTAGACAACTACACTTCAGACTGAAAAGATTTAGGTTCCTCACTTGTCCCTGACTCTCCTCCAGGGCACACGGAAGAAAGAATGTGACTATAGTTTCTTTTTTCAGCCCATTTCTTTTACTTTTCTTAAGTCATAAGAATTCACCTGCCGTAGTAACAGGACCCAGAGGATATAATTAGACATTTTCTAATATTTGCTTTGGATGTTTCACATGTTTTCTTAATAGGCAAAGAGGATTTCTTCAATCTGCCTGAGATGTGTGTAATAAGCTCTTCAGTCATAATAATAATAATATATCATAGGTGTATAATGCTTTAACATTTACAGAAGGCTGTCAAAGATGTTATCTCAGATGAACCTTAAAGCATGTGGTGATATAGGCAGGGATTATTGCTATTAGTTCATTCTAAAGGTGGTTTTTTTTTAAGAGACCTAGAGAATTTAAGATTTTTCCACATTATATGATAGATAAGTTATAGACTAGAATTGAAGTCTTCTGAATCCTTACATCTAGCCTTTTTTCTTATGAGCTTTAAAGGCACAACTAAACATGTGGTATTTCCATTTTCCCTTTTCTGCTTATTTGTTTAAAGTAGACTCTCAGCTTCCTTCTAGTCCTGTTTTCTGGATAGATGTGGCGTGAAATCGCATGGCCACACTTTACTAATCCACGGCAGGACCGAGCAGCAGCAGCAGCAGAAGAAAGATGCTGGTTATCACTGAGAGATGGACTTACATGTCTCCTCACCCACCTCCTCTTGCTGTCTGAAACAGTGTGTGTGTGTGCCAGTCACAAACCCCAGCCTGTCCACCACCTCCCTTCTCCCCTGGTAGCCATGTTCATTCATTGTTGTTGTTGTTGAGTCACTAAATCATGTCCGACTCTTTGCGACCCCATATAAAGTAAAATTTTTTGAAAAGAGTGAGCTCACCTGTGAAGGTGCTGTGCTCATAGTAAAACCCATGCAAATGCAAGGGACTCACTCTGAGGGAATGTGCTAGTCTCTGGAAGGTTCTATCTTAGGAGAGCTGCCAAACAGCAGTTTATAGGAGCAGAAAGGATTCTTTCCTCTCCTCACTCTTGCTGAGGACCAGGACTGCCTCCTGGGGTTACGCCCATCCCTCCAAGCCTTTGGCCATCCTCTCAGGAGGGAAGTTGTAACTCAGCCACGATTTGGCCGGGACACTTCTGCAGGCTCAAGGCTTGGCCAAGTACATGGTCTTGCCATGCCTCCCTCCCTGCTTCCCTTTCTCCTCCCTCTCTCTGGGCTCCACTTCATTTCAAACAAGTGAGTTGTGTTGCTTCGCTCTTTAATGAGGTTTTTCCAGCCTCCTGTTTCTTTGTCCTTGGCCATAAAGAACTCCTAGTTACTCAAAGCTGAAAATAAAATTTGGCCAGAAGTAAGCTGAGAATATAGTCTCATTATTGGTGTTGATATTTTTAAGTCTCTCTTAAAAAAAAAAAATGCTCTGGGAGAAAAGGAAGATTTGTCATGGAATGAATATCTGTTTGAGTACTCTAGAGTGAGGACTTTACATCTTTTCCTGAAAACAAGGCGCCTTCCTTTTTTTTTTCAGGGAGAGTCGTGGCTATTTTGATGCCTTTTGAAAGCACCACAATTAATTTGATTGAGCTGCTTAGCCCTTGGTTTAAAAAAAAAAAAGAAAGAAAAAGGATAATGGTCACATGGATTTAACATCACATGGGGAAATTCACTGTAACCCAGCAGTCTTTTAGACAGCTGATGACCACGGGCCAGATTGTTCATTTCACAAAAGGGAGTCTTTTAAAGATGAGAAGACTTTTGTCTAGAGCCCAAACTTCCCCAGGGGGAAGGACTCATTTATAACCCATTCTGATTATTTTTCCCTCTGAAATCTCACTGGTTAAATATGAATATATGTGGAACCCTCCACTACAACACGAAAATAAGTAATGCAGTGAGAATTTGGCCTCAGGGAGTCCTAGCCCTGGGTCCCAGTCTCAGCTCTGACACTCCCTAGAAAGCTGTAGAGACACTGGCCCTGAACTGCCTTGCGTTTTCTGTTCGCATAAAATGAAGCAATGAAACAAATCCTTCCTACCTTGGAAGATTGATGTGGAGAAAGTTAGTTGATAATGTCCAGGGCTTTCAGCAGTATCTTAGGGAATTCGCTGGCGGTCTGTTGGTTAAGATGCCATGCTTTCACTGCTTCATGGACCCAGGTTCGATCCCTGATGGGGGAACATAAGCTGCCAGGTGTGCCCCCCTCCCCACCAAAAAACAAATTCTTAGATGTTCTTAAAATTATTCACTTGAGGCTTGTGGAGGGGGTGAGTTTGGGGAGGGACTGGTGAACACACTCTGCACTTCCTTCCTCCATATGGCTTCTCAGTCAAAAGGTGGGTCTCAGTTTCCTGAGTAGCCCCCTCTTCCCTGTGAGGACCCAGAGACCATTCATCACCACGGTGCACAATCCCCAGGAAGCAGGCGGGGCCAGCTCCACTGCTCGTAAGCTATCCAACAGCTCTGCTTTTCCTCGGGCCCCCGGGCCCCTGGGTGGGTTAGTGGGCTTTTTGTTTCTCCTCTTTCCCAGACTACCTGTTCCCTTCTCATCTGTACATTCTTCCTGGAGGAGATGATAACTCACTGTCAAGGCTTGGGTGGGAGACAGGATTCGAGTGCTGGGGTCTGTGAAGTGTTTGGGGGTGCTTTCATCATGCTCACCCCACCTTCCAGCAGGAATTCTGACACTGCTTCAGCTCGAGCCTCCTTCCTCTGTGTTCCCAGGGCACGGGCATCTGCTAGAGCGCTTAGCACACGGGGCCTTCTGTGGCCCTCTCTTCCTGTCAGGACTCCTCCTTTCTCTTTTTCTTAAATTTAAATATTTGTTTATCTGGCTGCGTCAGATCTGAGTTGCGGCACACGTGGGAGTCTTTGTTGTGCACGGACTTCCCCCTAGTTGCAGCGCGTGGTCTTAGTTGCCCTGGGGCATGTGGGATCTTAGTTTCCCAACCAGGGATCGAACCCGTGTCCCCTGCATTAGAAGGCAGCTTCTTAACGCCTGGACCACCAGGGAAGTCCTGAGTGTTAGTTGCTCAGTCCTGTCCGACTCTTCGTGACCCCATGGACTGTAGTCCGCCAGGCTTCTCTGTCCATGGCATTCTCCAGGCAAGAATACAAGAGTAGGTAGCCATTCCCTTCTCCAGGGGATCTTCCCAACCCGGGGATTGAACCCAGGTCTCCTGCATTGCAGGCAGATTCTTTACCATCTGAGCCACCAGGGAAGTCTGAAGACCCTTCCTTTTTCTCTGTCCCCAGTGGCTGATTCATGCTAAGCACTCAGAAAATGTTTCAGTGAGTGAACGAATGAGTGAGAGATGAAGGGAGCCTTGGAATACTTAGAGCCCCCAACTTCCTTTACTGTGCACATTGATGAAACTGAAGCCCACAGCACAGATCCTGTGTGAGTTGATCATTTAGAGGAAACTAGAACTGGGATTAAATATGTATGTATAACAAATACGTGTATTTATATATTATGTATGATATATGTAAATAATCTCAGTTCTAATGTATCCCAACTCCATATACCAGGGTTTCATGAGCACTGCATATCCTGATTCAGCATTGCCCATGTGTTAAAAAGCAAGCTGGATTAGCCCAGAAAGGAAGGCAACCTCGAACAGGAAGGCCGGAACCCAGCTCAGAGTCAGCAGCCTGGCTTCCCGCCCTGCTGACTGTATGATCCTGACTATGTCATTTCCTCTCCCTCATCTCAGGCACCTCGTGTAGAAAGTAAGGATGTAGATTAGATGACCTCTGAAGCCTCTCCATGTTCAAACGTCTAATGTCCTAAGAATCTCATAAGTTTTTAAAAGTTTGAGCTTCTTTGGAAGAAATTTAAAACCATTTGAAAAATGTTAGAGACTGACTGCAAAGGAGGGTTTTTGTTCAAAATTGTTACCTTGAAACTCATTTCCATGGTTTCATGAGCACTTTGCTTGTGCTTTATATTTTTATTTGTTTTTTGTTTTTTTTTAATTATTTTTAATTGAAGAATGATTGCTTTACAATACTGGTTTGGTTTCTGCCATACCTCAGTTAGCCATAGGTACACATACGTCCCCTCCCTCTAGAATCTCCTCCCACCTCCCACCCTTTCCCTCCCCTCCAGGTTGTTACAGAGCCCCAGTTTGAGTTCCCTGAGTAGCACAGTGAATTTCCCTTGGTTGTCTATTTTACAGTGTTTGTTTATTTGTTTGGCTGTGCCGGGTCTCAGCTGTAGCACTCAGACCCTGTCGTCGTGGCGCTCAGGCTCCGTAGTTGGCAGCTTGTGGGTTTAGTTGCTCTGCAGCACGTGGGATCTTCCCAGACCAGGGATCAAACCCACGTCCCCTGCATTACAAGGTGAATTCTTAACCGCTGGACCACCAGGGAAATCCCTTGCCTGTGCTTTAGAAGCACCCCATCCCTCTTCCCAGCACCAGCTGAGTTACTGGTCAGACACTTCGAGTGTTGGTGTCTCCGTGGACCACAGCTCAGGACCTAGGCTGTAGCTTAGTCGTGTTCAGGGAGGGAGAGAATCCCGGTTTCTGATAGAGAGGACAAGGAACTCTGAGCCGTACCTTCTGTGTCTGTTGGTGCTTCCTCCCAGCCTCCGCCCCATCCCACAGCTGCTCCAGCAGCTTCGCCCCTCCCCAGCCTGCCCTGTTCAGTCCTCGGGTGTCACTGGGGTGGGAAGGGTGACCCTCAGCCTCAGGGCACTGGGCACTGCCCGAGGGTGGTCAGCCATCCCTAGGGAAGACCTGTGCTGGGCTCCCTGTGGGCTTTGCCCAGCAAAGGAGGAGCTTTGACACCAATTCATCCTTGGTCAGTGGCAGGCAGATTTCACACTGAATTCCACCCCATGGGGCTGTGTCTAATTGGACAAATTTGAACAGCAGGCAGCATAGCCACTGCAGCAAGGAACATTGATATATGGCCCAAGCAAGGGACTAAAATCTTAAAGTGACAGGGGTTCTTTTTCAAAAAGTGTCTGGCTGGATTCCAGGAGTAACAGGCCTGACTGGCGAGAGAGAGAGAGATGGGCCAACTCCCCAAAGCAGGGGCTCTTTCAAGAAGGTGTTTTTGAAAAGAGCGTCTCCATTTCTGCTGGTCTCTGTAGTAGGATAAACAGTGGAGGGTGGTCCCTAGGGACTGTCAGCTGGGAACAGTCAGGCTGAGTGCTTCTCCCACGAAAAGACTCACAGTATCTGATTAAATCTGGCTAAAATAGCCAGTGAGGAGACTTTGACAGAAAAGAATTGAGAAATCGTGTTGTCATATGTGCCTGAGCACCCGCCATTCATTAGTTCATCATCCATCAAATAGCTATTCAATGCCGCTGTGTGTACTGTTAAATGCACTGTGCTTGGACACAATGGGGCTTGTGAAGTCTATGGTCTAGGGAGGGGAAAAGACATTAATCAAATAGACTCCCAAATAAACATGATTACAAATTGTGTGAAGTCTTAGAAGGAGGCATTCCACGTGGCATGAGAGCATCTGAAAGAGCTATTTGGGGAGAGTTTTTCCTGAGAAGTCACATTGAGGCTAAGCCCTAGGGGGGTGAATTAAGTCAGCCAAGAGGGCAGGGGTATAAGAGATGTGGGGAGTGGTCAAGGTGAAAGAAGGCCTGTGTGGATATAGAAAACAGACTTAATGGTTTCCAAGGGAGAAAGTCGGGGGCAGGATAAGTTGGGAGACTGAAATTGACATAGTCATGCTATTATATATTAAATAGATTACTAATGAGGACTTCCTGTATAGCTCAGAGGATTCTACTCTGCACTCTGTAGTGACTTATATGAGAAAAGAATCTAAAAAGAGTGTATAACTGAATCACTTTGCTATATAGCAGAAACTAACACATTCTAAACAAACTCCACTCAAATAAAAATTAACTTGAAAAAGAAAGAAAGAGGTCCCGTGTTCAAGGGAAAGAGGCTCAGTGTTCAAGGGAAGAGAAGGTGGAGAATAGCATGGGTGAGGCTGTGGGGTCTAGCTGCTCACGGGAAGGATTTGAGTCCGATCCTGAAAGTGAAAGTGGAAGTCGCCCAGTCATGTCTGACTCTTCGTGACCCCATGGCAACAGGAAATATATTTCCCTCAGAGTAACAGGATCATGTATGAGTTTTGCAGAGATCACGCTGGAAAACCGACTTCTACAGAAGTCCAGTAGGAGGTGATAGAATGGACTAGGCTGGTATCAGTGACAAAATCCAGCAGGCAGACAGCAGTGATATTTAGGACATACAGTCAGAGGACTTTGTGATGGAATCAGTATGAGTGAGAGAAGACAAGAGGTTAAGGACGCTTCCCAGTTTTCTGACTTATTTTCCTCTTTTTACTTTATTCACTGGAAGTCGCCAGTCACGTGGAGAAGTCAGCTCTGACTTGAGCTTTTATGGAGATGTCAAGATGTGGACTCCACTTCTGGGGAGTGGAATCGATGGGTCTTCAGCACAGAAGAGATGTTTGGGCTCAGTGTTACTTTGGAGAAGGATGGGGAGAGAGGTTGGGAGATGGTAAAGGGCGGAGATAGAGCTCTTCTCTTCTTTGAGGCAGCCCCAGATCTATTTGGAGAGGCGGGGAGACATTTACAAATTAATATAATAAATGTAAATGTTCATGATTTTGTAGAAGTGTGATGAGACTGTGTTGAGAGATGACAGCCAAGTGTGTAGCGCTGAGGGAGCAGAGCCCATAGAGAACGAGGGAACTGACCCAGGAACTCAGGTGGGGGTGAGAGCCACAGGTCCGTTCACAGCAGTTCAGCGGGAGGCACTGACTCTACTTAATACTTGGGGTACTTGTTCAGACCCTGGCAGTGGCGTGTAAAACTGAGTCCCCCTTTCTGGAAGGCAGTTTGGTGGTAACCATATATTAACAGTTCAGTCGTTTTGACCTAGCCATTTATCTTCTAGGAATTTATCCTATAAAAATATCGGTCAAATTACTAAGGTACAGGAAAAAGCACTGTTGTAATAGCAAAGAAAAACTATTTAGTAAGTAACACAGCTGTCGATCAATACAGGCGTGGGTAACAGTCAATTTGTGTATGTACCTTATTATAGCAATAGCAGGTAGGTATGAGGAAGAACACTTTTAGATTTTACGAAAAGCAGTGTATATAATATCATTTTATTGCTAGCAAAGAAACCAGAACTATGTTAATAGTAGTTATCTGGAGAAGTTAAAAAAAGAATTCTCACTTTTATGAGGTTTTATGTGTGTATATTTTGCAGTAAAAACATATATGACTTTTCTAATTGGAAATGAGTGAAAATTTTATATAAGAAGAACACGGCGTGGGGGCAGGAGTGCCTCACTGGTGGTAATCAGGAAGATCTCTTCACTCCTACTTTCTCTTCCTCGAGGCTCACCTATGTGACTCAGCCACACTTGCTTACGGATCCTGCAGTTGTTGTTGTTGTTGTTTAGTCATATCCCACTCTTTTGCGATCCCATGCACTGTAGTCCGCCCGGCTCCTCTGTCCATGGGCTTTTCCAAGCAGGAATTACTGGAGTGGTTGTCATGCCTTTCTCCAGGGGATCTTCCCAACTCAGGGATCAAACCCGCATCTCCTGTATCGGCAGGCGAGTTCTTGGCCACTGAGCCGCCAGGGTCCTGCAAGACCGTGCTCAAGTGCCAGCTCTTCTAGGAGGCTGCTCCCCGTCATAAAGTTCAGGATGTTGGTTTGATGAGCATTTCTTGACAATCTGTAATCAACCACCATTGGGCCCTGGAGATGCCTAGTGGAGAGAGTGAATAAGGTACAGTCTCTGCCCTGAAGAAACTGACTGTTGAGGGGCAGGAATTGCCAGGGAAACAAGTGAGCACCGTACAGAGTTAAGTATGGATGCCCTGAGGTCCCTTCCCAGTTGAAAAGCCTTCAGTTCAATGAAGGAAGTTCCTGAAACTTCTAGCTTCTTTTCACAAGTTGGGGGGAATGTCCCATGAGCAGTATTCATTCCTGAATTGTCCTCGGCTCCCAAATGCAAACCTTAATCAACTGGGCAGCAGGCTCTTCCCCTCAGCAGAAGGTCTCATGGGGGAGGCAGACGCATGAGTCTGTGGCCAGTTGGCTGAACCGATGACCCAACAGCTTCTCAAAAGTCAGCCCCAAAGAGAGTCCCCCAGCCTGCCTGGTCAGTCATCAGTAACACAAGCTGATGAGTACCCAGAGGACACCTAATACTCCCTTTCTGGCCCTCAGTTTCCTCGTTTGCAAGATCGGCTGCTGGTGCTGAGTGGTCCCCGATAGCTCCGACCTCCTACAGTCACGGCTGAAACAATTCCGCCGTCTCCGTGATGGTCCCTGAAGCCACGGTGTCAGGCACAGGGTAGGTTTTCCACATGTGTTCGTTGTTGACAGCCTACTACAAGTGCTGGGTGTGGTAGAGGTGAGAGAAGCCTGCAAGACTTTATCCTGCCTTCTAGGAGCTTCCAGACTTTCTGAAACGCAAGAGAAATATCCATGGAACAGTAGCAGCCCCTAGAAGCATCAGGACAAAGGGGTGGAGACAGTGGAGGCTGGAAGTGAGAGGTGGGTTCTTTAGGACGTTTTCAAAGGTTCCTGCTCATATATAGAGAAATCGCCTCTTTCTAAGGTGTTTGACAACCCCATTGGCTTGTTTGATACCAGAACGTCCTGTTCTCTGAATCACTTTCTGACAGCGAATGCTGGAGCTTCTGACATTTCCTTGGGCTGGGGAGAGGTTGGAAGGCACTGAGCAGCCCCTCCCCCTTTGTTCTAGAATGCCCTGACTACCCACCTTGGCAAAAAGGAAAGGTCCAAATAATACAACCCTTCCTACATCCCACTCCCCAAGGAAAATGAAAGGGAATTCCTGTCAAGAAACCCATGAGCAAGGAGCTCATTTCAGTGCGTGTCTGTCATTTCTGTCCCATGCGGGCTTGTCAGCGTGTACTCAGCACACGGCAGGTGTACGGCCTGTGTTTACTGACCCCAAGTGACTACCCTTCTGAACCCTCAGCCCATCACCAGGGCTGACAAGAGCTTTACCTGCCCTTAACTTGGCCCACCATGGGCTTGGGGGGTGTGCTTTTTTTTTTGTTTGTACCAACCCAGCCTTTTCCATGGACCCTCCTGTGCCATTCTGTCTCTTTTGCACATCAGGCTAATCTTCTCCATATGTGTCTGGTTTGGCATGTGCATCCCGACCTCCCATGAGAGGGTGAGGCTGCCTCAGACAAACGCCGTGAGTCGCCGCCCAGCCCGCCGGGCCCTGGAGCTGAGCCACTGACCAGCTCTCTGAAGAGGGCAGCCCCTGTTAGGCCTCCTCTCTCTGGAAAGGCTCTGTGAAGAGGAACCTAGAGGGGCTTCTCTTCTGAGTTTAGTGGGCTGTGAGAAGAAGTGGTTCTTTGAACAGATACTGACTGGGGGCCCCCCGGAGCAGTCTCACCAGGACGGCAGGCCTGCGGTGTACCCGGCTGTTAGCCGCGCCATGAGGCGCTCACATCGGGAACCCTCTAGGCCTCAAACTCCCTGCTCTGACTACCAGCCTCCTCTTCTCAGCTCCCTTCACCGTCCTAGAAATCCACTTCCTTCCCCAGCAGGATGGAACTCTTGCCCATCGTGTTTGTGACGGGGCGGGGTTTATGTTTGTGTTGGGTAGAGTTCGTGGTTGCAGATTGAAGAAAGGGGAACCATTTGACAGTAGAAGAAGAAACTTCATGTGAAAGGTGTGTTACAGTTTTACAAAGTTCTTTCAGAGTCAGTACCTTTATTAATCCCTACAGCCACCCTCTGAAGTAGGAATTGTCTCCTTGAAGTACAGAGAAGTCTTGTTGCTTGGTAAGAGGCAGGGTCAGAACCAAATCCCAGCCTCCTAACTCCAGATTCAGAGCTCTTTTCTAGAATTCTGTCCTCCCCCAAACTGCAGGCTGCTGCCTAGGGTCCCCTCAAGCCCTTCTGTGTAAGCCCCATCAAAGTGCTTTTACAAGGCTCTTCCTGTCTTCCTGGTGACACCTCAGGCCGATCTCTGGACCTTGGTTGGCATCTGGGTCAGGAGAGAAGCCCGTTTAAGCAGAAAGGGGAAATCCTTGTGAGAAGAACAAGCATAGTCACTGCCCAGGGACCCTCAAAGATTCTTTCAGCCCCTGCTGCTCTGAAGACAGAAAAAGCTTTATCTTCAGAGGGGTTTGTACATGACCACTGGTCTCCACATGTAGTCTTCAGAGTACCCATTCTCATCAGGCGATAGTAGTTGTCTATGACCTCAGCCAGACCCTGGTCAAAATGGAGGTATTTTGTGAGGCAGGTGGGCCTCTCAGCCTACACCCTGCTGCCCCCATCCCTCACCAGTCCTGTGAATACACACCATCATGCCAGCTCTTACATCCTCCCGAAGCCCAAGAGCCCTTTTTATGTCCACTAGAATAGCTGTACAGCTTCATCAAGTTCCTGAACCTTTCCGGTCCTTTGTTTCCCTGATTGAGATATGAGGTCAGCACACATGCTCACACTTATCAATTCGTTCCTCTGTAAAAATTCAACATATAAGTTGATGAGTCCTTAAGATTCAGATTCTAGGGCCCCGAAGCCCTGGAGATTCCAAAAGGTAATCAGACACAATCTCACTGTCCTTCAGAGGCTCATAGTCTAGCAAGGCAGACAGATGTGTAAACAGATGATCATGACTCAGTGGGAACATCAACAAAGTATTTCTCAGCTCCTGTCAAAGCTGTGTCCCCTGAGAGCTGTTGAGGGAAGGTGAACATGGGCATCCTTCCTTGGAAGTCAGGGAAAGGCATGTGGGAGACAAGGGTGAGCTGGATGGCCTTGGGCACGTTCTTGTAGCTTCTCTGAGCCTCAATTTCCTTGTCTATACAGCAGAATGATAAAGCCCATGTTGCAGAGTTTCAGCGTAGGGATAATACAGAGTGTATTCAAGCATCAAGCCAATGTCTTGCACGTGATAAATCATAGCAGAAGGGCCAGAGAGATTATTGAATTGTCCTTTTTGGAAAGCATGAGTGTCACAGGGATGACTTATTGTAACAGCAAGTAGTATTCACTAGTGCCCAGTAAATGCCTGACCCGATTCTGGACCTCAGCCTTAAGAATGCTCTGATGGCACCAGCACTCTTGTTACCACAGAAGGTCCTAGAGCAGGCTCAGGCATTCTCCCTCAGACTCATCACTGCCCACCTCTCATAGTCTTGTATCATTTTCAGCCCATTTCTTCTTCTCACCAAGTCAACCTGGGCAAACCTTCCTTTAGTCAAGTCTGTTTCCATGAAAACCCTGTGAGTTCATGGCAGCAAGGATGTTCCCTCTGGCCTAGCTGCTGAGTCCTGCTTTCCAGGGCTGACTTATCATGTGTCCCCAGTCAAGGCACTGATTTTTCGAAACTGTCTCTTCTTCATCCCCTGTCACCCAAATCAGCTGTTCTTGCCCCATGCCCTCAGCATAGTGGGGCTTCCCTGGTGGCTCAGCAGTAAAATATCTGCCTGCCAATGCAGGATATGCAGGTTCGATCCCTGAGTCGGGAAGATCCCCTGGATAAGGAAGTGGAAACCCACTCTAGTATTCTTGCCTGGGAAATCCCATGGACAGAGGAGCCTGGCAGGCTACAGTCCATGGGGTCCCTGAAGAGTCAGACGTGACTTAGCGACTGAACAACAACTGAGTGGTATTGAGTAGCCCAGAAGAAGTTTGTTCAAGTTTTTTCATGCAATCTTGCACAAAAACCAGAACAAACTTCTTAGCCAGCCGAACAAGATGTAAGCAAAGTGGACTGTACTCTTCTTTGCTAGTCATTCAACAGATACTTTCCTCATTGCTTCTCTGAATCCCACACTAGGAGAAATGCAAAGACACAAGGCATAGGGACCATTTAAGCTGCTGTATCCCTACCACTAGAGTTCCTGTTGCCACGTAATTAATGTTAGCACATTGAGGGAAACTTAATTAAATGGCTGTTTTGCTTAATGGACCTCAGTTTTCTCATCTGGAAAGTGGATATAGTAGTAATACCTCATATAGTTCTCATTAAGGATTAAACTGTCTTTACATGAGTTTCCCAGACTAGATGCTCAGTGCTTGGTAGTTGTTGGTCACCTGCCTTTAGAGCTACCAAATATTTATCGAGGGCCTCCTATGGACTAGATAGATCCCAACAATCTGCACTTTTCAAGTTCCGCAGCGGCTCAGTACAGGAGACACAAGTTCAATCCCTGGGTGGGGAAAATCCCCTGGAGGAGGAAATGGCAACCCACTCTGTTGTTCTTGCTGGAGAAAATCCCATGGACAGAGGAACCTAGAAGTCTACAGCCCATGGGATTGCAAAGAGTCGGACTGAGCGACTGAGCACACATATGGACTAGACTCTGCAGGGGGCTCTGGGGATACAGTCATGCAGAGACCTAGGCAATTAGGAAGTCATTAGCCCAGTCTAGGAGGGGAAAGACATTAAACAAAGAATCACATAAATAAATATGGAATTACAAATGTCCCCTCTCCTGTCCTTCAGGGACTAAAGCAGATTGCATCAAGACAGTTTTGGGTAGAAGAGAAAGGAGCAAAACGGCTGTGTTTCTAGGCTGCTGAGGCCAGCTGGGTGTGGAAATGAAGGCGAGGCCAGCCCCCTTTTCCCCTGTTCTCTGAGACTCTGAGCAGTACCCACAGGACAGAACCTCTGCCATCCTTCAGGGCCGCTGCAGACTCAGAAGCAGCAGGGAGTCTGGGCTGTGAGCTGGAGCGTGTGCCCCCTGTCCCCTGCCCAGGGCTGCGCCTCCTGCAAACACCGCCTGACTTCTGAGAGACATCTTTCCCGTGTTGGGAATTCATGGCCCTTCACAGCGACTAGGAAAAGGGGAGGAAAAAAAAAAAACCAACTCTAGGCTGGATTTTCTTCTTAGAAGTCTACAGACTTCAGCCTGGCCTGAGTCTGGGCTGGAGAGTGGGCACCTAAGCAGGCAGAGCCCGGCCTGGCAGCCCTGGCTGCCTGCAGACTGAGGGGGCTCTGGCAGCCCCCCACCTGCCTTCTCCTCAGATGTCGGTCTCGTCGGACTCCCCTGACGCGAGCGAAGCTCCAGAGGCCCTGCCCCAACGGTGCTGCTCTGGATCGAGGCCTCGCTAAACTCTCAGCTCCCTGGTTTGCAAAGCAAACTTCAGCCTTGTACTATTTACCTTGGCAAGTCCGGGACCAGATTGATGATCTGTAAAGTGGATTTGTTATTTGGCTGTTTGCTTTGGCAGCTCTTGAAAGTGCTTTGCTGATTACAGTCCCAGATGTCATTGCATACATTACCCTGCTCTATAACGGGGCTTTGAACACTTTAATTTGAACTACAAATACTATTAAGCTTTTTGCACCTCTCCTGCCTTTCCTTCTTGGATATTAAATATCAGAACAGACAGCCTGCATTCCCTTAGGCTTCTTTCCCATTGTCTTTGTCAGCCTCCTCCCATAGAGAGCTCCCAGCTTTCCTCTTGTTCTCTCTCTGGGGCTTTCTAGAAACCTTGCCTATCGATTCTTACCCCCAACCCAGCTCCCCTGGTGGCATTCCTGTCGATTTTTCCCTAATGGGTCATCCGACTTTCTAGTTTCAAGGTGCAGTGTGCTCATTCCAAGCCTGGCTTCCCTGCACTCCCAGTCCTGAGGATTTTGTCCTAATGCTCTGTTCCACTCATCCACAAGGATCTTTTGTTTGTTTTAACATTGTGTGTGTGTGTGTGTGTGTGTGTGTGCTCAATCGTGTCCAACTTTTTGTGACCCCTGTGGACTACGGCCCTCCAGGCTCCTGTGTCCATGGAAGTTTCCAGGCAAGATTATTGGAGTAGGTTGCCATGCCCTCCTCCAGGGGATCTTCCCAACCCAGGAATCGAACCCACATCTCCTGCATTGCGAGCAGATCCTTTACCTCTGAGCCACCGAGGAAGCCTTGTTTTAGCATGACCAATGGCATTCTTTGGGGAGAGCTAGATTTGGCACATGAATGTGTTGTGGTTTATCCCCCAGACATGATGGGGTCTCACCAGAAAGGCCCAGCATCACATAATAAGGCAGCGGCAGAACCAAAAATTACTTTATACCTTCCCAACTCAAGGCCTGGTGTAGCTGGCTGGGCTCCCTTTCTCCTACTTGATTCGCGATTGCCTCCCAGGGTGGTGTGGGGAGGAGAGCAGGGGCTGGGTCTTTAAACGGGGCAGTCGCTGCTCCGTATATCTTTGGCGTTATTGGTGGAGAGTGCCCATGTTCCTGGCTAATGGTGGGGTAGACGACTCCGTGTTCTCCAAGGTAATTGCTTCTTCCTGTTGTAAATAAACCATTAGCCTGGTCCTTGCCTCAGGAAGCAATTTAAGGCCCAGGGGAGGTAGCCAAAGAAGTCAGCCTTCAGCCTCCTGGAAGGGAGGCCCAGTCTGCCCCTCAGAGCAACAGAGTGCCCGGTCACCGTTCTGCCAAGCTCCCGACGGGCTTCCCTCGGCCTTGGGTTTGCCAAGCTCCGTGTGAACCGCCTCTGTTTTTTTTTCCTCTCCAAAGAAAATCAGTATTTCTAGTCCACCTAAATTAAGTATTGGTGGGATTTTTCTTTTTTTTCTTTTGGTAGTGTTATTTTCTTTTTTCTTTTTTTTTCCTTTTTCTCTTTTACGTTCACTCCTTGGAGATCATTTTCTGTCTGCTCCTTCTCCTCTGGCCTTAAAGAAATCCAAGGCTCTTAGTCGAAGCCTTTCAGCATGTCACAGGGCTTTCAAGATGGAAAAAGTCTCTCTGGTTTCAGCCATTAGTGTATTATCCCTACAAGGAAGCTGGTTCTCACCTCATTTTATCATTGAGGAGGCCGGGGTTCAGTGAGGGCCTTGTCCGATGTCACACAGCCATGGCAGAGCCAAGGTTTATGAACAGCTAGATCCTGGATCTGTGTGACCTCAAGCCAGGGCTGTGTGTCTCTCCCCGCTGCTTCCATTCAGCCTCTTCTGTGGAAGGTCTGAGTTCTGGCTTGAAAACTACAGCGTCCCTTCCGTGGTGTAATCGCCTCAAAAGTAGGTTGAATGTCACGCTTCATTTTGTATCCCAGTGTCTGGTCCCGTACCTTCTTGTATTTAGATGCCCAATAAATGTTCGTTGGATGGATAACTGTACATCCACTCAAGTGCTTCTGATTTTAAGTGACCGTGTCTTCCCTGTGGCCGGTCTTTAGGTAGGGGGAGGTGGGACTTTCAACTTTGAAATATTTGAGTTGAAGAAGTTAATTCACTTTGTGAGTTTACTTTAGGAATAGAGATTATGGCAGTATTTTTGGCCACCACTCTCGAATTCTTCTAACCTTTTACTGTAATGAGCAAATCGAGCAGATTAAGGACATACTTAACTGCCAAATGGTGTTCTGAACTGTGTAAAGTTACCGGGTGGCTTCCCCCCGCGCCGACCCCCGCCGTGTATAAAAGATTGTGTGGGTTCTGTGAACTTCTCTGCCTTTTTTTTTTCTTTTTTTTTTTTTAGTCCTTCCTGTTTTATTGTGTTTGAAGTATCTCTGTGGTGACCTGTTGGGAGTGGATTCTTCCATATGGAAGTATTTCTTTAACTTTTTAATCATTTCTTTGGGGAAGTGAAGAGTTAGGGGTAGCAGATGTTTTTCTGGCATTGCTGGCTGAGTGGAGGTAGGGGCTTTTGCAACTGTGAGTCAGGCGAAGCCCAGCCTTGAAAGGAGAAGTCCCCTCCCCGGGGTAGGAGGCAGCCAGACACCACACCACTGGATCTGGAAGCTCAGGCCCATGGGGGAGTAGGTCCTTCTGCCCTCACCCAAACTAGTGCCTTTCCCATTTCCCAGGAAGAAGGCTTTTTTCCCTGTGATGCTAAAAAAAGTTTGCTGTGGGCTTTTTTTTTTTTTCAGTGTCCTAATGCAAATCCTTTTCGGTCCTCAAATGGGAAGCCTGTCTGGTACCCTTACACACACACACACACACGCACACACACGCAAAGGAAAAATAACAAATAAAATGAACCCTTGATTCTCCTCTTCATGGTAGTCACATCCAGCTTCGTATTCAGTTTCTTAATAAGGCAGTTTAACATCTTCGTTCCAAAAAGAAAGCTTGCAAAAACCCATCTGATTCTCCCACTCTCTCATGTTCTTTTGGACTCTGTTAGTCACCATTTTCAAGAAGCAACACGTGACTTCTGGGGAAGGTTGTTTGGTGGAGGTTGCAAAGCTGATGGCTGGCAACCATGTTCTGAAGCTCTCAGCCTAAACACCAAGTCTAACAGTGGCCGCCACCCTTCCCCTTGGTTTGTTTTACCACCTATACCACCAGGGTTCACCTCTCCTTCATCCCCAGGTCACACCAGCAAAGCTAATGGAGAAAAGGTTTTGCTGCAGCGAGTGAGCGCCTAGGTGATGAGTACACAGTGGGAAGACAAGGAAGGAGCTGTAATGAGGGCTTCCCATGTCCCCTAATCCTCCTTTGAGTAGACTGTGGCTTTGCATGTGAATTTGGGCATCTTAACATTCAGAGGCTGGAGGGGAGAATAAAAGAGACTGACAAGTAACTGCTGGAAATGGGAGGGAAACCAGGTGAGCGGCATGTCGCGGCCGAAGGAAGAGAGGGATCGAACATGGCAAATGCACATCTGACCTGCAGAGAAGCGGCCGTGGGATTTAGTAATGGGAAGGTCACCACCCTTGGAGGAAACATTTCATTGGGGAGTTGGGGGCAACCCCTTGATTGGAGTGGGTTCCAGGAGAGAATGGGAAGGGAGGATATTATAGACAGCACGTCCAGACCTCTCCTTCAAGGAGTTTTAAGGGACGGGGTGAAATGAGAAGGCAGCTAGAGGAGGGAGGGTCCCAAGAGTCTGCCTTTCTTTGAAGGAAAGAAAAACTAGCAGCATGATGACAGGAGGCTGTGGGGTCCAGCTCACACATGGAGGGACTGGTCTTGGCATGTACATACGCTCAGATGCAGGGGGGTGGGTGGATTCAATTCCCTTCTCATTGCATCCGTTTTCTTAGCAAAGTCATAAGGCTTCAGCCGAAGGTGAAAATGTTGGAGAAGGTATCGGAGGTTTGAGGCTAGAGGAGCCATTCCCTTCTCCAGGGGATCTTCCCAGCCCAGGAATTGAACCCAGTCCTCCTGCATTGCACACAGATGCTTCACCAGGTGGTAGAAGTAAACTAGTGGTGAGGTGGTTCAGAAGCTGAGAGGCAAAGTTGTTGGAAGGACCATCTGGGTGACTTTTGACGGGGTTTGTGATGCAGAACATGATGGTGAACCCGGGAAATCTTTGTGGGATGGGGGAGGGGGGGGAGGGGCGGGACTTGGAGGAGGAGGCGTGGCTGTTTAGTCTAATGGCACCGGAGCCGAAGCAGAGCGGCTGTGAAACAGAGAAGAGATGCCTGCCTCTGGGAGGAGCCAGAGGATGCTGGCTGCATCCCAGGGGCTGAGGGATGTGGGAGAGAATCAGGAGCAGACTGCTGGATAAACCAGGTCCTCAGAGGAGAACCTGGCATTTCTCAAATTATATCATCACTTCAGGGGCTTTCCTGGTGGCTCAGTTGTTAAAGAATCTGCCTGCAGTGCAGGAGACCCACGTTTGATCCCTGGGTCTGGAAGATCCCCTGGAGAAGGGCATGGCAACCCACTCCAGTATTCTTGCCTGGAGCATTCCATGGGCAGAGGAGGCTGGAGGGTTATAGTCCATGGGGTCGCAAAGAGTCAGGCACTACCGAGTGACTGCCAAACACTTTCTCTTAGAATTTATAGAGAGCACATATACACTTCCAATTTTATTTGATTCTTCCAACAAACCTTCACCCAGGGAGGGCAGATACTTTACACTTGAGGACACTGACGTGAAGTGACGTGTCCTTCACATGAAGTATTTGTGCAGTGACACTCCGCTAGCCGGTGATGGATCCAGGCTTTCTGACTCCAAGTCCAGTGTTCTTTTCACCACGTGGTTCTCCCTTCCTTCGGGAGGCCAGCAGTCCTTTCACAGAACCCATAAAAACACACTTGATCCAAAGTCTTGACTATTCTTCCCATGCTGTCTCTGTAACCTGAGATTTGGCACCCAAAAAGAGGCTAGGGGAAGTGGTGATCATTTGACCTATACCCTGCCTTGTCGAGTCCACCTAGATATTAAGGACCATTCTCCATGGAACCCAAAATATCTTAAACGTAGCAGCCAGCAATGGGACACAAATTGACAGGCCCCTTCCAGGAATGATTTGGAAGACAATTTCCTACTAGAAATAACACAGTATTTTAGTTTTAAGAAATTTAGGTGTCCTAAAACATGCCTTTCTAGCAATGATGGACAAAAAATGTTACTGAGAGATGAAGGCAGGCAATTGGCCATGATGGAAATCATGAACTTAGGGTGGTGGTTCAGAGCTTGGTTCTTAAAAATGTTTCCTTCTGGCAGCAGTGGAGATGCAAACAGAGAGAACAGATTTGTGGACGCAGTGTGGGAATGAGTGAGCGGGACGCATTGGTAGGGTAGCGTGGAAACAGATAGTTATCGTATGTAAAACGGACAGCCAGTGGGAGTTTGCCGTGTGACACAGGGATCTTCACCCTGTGCTGGGGGACAGCCGAGATTGGTGGGACAGGTTGGGAGATGGGAGGGAGGTTCATGAGGGAGGGGGCACATATATACCTGTGACCAATTCACAGTAGTGTATGGCCGAAACCAGCCCAACATTGTAAAGCAAGTATCTTGCAATTAAAAAAAAGAAAGAAAGAAAAATGTTTCCTTCTCAATTCTCAGGCACAGTGAGTGGAGCTGTATGGCCATTGAGGAATCTTCCAAACGCCAAGTTACCCCACCCCTCCTCCCTTAGCGGGCCAGCCACCCACATGGGCAGACAGTCTCCATTGTTATCCATTTAGCAGGGCTGTGTTGATCACCTTCATCACAGTTTTGAGCTTGCAGTGAAGAACACTGCACTCCAGAAATAAATGCAGTGGAGGGCTGGACGTTCTTATCCATGCAGTGTACGAAGGGCTTTTTCTTCTAAAGGAGAATGAGAATATTCCTGCGCACCCCAGTCATTCATCAGCTCTGAGCCACCTCACCCTAGTTTCCCAGCTTGGCAGGCCACTGAGGAGGGGCGATTTCGTGGAGGGTGGGCGCCAAATGCCTCCATCAGTTCTCTCTGCCGTCAGGAGCACATTGGCCAAGGCTGTTGCCACACAGGGTGGGGATGGTCCTGTTTCTGGACATGCCAGCTGGGGCACAAACTGTTCCGTGAGCGTTCTGTTGGAAATGGCACTGGGGTGGTTTCTGAGTAAGAGAATTACAGATGTGCGCCCTGCTCTCTACATGGTAATGGTCTCGGGCAGACACCCTGACTTAGACAGGAGGAGAGGCCTGGCAGCAGGGAACGCCTCAGAGTCACCTGGCTTAGGGCTCAGATCAGAGGATAGGGTTGGGGGAGCTTTTCAGAGATAAAGATGCCCAGGCCCCCCAATCCTAGGCCCCAGAAATTCGGGTCGTGATCAGGAACGGGACTTGCACCTCTGTATATATGAAAAGCTCCCCTGTGGATTCTGGTGTGTAGCCCCTGATGAGAAGTACTGTTAGAGGAAGCGTATGCAGGGGTTTGTGCCAAACAGCTGGATGACAAGATAACCGGCAGCCCACAGCCGTTCCTCCACCAGGTCTAAGTGTGATCAAATGTCTCTTCTGACAGTTCCCTTCTCAGCGTTATCCTCCAGGAACTTGTGATTATCCTCAGTCTAAGTCAAAAGCAGCTTAATTCCTCTGAAAACAGTGCCAGTTGGGCATTTTGCCTGGAATGAGACAAGCAAATCTGTGGCAGTGTGCTTCGCTCGGTTCAGCTCTGCAGCCTCCATGGGGCACCCTTTCTGCATCACCTCCCCACTTTCTCTTCCTGCCACCGAGTCCAGGGCTTTGTTTGGTGGCTGGTTGGTGAAGGCAGGTTGTTCCAGCTGGTTTGAGTGCCTGGTTGGATGCAGACTTGGATAGAGTTGGCTTGGTGAAATGTGGTTGGCAGGAAGGTCCCGGATGGGCTAAGACAGGCAAGAGTTGGTCATAAGATCAGAGAGCAGGAGATGGGGCCTGAGGGCCTGGAGAGCAGGCTGAGGGTGCAGACCAGACCAACACCCAACTCCCGTCCCAAAGAACCCTAGGAGAGAGGCTCACTGATAGCCGCAAGGAGCTGGAATACACACACGCCCTCTCCAGAGAGGAGCCTGTGTCCCCTCATCGGCCTTAGCCAGCAAATCCTCTGGATCTTAAAGGGCCGACCTCCTACCTGTTTCTTCTACTTCATCAGAGACACAGGCTTCTTTATCCAAGACCCTGAGCTGAAAGTCGGAGCCATTACACCAGGAAACCAGGCAGCAGTCTACTCTGGGCCTTCTGGTCGAGACCGGTTCCCTCTTTCAGTGTTATTTTCTCTGGGACTTTCTTTCCCCTTCTATGCACTGATGTTAGTCTTCCATTAGCCTCCAAAACCCTTGATTCTCAGGGCTCAGTCTCGAGACGTTGGCATAGGTGGATCCTAGGTTTCGAGGATATGGTAAAGAGCAAGACATGATCTCTACACCCTCGTGGGCTTACGTTGTAGAAAGAAAAACAGCAGTGCCCGTGGAGTGAATGTGATCAAGTGGGTTCAGGGGGCTCTGCTATGGGAGCGCATAGGAGGAGCACCGGACCTGCCCAGCTCTGTTCAATCTGTCATCGAGGGGAGGACGTGAAGGCCCAGAGGCGAGAGGGAGGAGTCCACCCGAGGAAGTAAAAGAGGTTCATCACACGTAACCCAGGGGGCAAGGGAGAGAGTCAGGGAGACAAGTCTGGGGGAGCGAGCCGGACTGGGACATCAAGGAGCTTAGCCACAGTGGCCGGGAGTTGCGGTAACACACTAGCCTCTTGTTTGCTACCTTGGACAGGTATTTTCCAAATCCGGGGATGACTCTGCAGTGAATAGACACACACACTCACACGCAAATCTCCCCGGAATGATTACTGTTCTGTCCCTCCTCGTCCAGAGGCAGCCCCGGGTAATCTGGATTATAAGCCACCCGCCCTGGGGCAGGAGCTCACCCGCCGGCTGTCATCAGCTTTCCATCCACCTTAGGATGGCACTCAGCCTCACACGGCACCAGCAAGCTGACAGAGAATGGAAGTGACAAGGGCGAAATCAAAAACTCCGCAGAACGCGTTTGGTGGGAGAGGAGAGGCAGGGAGAGCTGCAGGCTTGTTCCCAGCCGACACCCCCACGCCCACTTTGTCCATCCGGAGGAGACTCTGCTTCCACTCTGCCTGACTGGCTGGCTCGATGATTCTTCAGGGGCCAAGTTTTGTGCTTGTCACTCCTGCCCCGGGTCGCTTTTAAGAGGCATGGCCTTCTGAATCTTTAAAAGAAAGAACTCAAATGAAAATCCCAAAGGCAGTGAGTTGGCAGGTCATCTGCTGAGAGTGAGGGAGAGAGTTGTGACAGGACGGAGGAGTTTGAGGAGAGGGGGAAATCCAGGGGGGAGCCGACCAGGAACAAATGGGAAAATAAAAAAAAAAAAATTTAAAAAGGTTGAGGAGCAGGGAGAGCCTGCCTGATAAATTTGTCATGGTGCCAGTTGACACAAGTCAACTTTCTGCAGCACAGCTCAGCAGCCCAGGAGCAGAGAAATTTGATGGTTGGATGGATCATTCTGGATGCCTCTAGCAAAACAGGAGGGACAGATAAACCAGGAGGAGAGGTGACAGGGGGTCGGCGATGTTGAAATATCACCAGGAGGGAGCTAGTGGCTTGAGATATTAGGGAGGGCTTCAGGGGCTATCAGACTCCGTGAGGTTGAAAAGCATCATTAGTATTTTGTTGTTCAGTCACTAAGTTGTGTCCGACTCTTTGTGACCCCATGGACTGCAGCACACCAGGCTTCCCTATCTTTCACCATCTCCCAGAGTTTCCTCACACTCATGTCCATTAAGTCGATGATGCCACCCAACCAACTCATCCTCTGTCACCCCCTTTTCCTCCTGCCCTCAATTTTTCCCAGCATCAGGGTCTTTTCCAGTGAGTCAGCTCTTCCCATCAGGTGACCTAAGTATTGAAGCTTCAGCTTCAGCTTCAGCATCAGTCATTCCAATGAATATTCAGGGTTGATTTCCTTTAGGATAGACTGGTTGGATCTCCTTGCTGACAGGGACTCTCAAGAGTCTTCTCCAGCACCACAGTTCTAAAGCATGAATTCTTAGGCGCTCAGCCTTCTTTATGGTCCAACTCTCACATCTGTCCATGACTAGTGGAAAAGCCATAACTTTGACTATACAGACCTTTGTTGGCTAAGTGATGTCTCTGCTTTTTAATACACTGTCTAGGTTTATCATAGCTTTTCTTCCAAGGAGCAGGTATCTTTTAGTTTCATGGCTGCAGTCACCGTCTGCAGTAATTTTGGAGCTTGGGAAAATAAACTCTGTCACTGTTTCCATTCTTTCCCCATCTGTTTGCCATGAAGTGATAGGGTTGGCCAAAAAGATTATTCAGATTTTTCTGTAAGATGTTTTGGAAAAACCCAAATGAACTTTTCGGCCAACCCAGGAGAAATAAGGAAGTGAACGAAATTGACAGTTAGGCGGTTTCATGATCAGGATGCGGGGTCTCTTGTTTCAAACACTACAAGTGCCAATTGCAAGGATCCAGGTGAATGAATGGCTAGAATGAAGGTGAAGGTCATTGGTGTGTGGAGGTCAGAGAATTGTGAAGCCAAGGGGGTTGGTTTGGTCAGGCACCTGAGCACCCCACGTTCTCAGCATTTGGCAGGACTTGTTGAGACCGTGACAGGGGTGTAGCACCATAGTCCTCTCTGAAGTCTCGGGATTGATACTTAGGTCTGGTGAGCCCCATGGCAAGGAAGCCGTGCGCTATTCTAGAGACTGTGTGAGCTCTGAGCTTCTCCCCTGGTTGGTCAGATAATTCCTTTGGGAGAGGTGATGTCATTCACAAAGAGCATTTGTATTCCCTTGGTGAAGACAATACTTCCTTTTATTGTCAGATCATTTTAGTATGATTGAAAAATCAGGGAGAGAACTTTCTTTTTAATGCCCGAAAGGATTACTATATAAGATGTCTCAAATCCTGGCCCTGAGGTCAGCTCCTTGGCCTAATACAGAGTGTCTTTATACCACAGCTTCTTTCTGAAACAGAAGAACTTGGCAGGGTCATTTTGATGATCAGTGGGCTTGCTGTCCCTTTAAGCACTTATTGTATCAGGCACGTTCATTTAAGCCTTTGTTGTTCAGTCACTCTGTCATGTCCTACTCTATGCGACCCCATGGACTGCAGCACATCAGGCTTCCCTGTCCTTCACTGTCTCCCGCAGTTGGCTCAGGCTCATGTCCATTGAGTTGATGATGCCATCCAGCCATCTCATCCTCTGTCATTCTCTTCTCCTCCTGCCCTCAATCTTTCTCAGCATCAGAGTCTTTTCCAGTGAGTCAGCTCTTTGCATCAGGTACTGTTTTTATTTACTCCTGTTTTATAGATGTATACATTGAACCAGGAGCATTAACTGATTTGCCCAATATTATATTACTAGTACATGCCTGAGCCTTTCACCACTTCCTGTCCTGCCTTTGTTGGCCTTTGAATACAAAAATAAGATGAAACACAGTGGTAAGTTGAAGGAAAGACATGGAAACAGCTCATTCGACCACAGTCCCATCACCGAAGGTGTGCGTGTGCTGTGGGGACGCAGCCGAGGGACCAGTCCCCAACCACGTGACTCTAAACAGGCTTCCCGAGGAGCTCAGGCTTGGGTCGAACCTTGTGTCGGCCGCAGGGGGCAGCTTGTTGCATCAGGTGGCCCCTCCCCTCGTGTTGGTCTGAGACATGCCAACGTGTCGTTTTCTTCCATGGGCCCTGTTTGCCCCCTGGCCCCCCCACCCCCCCACACACATCTATTTCCCTTTCTATAAAGCTGCTCTTCAAATGTTTGAGTACTACAATCCCAGCTGTCTGAAACTCTTCTCCAGGTTAAACAACCTCAGTTTCTTCCCTCCCTCTTTCCTTCCTACTGTGGCCCCGTGCTGTGCATTTAGGATTGTTGTTGTTCTTTAGTCGCTCAGTCGTGCCTGACTCTTTCCAACCCCACGGACTGCAGCATACCAGGCTTTCCTGTCCATCACTAGCTCCCGGAGCTTGCTTAAATTCATGTCCATTGAATCGGTGATGCCATCGAACCATGTCATCCTCCGTCATCCCCTTCTCCTCCTGCCTGCGTTTAGGATACAGAGATTAAAAAAAGAAGAAGAAGAAATAGACGCTGCCCTCCAGAAACTTATACCCTAATGGGAAAATAGACAAAAAATATTGTTCTTTTTGTAGTCTGTCACCTTTACCAAAATTCCCAGCACTCAGCACAGTGGCTGGACCATAAGTTGAAAGTGTTAGTTGCTCAGTCGTGTCTGACTTTGCAACTCCATGGATTCTAGCCTACCAGGCTTCTCTGCCCATGAAATTCTCCAGGCAAGAATACTGGAGTGGGAAGCCATTCCCTTCCTCTACAGGATCTTCCTGACTCAGGGATTGAACCTAGGTCTCCTGCATTGCAGGCAGATTCTTTACCGTCTGTCTCCTGGAGTTTACTCAAACTCATGTCCATAGAGTCGGTGGTGCCATCCATCCATCTCATCCTTGGTCACCCCCTTCTCCTCCTGCCTTCAGTCTTTCCCAGCCTCAGAGTGTCTTTTCCAATGAGTCAGTTCTTTGCATCAGGTGACCAAATGATTGGAGTTTCAGCTTCAACATCAGCCCTGCCAATGAACACCCAGGACTGATTATTGGATCTCCTTGCTGTCCAGGGGATTCTCAAGAGTCTTCTCCAAAACCAAAGTTCAAAAGCATCAATTCTTCAGCGCTCAGCTTTCTTAATAGTCCAGCTCTCACATCCATACATGACTATTGGAAAAACTATAGCTTTGACTAGAGGGACCTTTGATGGCAAAGTAACGTCTCTGCTTTTTAATATGCTGTCTAGGTTGGTCATAGCTTTTCTTCCAAGGAACAAACATCTTTTAATTTCAAGGCTGCAGTCACCATCTGCAGTGATTTTGGAGCCAAAAAAATAAAGTCTGTCACTGCTTCCGTGTTTTCCTGTCTATTTGCCATGAAGTGATGGGACCGAACACCATGATCTTAGTTTTCTGAACGTTGAGGTTTAAGCCAACTTTTTCACTCTCCTCTTTCACTTTCATCAAGAGGCTCTTTAGCCACAAGGGAAGCCCCAATAGACCCCCAAAAGGGTCTGCTGTGTAGACTGCACGTGGGGCTCTAAGGAAGGGAAGCCCAGGGTGCTGGGGGGAAGACCAGGAAGTCTTAGGTTGGAAGACCTAAGTCCACCCTGGAAGAAGAATGCTAGGCAACTCCCCAGTTGATCTGAGTCTTCAGGGGTAAACAGGACTTGGCTTCCCAGGTGGCGCTAGTGGTAAAGAACTCACCTACGCAGGAGGTATAAGAAACAGGGGTTCGATCCCTGGGTTGGGAAGATCCCCTGGAAGAGCACATGACGGCCCACCCCAGTATTCTTGCCTGGCAGATCCCACGGACAGAGGAGCCTGGAGGGCTCCAGTCCATGGGTCACACAGAGTCGGACAGGGCTGAAGCGACTTAACACCAGAACCAGGGAAGAACAGTGCAGGCAGCAGGAGCAGCAAGTTCCAAGGCGCAGGGGGCGGAGCGCCTGGAGGCGGGGGGCGCGGTGCAGCGTGTGGAGAGCGGCCAGGGCCAGTGGTGCCGGAGAGATTGGGCTTTATTCGGGGCCTTGCTGAGGCAGATGTTCAGATTTGTATTGTAGAGCGGCACTAAGGAAAATGAAAAGGGAAACTCTGCACAGAGGCAGGAAGACCAGTGTGAAGTCGTTGACATTTCTCCATGAGAACTGATGAGGGCCTGAGCCCAGTGGCTGTGGAGCGGGGAACAGCTTCAGGAGGGTTTAAGAAAGGAATCTCTTGGTGGTCCAGTGGTTAGGACTTGGCGCCATCACTGCCGGAGCCCTGGTTCAGTCCCTGGTCAGGGAACTAAGATCCCACAAGCCACACGGTGTGGCCAAAAAAATGAATTAACTGATGAATTTTATAAAAGAGGTTTAAGAAGTAAAACCCAGAGAACTTTCCTGGTCAACTGGCAGTGGGGGTGGAATGAGGAGGGGTTTGGCTAGGACCACCAAGAAGACCATGTGGCCATTGGTCTAGGGACTAGAGAGGGAAGGCCACATTCTGGAGCAGTAAGGTGATGGATCTGTTTTGGACGTGACTTGGAGGTACCTGGGGAATGCGTTCAGTCTGACACAAGTGGCTTTGGAGGCCAGGAGAGAACCGAGTTAGGAGCCCAGTTTGGAAGTCAGTCGCGTGTCTGTGGTAGTTGTGACTGAGAGCTGATAAGCTCGCCCAGGCACAGTGCACAGAAAAGGAAGAGAAGAGGCTTAATGATGAAACCCTGAAAAACAGCAACATTTGAAGAGCAGAGGGAGCTGAGCAAGGCCTTGGAGAGGCTTGAGGGGTGGTCGGAGAGGAAGGAGGAAAATCAGAGGAAACAGGGAGAATGCGAGCAGCCTGCAAGTTTTCTTTAGAGCAGTCAGCTTTCCTTTATAGCATCTGAGTTGCCACATGGTTGTGAGTGAGCTACCACGATCATGGTGCGAAGGACAGTCACCTGCTTTTTCAATCTTGAGAGATTCTTAAGGCTGGATTTGAGCCCCAGCTTCTCTAGAGCCTTGGTTCCCAAGCTTCCCAGGTAAGAATCAGACCTCTCCCAGGGTCTACTAGTCTATCTGATGTCTACTGCATTAGAACATCTTGGAGACAGACCTAAGAATGGGTTTTTTTTTTTTTTTTACAATAAGCACCCTGGGGATTCTTCTTATTAGGAAAGTCTTGAGAATGATGTTCCAGCTCAGAGGTTCTTCCATCATATAACATGGGTGCTTTTCCTGCTATTTATCAACCATGCCCCTACCCTACACCCAGACTCTGACCTAAAGCTCTGAAGAGTCCCTAAAGTCAGGAGCCACTGTGTCTGGTGGGACTCCTCAGATGTGTGGAAATGGAAATGCTAACTCACTGATCTGAAGGAGCGTTTCTGAACAACTGTCTGAGGATTTGGGAATCCAGTGGAAATCCTGCATTTAGACAGGTAATTGATCCACACTACTTCCCTGAAAGCATTTAGACTGGAACACCTTCACTGCCCTCTGGTATAGACAGTCTGATTGCCAGTTCCACTTTGTGCAATAATGGATCTGAATGTAATCCAGTATTTGAAAAAAAAACACCATATGCTAAAAAACTGACCATTAAAGAAGTTTGTAAGAGATACTGCATGTAGACAAAGAAGACATTTTGAAGTTACTGCCATGGCAGGAGCCAACTCTACTCACTCACAGGTTTAGGAACTGAAACTACTCACTGAACCAGCAGTGAAATCCATGAAATATGCTTAATACATCTATTCTCAACAATGTATAGATTGTTGAATGTATAGATGCTTCTACCATTGTTGCTGTTGTTTAGTTGCTAAGTCATGTCTGACTCTGCGACCCCATCCTGCCAGGCTCTTCTGTTCGTGGAATTTCCCAAGCAAGAATACTGGAATGGGTTGCCATTTCCTTCTCCAGGGGATCTTCCCAACTGAGGGATCAAACCCACATCTCCTGCACCAGGGAAACCCTATCCCTCCCATAAGTATTTCTTATTAA
Organism: Muntiacus reevesi; assembly: GCF_963930625.1. Lineage (NCBI taxonomy): Eukaryota > Metazoa > Chordata > Mammalia > Artiodactyla > Cervidae > Muntiacus > Muntiacus reevesi. The sequence goes on from NC_089266.1 coordinate 49,871,649, forward strand.
GCATAGAAGCTATTCAGAGGGCCTATACCCTGTGTATAAAATTGTAAATCTATAAAATTCAAACATCATCTTTAATAAACGACCAAGCTAAATAATCTTTCCTAAACGATTGGCCTTGGGATATGATCTTTCCAGCATAAATAGAGATACTAATTATACTTAGATTAATATTGCAGGCGGAAGGCGGCTACTGAGTTGAGGGTTCAGGAGTGTCCCTCTAAGGAGCATAGGGACCTCTCCTTTTTGGAGTTATTTTAAAAAAGAAAGATTGAAGGGTGATGCTGCCTGGAGGTAGGAGGGTGGCGGAGAAATGCCTTTAATAGGAGCTCCCTTTCAGAGCCATGATGCATGCATACTTCAGATGGAAAGATAACTAAGCCTTGTCGTTTCATCCATTCATTTAATAAATATTTACTGGGCACCTGTTATGTGGCAAGATCTGTGCTGCAGGCTCCTGGCTCTCAAGTATCTCTGGGGCATCAGGACAACTCCAGGGTGAGCCCGTTTGATCCTGGAGGGCAGCAGTGAGGGATCTTGTGCAACATGAAAGCTATAATAAAGATGTTACAGGGGACTTTCACATTCCTGGTTTAGAAATGAGCAACCCGGCTAAACTATGTGAATGTTCCCACACCACAGGAAGCCACACAGCTCAGACATCCTCCCTATGTCTCCGAGGAGCTGGAGGGAAGTGGTGAAAGCACCAGCCTAAGGCCATCCATCGGACTTCTGAGAGCAGAATCAGTACTTTGCAGGCCAATTACACATTATCGTCTTGAAGGTTCTGCCTCGTACCTTGTCATTTGAATCTTCACATGATTTTGAAAATTATGAATAACTAGCCATAATAACTAGCATTGTTATTCCTCTTTCCCAGTAGAGAAAACTCAGGGTGCCTGGAGGTTTAGGGACCTGCACAGAGTCACATGCGTGTGTGCGTGCTAAGTCACTTCAGTTGTGTCTGACTCTGGGTGACCCTATGGACTGTGGGCTCCTCTGTCCGTGGGATTCTCCAGACAAGAATACTGAAGTAGGTTGCCATGCCCTCCTCCAGGAAATCTTCCCAACCCAGGGATTGAACCCATGTCTCCTGCATCTCCTGCATCGCAGGAAGATTCTTTCCCATTGAGCCACCAGGGAAGCCCACAAAGTCACAGAGCCTTGAAGATAGACACAGCAGGCAGGGGGAGGAGGAAGAGGGATGGTTCACCAGTCCATGGGGTACCCCCACCATCTTGGCTCTTGAGAACTAGATAGTCACCCCCCCCCCCCAATTAGGAGATTATCGAGCTCATATCCAGACCTCTTCATTAATGACTTGCCCAAGAGGATGTTGGTGAGTTTGCAGGTTCATTGAGCAGTGTGGTAGGTATTTCTATAAGAAAGATGGCTTGGTTTTTATTTGTTTACTTTTTTTCTTAATAGTCCGAGACATATGAGAAAGCTATTCTGGTAACTTTTCTACCCTAACGGCACTTCTAAAACTCAGATGAAGCACAGTGAGAAATTAATTCTCTCATTCAGCTGTTAGTTCTGACTCAAGGGGAGATGACAGAGCCGTGTCTGTCTGACGTGGTAACATGAGGTCTCCAGCCCCCTCCTAAGGGCTTCTTGGTGCCTTGGCTTCCCCCCCAACCCTCTCCTTATGATGACTCTGCTGTTCCTCTAATTCACTGTGTACCCTAGGTCTAAAGATGAAAAGATAGGTTTCAACAAACACGCTCATTCTGGGCCAACTCTGTAAACCTGCTCCTTGCGTGAGTGAAGCAGAAACAAAATATGTCGCTTCCTCCTCGTGGGAGGGGTTGGCGTTGCTTACACAGGGAAGGGGCAGAGGAGGCTCTGCTGGCCTTTTTGAACTCGCTTCTCAACTGGGGAAATGAATAACATCCTGATTGGCCCCAGCGGAGCAGAAGTGGAGGAAAAGGAGGGGGAATCCTGGCCCCAGTCTCCAGCCACAGCATAGGAATCGCTTTACCCACAGGCGCCAAACTTGGCACACAGCGTGACCAATGAGCGGAGGGGAAATCATAACCAGATTAACACACTTTGGGGGGCTTTTTCACACTTAGTAATGAAGTAGGTATTTTGCAGAGCGTGAGCAGAGCCTCCTTCACAGGCAAACAAGAGTTCCCCAGCCTTCTCCTAGAGGCAGGAAGGCCCAAGGGGGATGGACAGAGACAATCCAAGCATCGATCCTACCTGCCAACACACACACGCGCACACAGGCACACATTCCCACTTGGCTCCTAGACTTAACACAAGCTACAACCCTCTCTGTTGCTTTAATAGAGGGTTAACCCTGGGCCTCAGAGCTTGTGTCAACACTTAACACAAGACTGGAACCAAGGGGTGAGGCCAAGGGACCCGCTGCTGAGGGTGGTCTCAGGGTAGAAGCGTAGGGCGGGGCGGGGGGGCGGAAAGGCGAGGGAGACGGCCCTCGGGCATCCGCTGGATGCGAGGGACCCAGGACGGACTTGCACGACCAAGGCTTTGTCTGCTCCTGCTCCTCTCAGGGCCCGGGACCCATCCCCTCCCTGGGCCTCCAGGTCTTTGTCTCGAAATGAGTAGCTCGACCCAGCTAGGCTCTAGGAATGGCGGGGAGACAGGGCCAGCGACTGGTTAATTCCTCTCTGGGTGGGGCTTGAGAGCCTCCCTTCCTGATGGGCGTCCTGCTGCCCCTGGTCGGGCCCACGCTCCGAGAATGGAAGGTGTGGAGGGCAGTGGTTCCCCAGTCTCCTCTCTGCCACCCACTCAGCTCCCTGCACTGTTCCCTCAGCTGTGAAATGTGGACTAGTAACAGTTGCCTTGCCTTCCTGCCTGGGGGTGTTGTGTGATGGGGTGGGGAAGGGCCTGTGAAAGCACCTTGTAAAGGGCAAGGCGGTGTGAATGTAAGGGATTATCGTCATCGTGCAGATTTCTCTGCCTCATTGCTCCCCGCTGTGTGTTCCGGCAGCCGCCCGACTTCTCCCTCCATCCTCCTTGGTCTCCAGGCCTGGGCTGCTAGTCATGGTCACCAGCCAGGGCTGAACAAATCCTGGGACATGTCAAGACAGGAAATGACAGTTCCCGGGCACCCCACTGATTTAGTTGCAGAACAAGCCCTGAACACACCCTTCTGTGATAAATTCAAGAGATACCAGGTGGAGTTCCACCTCCTCCCCCATGGGCCACCAGGCCAGGAAATGAGGCCAGAAGTCAAGGACAGGGGACCCCAGCAAAGCCCGAGCCAAGCTTCCGGCAGGGTGGCTCACCGCCCCCACTTCGATCCCACTGCTGTTCCCACCGCAGGCAGCCACAGTGATATTTCTGACATGTCCCAGTCTGTTCATGGACGACCGGAACAGATAGCTCCATAGCCCCACTGTGAGCAAGAGACCAAGGTGACTGAGGCAAGTCCTCGAGCCACCCTGACCCACAGTATCCTCCTCTGTAAAATGGAGGCAACAGTGTCTGTCCTGTCTACGGTACCACTGTAGAATGATCTCAGAGTCAAAGTGAAATAATTGTGAAAATATGCAATAATTCTGTGAAATTGCCTGAGGTTTCATTCTTCATGGGAGACTTCCAACTCCTGTGGAGTTGACTCATGGCCCCCACTTGAGAAACATCCCTGCTTTCATTTCTGTGCTCAAACATACACCCCCTCAACCCCTTCCCCTCTCTGGGTTGTCCACCACCCGTCTCCACCTCAGATGGAAGGCGTCCCCGGCCACCCCAGCTCCGGTGGGTATCCTGTGTTGTCCAAAGAGTGCTTTTCTCATCTTGCTCCTCTAAGGCCCTGAAGCCAAGTCTGCTGAACAGCTTCATTGCAAGGACCTGGCAAGTAGAGATCCTGTCATGTAATATAACTGAGTCCACATCAGAATGGCAGGCCAGGCCCAGAGCTTCATCCCAAGACGCCTGCAGCAGAAAATCTGGTTCAGATTTACCCTGTGGAGTGAGGGCTGATGGGTCTTGGTGGCAAAGATTGGTAGAAGCTGACCACAAATTCCTAATGGAAATGCCTGTCGCCTGAGCTGGGGGTACCATTTTCAAGGCTACAGAGTTCGATGACTACCAGAATAACAAAGCAAAAAATGGCCAGGATGTTGAACCAGTCAGCTCTGGGACCCACAGGCTCATTCAGGAGCCTCCTGCAGCACAGGGTGGGGGTGGACGGCTCCCGTCCTCTCCCCTCAGCCTCTGCCGCTGGGTCATGCATATGTGCTAAGTCGCTTCAGTCATGTCTGACTCTGCGATTTTTCCCATGGACTGAAGCCCGCCAGGCTCCTCTTTCCATGGAATTCTCCAGGCAAGAATACTGGAGTGGGTTGCCATGCCCTCCTCCAGGGGATCTTCCTGACCCAGGGATCGAAACCATGTCTCTTATGCCTCCTGCACTGGCAGGCAAATTCTTTACCACTTCTTCCAAGAGCAAATGACAGTAGGACCCACTGTGCACACCCATCCCTCTCTGGCCTTTGACAAGCCCTGAGGTTAGCAGGACCCAGGCCTGCAAAGCTGGGCCTCTATTCACCTCCATTCACCTGAGCTTAGTCCCAGCCCAGGACGCAGAGAAGTCTCGTGTGAGGAAATACAGATCCTCAGGGAGGAGCAAAAATAACCCAAAGGACAAGCCATGCTTGCCTGTGCATTTGTATGAAATCCAGTCATGATAAATCTGATGATTTTGAAACATCATCTTTAATTAATAAAAATAGAGGACGTCTTAGCCCCAGGTTCCGACTTCAATGTTCTCCTCAGCTGAGAGCCTCAAATTCGGCTTCTTTGTGGAGCACTGTAATCTCTTTTAAGACAAACACAGCATTTTAGTGGGGTTGTTACCCCCACCCCCACTACAGCTCAATTTCAAGAACCACTTTAAAATTCTGGACTAGGAAGACAGACTCCACTGAAAATACCCTTCTTGTTCCTGCAGCCACATTTTCAAAATCAACATTCAGCCTGGATTTTCATGAGGAAAGTACAGACATTGGAGGAAGAATCAGAATCCTGACTGTACCTTTGATGTTGTCACCTTGGGCAAAAAGTTACTTCCCTCTGCCTCAGTTTCTTGATCTGTAAAATGGGAATATTAGCATCAGCCTCTTAGACTCATTGGAGCAGTGTCTCATCCACGTGAAGTGGCTGATCCCAGCACAAAATAGACACTCAACAAATATTTATTCGCTTCCGTTTCCTGATACCCGATCACCAAACTAATTAGATAGAGTCAGGACTATTGTAGAAAACGTAGCCTGTGTGCTTACTTGTCTTGAGAGAGACAGTGACGTGAAGTTTTTCCATTCCAGAAGTTGTTAGGTTTCCAAGGATACTGTTGGTCCTGCATTGTGTTCTGAGCCTTGCCTTAGGAGTCTGATGACACTAGGCTGTGTGTGAGCTTTCTCTCCACCCTCAGAAGTGGCCCAAGCATCCCGAGGGAATATTTTCATTGCTGTCGAGCTGTAAAATGATTCTTCTCTTCCCTCCTGGAAGGGGACGAATCTTGACTGTGCCTCTCTTAAAGCAAAGGAGGAGAGGGTCTCTGATATCCTGTCTGGGAAGTGCCAGTGTCAGGCTGACTCGGAAAACTGTCCTGTTGGAGGCACCCCCGGGTCTGGTCCGAGTGTGAAGCCAGTGGAAGTTCTCCTTCCTGAGATGACTGAACCCTTCTCCCAGACAGAAGGCAGGGCCCTGCTCCGTGACCTCTTGATATATGAGGGGCTCGAACCTTCCTTGGCAGACGCGAAAGGGTGTCTCCTAGGAAGCTGCGTCCTGTTCATCCAAAGGATAGTGGGAGTTTCGGGGGGCAGGGCAGGGTGAGAATGAAAGTGACAGGTGAAGGAGCTTGATGTGAAAATCGACTCCTTCCAGGGTGCCCCCCGGCCCTCTGATCTGACATATGAAGTTTGTACAGAGGTGGAGTTGTTTGCCATTTGTCACACGCAGGTTGGTGCACATTCCTGATACGAGTTAATAAGAAACATGCTGGAGGTACACAGGATGGGTCAACATCGCGTGCAGCCAGCCAGGCCCCCAGGAGAGAAGCCAGGTGTGGGCGGCGGGCCCAGTCGCCCCGGGAGTCACGCCCAGGGCGCGGGAGCCAGCCTGTGGGCTTCCCGTCTGTGCGTTCCTCAGGCTCCGCATCCAGGTCCCGGCATGAGTCCTCCTGCCACGGGCATTGTTTTTGCAGTTTTTTCCCAGCATCTGTGGGCTTGTTTTATGCTGATGATGGAAATTATAAGAAGCACATAGAAAAGGTGTAAAGTAACAGAAGAGTCCCATATAACCCAGATGCCCAGAGGCAACCGCGGTTAATAACATTTTGTCATGAATCATGTAGAGTTTTTTTTTTTTATGATTTCTTTACATTGTTTGGTAGCACTTACTATACGGTTCTGTTTTACTCTTTTAAATATATTATTTGTTTTCAGGCTGCGCTGGGTGTCTGTTGCAGCGCATGGGCTTTCTCTCGTCACAGCTCTGGGTCTTCTCCTGTTGCAGAGTTAAGACTCAAGAGCACGCAGGCTTCAGTAGATGTGGCACTCGGGCTTAGCTGCCCTGTGGGATGTGAGATCTTAGCTTCCTGACCAGGGATCGAACACATGTCCCCTGCATTGCTAGGTGGATTCTTAACCCCTGGACCACCAGCGAAGTCCCTGTGTTAGTTACTCTTGTAAGAACAATGAATTAAAGTTGGTTTACAGTGTTTCCGGCGGACAGCAAGGTGAATCAGATATGTGTGTTGTATACTGTTTTTCAGATTCTTTTCTGTTGTAGGTTTCTATAAGATATTGAATAGAGTTCCCTGTGCTATACAGTAGGTCTTGTTGTTTATCTGTTTTATATCTAGTAGGGTGTATCTATTGATCTCAAATCATTTAACATCATCTGTTATAGAACTTCTATGATTATAAACATCATTTTCCAAGACTACCTAGTATCCTTCTGCCACAATGAAGCATAGTTTACTAACAAATAGCCTGTTTTTAAAGTGGCAGGAGCATCTGTATGCATGAAGGTTGTTGGCATCTTATTTACTTGGGTTAGGTTTCTGGAAATGGCATCCCCAGGTCAGCAGTTGGGCATGTTTTTAAAAGGCTCTTCATACATATTGCCACATTGCCGTTTGGATAGTTTATATCTATAATATTCCCATTTTGTTGTTGCTGTTTAGTCAGTAAGTCATATCTGACTCTTTGCGACCCTATGGGCTGTAGCCCATCTCTGCTCATGGGCTTTCCATGAGGGCTTTCCAGGCAAGAATACTGGAGCGGGTTGCCATTTCCTTCTCCACATGATCATCCTGACCCAGAGATCAAACCGTGTCTCCTGCATTGGCAGGCAGATTCTTCACCACCGAGCCTCCAGGGAAGCCCAGTATTCCCTTTAGCAGCAGTCTGTCTCATTTCATCCTTGCCCATGTTGACTACAGTCCTGTTTATTCATTAAGGAATTTAGGGTGACGAGCATCCTATCCCCACCCTCAGATGAGATCAGAGGATGTGAAGGACCTGACCTCGAAGCCGAGGCCACCTGTCCTGCTCCCCTGTGCCGCCTGCAGGCATCCCCAGAGAAGCGGGGACACACACCCGTGTGGATGCTGTGACTCCCCATCACCGGCTCTGGCTACATAATGACACAGATGCACTTAGGTTTCACGATGGCATTGACCAGACTAGGAGCTGGTATGACTGTTTTCCCCTCCCCGCCCAGTGCCTTCCTCAAGCTGCTTGTCTTCTGGCCTGTAAGTGCCCCCGCTCACTTTCTAAGCCTTTCACAGATCCCACTGTCCTTAAGGAGAGGTGCTCACACAGCCCCCGGCTTGTCTGCTATGTTGGAGGGGCCCGATGGCCCTGTGCTTACACGAAGCACTCTCCTGCACTGTCTATATTTATTTATTTCTGGCCACACTGGGCCTTCGTTGCTGCACTCAAGCTTTCTCTCATAGCGGTGAGTGGGGGCTACTCTCGTGGCCGTATACAGGTTTCCCATCGCAGTGGTTCTCCTGTTGCAGCTTTCAGGCTCTAGAGCACAGGCTCAGTAGTGACGCACGGGCTTAGCTGCTTCTTGGCATGCGGGATCAACCAGGACCAAGGATCAAACCCGTGTCCCCTGCGTTGGCAGGCGGACTCTAACCTCTGGACCACCAGGGAAGGCCTTTCGTGTAGGTCAGATGCTCATGACAGCCCTGGAAGGCAGATATTCATTTCCCTGTTTTATGGATGTATTATTTGCCTAAGTCTGCTGTAATAAATTACTACAAATTTGGTGAGTTTAAACAACAGAAATTTATTCTTTCATATTTCTGAGGCCAGAAGTTCAAAATCAAGGTGTTGGCAGCATTGTGCTCCCAAAGTTTGGTGGGAGAATCCTTCCTTGCTTCTTCCAGACAAGACTTCTTTACAGGGGTGGTTGTTTGATTAGTGGAACTGGTTCACAGAAAATGAGGGCTTCCTTGGTAGCTCAGCTGGTAAAGAATCCACCTGCAATGCAGGAGACCCCAGTTCAATTCCTGGGCGGGGAAGATCCCCTGGAGAAGGGATAGGCTACCCACTCAGTATTCTTGGGCTTCCCTTGTGGCTCAGCTGGTAAAGAATCCACCTGCAATGCACGAGACCTGAGTTCGATCCGTAGGTTGGGAAGATCCCCTGGAGAAGGGAAAGGTTACCCACTCCAGTATTCTGGCCCGGAGAATTCCATGGACTGTATAGTCCATGGGGTCGCAGAGTCAGACACAACTGAGCGACTTTCACTTTCACTTTTTCACAGAAAATGAAATTTGGTGCCCTTGGATACCCTAGGAACCTCAAACATCATTTTATCATTACTCTGTTAGTGTGTTACTATGGATTACTTTGAAGATATTAGCAGACCCCTTAAATGAGAGTCACTCGTTTATTCTCCATGTGGTAAGTGGGGAAACTAAGGCCTAGAGAAAGCAGAAAAGCTAATGGGAGAATTCCAGTTACAGCCTGGATGTCTGGATTTGTCATCTATATTATAAGCTTTTAAAGTATGAGTTGTGATCAAACATTGCAGTTGGGCAAGTAGTTGTCAAAATGACTTTTTTTTCCCCCTATTCACTAACTTATCTGTTTATTTTAAAACTTTTTATCTTATATTGGAGTATAGCAGATTAACGATGTTGCGATAGTTTCAGATGGACAGCAAAGGGACTCAGCCATACATATACATGTGTCCATTCTCCCCCAAACTCCCCTCCCATCCAGACCGCCACATAGCATTGAGCAGAGTTCCCTATGCTATATAATAGGACCTTGTTGGCTATCCATTTCAAATATAGCAGTGTGTACATGTCCATCCCAAACTTCCTAATTATCCCTTCCCACCATCCTTACCCCCTGGCAACCATAAGTTCCTTCTCTAAGTCTGTGTGTCTATTTCTGTTTTGTAAATAAGTTCATTTGTATCATTGTATCATTGCTTTTAACTCTTCTATTTTACATTACAAAGAAATTCTTGGTGTCTCCATTACTGTTGAACTCCTGTTCCCTGGCTCAGGTGCCTTTGACATGTTGGCCCCTCACAGCCATCTATTCGCAGACTTCTGATGAACAGTGAATAGTCCCTTCCTGCTCGTGGCCCCAAGGGCCCGTGAGGACAGACGTGCCATCTTCTCATCTGGACGCATCCCCTGGCTTACAGCATCAGCCTAGGTGTTTTTGTGCTTGGTTGGTACCTTTCCCTTCTCTTCCTAAGTTCACTTCTGAACTGGAGAAGTAGAGCCTTTAAAAATGACTTAACTCCCAAATCTGAACCTCACAGCCAAATGGATGACTATGGAACAGAGGTGGTACCTGGCCACAAGTTTGGTGAACATTCGATAATCTGAGTCCTTCAGGATTGCTCTGTACTCCGTCGGTGGATGTGGGTTACAGCTATCTTGGGAAGTGACCTGAAGGATTGAGAGGGACAGGTGGGGTCCTCCTCTGCCCTCAGCCTCCCTTCCCCATGACTGTCAGCCATGGCATAGCGCATGCTGACATAGTGAAACGTGCCCGCAGCCACACCTAGTAACCAGAAAGCTAATATCTACACCCCGTGCTTACGTGAAAACACCTGTCGCGTAGAGAAAGCACCAGTCTGGAGCTCAGTTTGGTGAGCTAGTTTGGAGAGCAGGCGGGGAGACTCTCCAGGGGCTGGTCTCCTCATACCTGGGATCATCTCTGAGTTATCATGGATGTCATGATCATCAGGCGCTCTCATCCCGAGGGCTTGTGCCTTGAAGAGCATTGTTTAATGACAAGTTTTACTTTTGGTACCAGGCCTCCTCGGTGGCTGGAAATCAGATCAGCAGGCTCTCATGAAAGTTCAAAGAGGAGGCTGAACACTCCTAAACAGTGAGGGTGTGATTAGACACTATCAGCTCTGAGGACATCCCAGCTCCCCCATGCTGCCTCACCCGCTGGTCTTCCCTGCCCCTTGACAGTGGTGCACAAAAGACAGAGCACGTGTGCCCCCAGCCTCCCCAGACCTTGCTGGCTCACCAGCTGTCATTGGCAGGCCTTTAATGGGCTTGTGAAACCCAAGAACCTGACCTATTTCTCCTCTGGGGAAACACAGATGCCCAGTTGGGATGAAGGATTCAGGAAACTCACCTGTACAAGCCCGACTCTCTGTTGTCATCCAAGGCAGATTGTTTTGGTTCTTCCAGTTCCCAGAATCTCGGCTCTAAAATAAGTGCAGAGAAGGCAGTAGGAAGTGATATTGCAGCATTTTCTTCTGCTCACTTACTTAGCTTTTTCCTTCCTCTAATTTTAGCTTCTTTTTCTGCCCACCGCCATCTCTTCCCCTCCCCATGCTGGCCCTAAAGGTATAATCTCTGGGACAATATGCCCAAAGGGTATATTGACTCCGGAGCGACAGTCAAATTTCTCAGATGGTTGTAATCAGTCAATAAATATGTTCTGAGCAAGCGCAATACACAAAGTCCAGTGCTTATTACAGACTTGTGGCTTCTGGAGGAATCCATGCCCTCAAGCGGCTTCTAAACTAGGTTGAAGAGCAGATCGTGTGACTCATGTCAGCCAGCATGGGACGGATGCCATGAAACCAGCCTCATTAACCTGGGAATCTGAGGATGAGCTTCAGAGGCATCCATCAGTGCCCCAAAATGGCCTGTATCATTTCATGTTTACCAACATGCACATTTGGGGGGTGGTAAGTTTATTGCTTTCACCAGCTTCACCCCAACAGGTAAAGAAATTTGTAGACAATCAAACTTCGTGGAAGAGCGCTCCTGATAACTTCGATTATCATTATAGCAACATTTCCTTGCGCCAATGGGACTTAAACTGAATCTTAGGAAATATATTCTGGGAAAAGTAGGGTGGGAGGTGGGCCTGAAGGAAGGGGCTCCCAGGAAGTATCAGGGAAGACTGTCACACTCAGGACCGGTGACATTCAGTTGTCTCACCGCTGCCAGTCTCAGTAAAATGCAGATCTGTGAAATGGTGATCACGGCTGCCTCCCCAAGCTTTTTAGGCCTTTTTTTGGGGGGGGGGGGGCTCACTTTGTATCCCCACCCCTCAGCACAGTGCTTGACTCATATCACAGTGGACACGAATCTGTATTTGATGAATGTGTGAGTTCACGAAAATAATCAACGTGAGAAGGCTTGGTAAATAGCAGGGGGTTGCTTCAGCTGAAGATCTGAGTTGCTAAGTACATGTATTTTGTGCTTTGCCAGCAGCCTGCTCTAAGTGTCTTCTCCCCCTTGAAACTGACCCTTCCCCCCATAATGGGGCTCAAAGGGCCAGCCCATCTGATGGAGTGTCTGTGGGCTGGCCAGATGAATGATGGCAGCGTCGACCACACTGACAAGATATGCAGTTGCCTAAGAGCCCAGAGGTGACCTCACTCTCCCCAGGGCTTGGCCTCTCACCCCGGCGCCTGCTGACGCTTGCACACACCTGCAGCCCTTCTCTCGCTCCGGGACGAGGAAACCTCGTGAGCTCCTTTGCCGCCCTCATCTGCACTGGAGGGGTGGAAGGATGGGCAGGAAAGGGCACTGCTGAGCCTCTGCTGGGACTCCTCCTCACCCTCCAAGCAGGACCACTGAGTACATCCCCGCTGCGGCCTCTCAGGACAGTAGAAATGATCAGCCGCTCCTTTGCTGAGCACTTGCTTGGGAAGGGGCTTCCCTGGTGGCTCAGCTGGTAAAGAATCTGCCTGCACTGTGGGAGACCTGGGTTGGGAAGATCCTCTGGAGAAGGAAATGGCTACCCACTCCAGTGTTCTTGCCTGAAAAATTCCTTGAACAGAGGAACCTGGCGGGCCACAGTCCATGGAGTTGCAAAGAGTCAGACACGACTGAGTGACTAACACTTCACTTCCCTTTTGTATCCCCAGCCTCCCACCCCCTGCTTCCTCACAGCACCCTTGCTAAGAGCAGATTGGATCTCCTATCAACTTTTCTTTCCTCCTGTGTGCCATCCAGCAGACAGAATGGCTCCTCAGCATAATCATGATTTGTTTGTTGTTTAGTCGCTCAGTCGTGTCTGATTCTTCGCAACCCCGTGGACAGCAGCACGTCAGGCCTCCCTGACCTTCACCATCTCCTGGTGTTTGCTCAAACTCATGTCCATTGAGTCGGTGATGCCATCCAACCATCTCATCCTCATCCCCTTCTCCTCCTGCCTTCAATCTGTCCCAGTATCAGGGTCTTTTCCAGTGAGTTGGCTCTTCCCAACAAGTGCCCAAAGTATTGGAGCTTCAGCTTCAGCATCAGTCCTTCCAATGAATATTCAGGGTCGATTTCCTTTAGGATTGACTGGTTTTATCTCCTTGCTGTCCAAGGGATTCTTAAGAATCTTCTCCAGCACCACAGTTTGAAGGAATCAATTCTTTGGCGCTCAGCCTTCTTTATGGTCCAACTCTCACATCTGTACATGACTACTGGGAAAACCATAGCTTTGACTAGTTGGACCTTTGTCAGCAAAGTGATGTCTCTGCTTTTTAATACACTGTCTAGGTTTGTTATAGCTTTGATCATGATACTCCAAGAAACTTGGGCAGGTTGGGAATGGGACGCATGTTGAAAAGGTCATGGTTGAAGGTGACAGGAGTTCCCAGAACAAGTTAAGAAAGACAGGGGTGATTACTCCCTAGAACAGTTCTCCAGGACAGATGCCGCATTGTCTTGTTGTCTTCTTCATTTGGCTTCTGATACTCCTCCTGGTCCTGCTCTCAGCTTACCTGGCGTGACTTCCGAACACATTCCATACAAACCTTAACGGAGCACCTTTCTCAAGGCAGGCACCGTGCTCTTACAAATGAGAAAAGGAACAGTGGTTCTCTTTCCTTTCCCAGGCTCTGGGACATCTCTGTCCATTAAAAAGAAGAAGCAGCAGCTGCCACCTCGGCCCTGAGTGCAAAGGGAAGAGGAGTGTGCCCGTGTATTCTTGTTAATCTCCTCTTCTGTAAATTACTAGGCATAGACATCCCAGGCAGACCCTTCAGAGGAACACTGGTGCTGTAGCTCTTGATCTTGTCAACTAAGAGTGGGGCAGTGCTGGAGGAGAGCTGGCAGGAACCTCGCTTAATCTCTCCCCTCCTTTGACACAGGGCAAAGTGTTATTAGCTCCACTTCAGAAATGGAAAAGCAACAAGCAGGGGCCTGCCTCTCCCAACCTAGTGGGTGGATGGTGGACTTGCCAGTCCGCTGGGTGTCATCAGTCCTTGTGTGTCCTTGGGGACTGGGCACCTTTGAGTCGTGGTTGACGCTGACACTGAATGTGGGCTCCGGGGCAAGACGAGCACAGCCCAGGCCTCTGGAGGGCTGACACTCCGAGCACTCCGGCCCCACCGCCTAGAGCCTGGCTCCCCAGGCCCATCACCTGACCCTGCCCGATGGGGAGAGGACGGAGTACGGGGCAGGTCCCGGTTCCAGGGTCCCACCTAGCAAACTGATCCCCGTCAACCCCCGCCCCAGGTGGGCCCCTTCCTGGGGAGATGCATTTATAGACGCTGCCCATTCCTCCGGCACTAGGAATCCACCCTCCAATTAGGCAAGAGATAAATCAAAGCCAAACTTGGCTGATGACATTCAGGAGCCAGCAGTGACCCCAGCCACACATAGAAATCCCAGCGGACTGGCCAAGGGCCTTTGTCTGGTCAGGAGAGCCCAGGATTATCTGGCCCTCTTTGCTGATGTATGGAGTCACCGGCTGTCGGAGTGTTTACGAATGGTTATCACCTTGATGCTTGGGCCGTTATCAGAGGCAGGGCCGCCTGCCGGGGCTGGGGCTCGCACCCTCTCTATTACCACCTGTCATTGGCAGAGAGTGTGCGCTGACGCTACCCAGTCCAGACTGCCGAGGGAAGATAGTTTCTGACGGCTGATCAAAGAGGAGAAGCAAGGCCCGATAAAAAGAGTGTGTGTTGGTGTACTTTTAACTTTGGGAAACATTGGCATTTGCATTTTTTCCCCATCTTCCTGGTGCTGGCAGGAACCAAGACCAATAAATGTGGTGGATTCAGTTACCTAATCACTGGGGAGAGAGTATGTGCTTGAAGTAACAGAGCATGACTATAATCTCCTTCTAAGAGAGAGTGACTGAAATAAGCTTTCACAGAAGATTTGCTGTATAATAAAGTCAAATCATTTAAAGGTAGCCTTTGAAGTGATCTTGCACGTAAAGTCTAAGCTTGGTGTTCAGCAGAGCACTGTGTACTCTTTGGAACTGGGGTGCAGCTTCCGATGGAGGAAAGATCTTTGTAGAAGATGCTGTCACCCAGCCCTCCTGCTGCTGTCACCCCAAATGGTGCCCCGTGATGCTCATGTCCTGGGGAACTCTGTGCAGTGGAGGAGAATGAGGTGTAGACTGAGCTGTCAGGCCATCCAAGTCCTTGAACCAAACCAGCCCACAAACCTGCTGTTGAATCTTGGGACGTAACTTTTCTGAGCTTCAGTTGTAAAACGAGGACGTTTGGTATAGGTTAGAGGCTATAGTGGCTTTGAAAGCATTTTTTTTCTTTTAATGTGGACTAGGTAAGCCATTTTAAAAATGAAACTTTAGGGGAAGCCCTGTTGCATTACCAGAGTCAAGTAGGGGAGTTTTGCTTGAACCTGGGCAAGGAGTTCACTGCCCTTGACCTCCAGCCTGAAGTATTCCCTGAAGACTTCAGAGGAACCCTGCAGGTCCTCAGAAAACAGTTCAGGGCATTCCCTGGCAGTTCAGTGGTTAGTACTCTTTTTGGTTAGGACTGTTTATGTTTTCACTGCTGAGGGCCCAGGTTCAATCCCTGGTCAGGGAATAAAGGTCTTAAAAGCCACTCAGTAAGGAAAAAAAGAAAAAGAAAACAGTTCAAAAACTACTAGCCCCACACCGTGGAGGTCTCCATGCCCTGAGCTGGTGGCATGAGCTGTCTTGCTCTGCCCTGAGCATCCGTGTTTCTTGGTGTTCCCTTCTCTGTCCTCGGGAAGGGCTGAAACAGGCCCCGGGCGGGGGCGGGGAGGTGGCGGTGGGCCAGCGCCAAGAACAGCCTGCCCTCGGCAAGATGACTCAGGTCGGATGTCCCCGTGTGCTGCAGGTACCTTCGACCGGAGCGTGACCCTGCTGGAGGTGTGCGGGAGCTGGCCAGAGGGCTTTGGGCTGCGGCACATGGCCTCCATGGAGCACAGCGAGGAGGGCCTGCGGGAGCGGCTGGCCGACGCCATGGCTGAATCCCCGAGCCGGGACGTGGTGGGACCCGGAGCAGGTAAAGGTGGCCTCGCACTCCTGGCCTGACTTGGTCGTGAGCGGCGCCTGTGGGTGTGGAGCTTCTCTGCTGGGAGAGGGTGCGTGTGTTTGTCTTAACCCCCCGTGTTTCTCTAGTTAACACTGTGGTTGCCATCCATTCTGGAAGCTTGGATGGTGCAGAGGGGAGTTCCCATGGAACTAACCCCTGCTCCATGGACTGATGCCTACAGACTTGCTGTGGTTCCACCACTGTGTTGTATAGGCGGTGCCCTGAAGGGCAGCCTTCTCCAGGGGAAGGGACCGTCTTGCGCCCCTAAGGTTTCAGCAGCCGCTGGGTGACGAATGCTAAGGTTGCACCTTCCTCTGTCCTGCTGTAGGCTTTATAGATTGGCGAGTGTCAGTGGGCCCTGCGAGCCCCGAGGGGACAAGGATGAAGCAGGCAAGGTTGGTGTGACCACCACCCCCCGCCCCCACCCGCGCCAGACAGCTTTTTCTTATGCTGCCTTTGGCCTTGGCACTGTTGTCTGCCACTGAGTCCGGCAATTGAGGGCTCAGGCAGTTTCTTGCGTCCTTAGATGATTGGGTGAGCCCTGCCCCTGGCAGGCAGCTCTAAGCACAAACACACACACACATGTATGCACTGAGGAAAGGCCACAACCCTTCCATCTCTACAGAATTACAACACAGACTGCCTCTCCTTTTTTCTAAAGCTCCTCCTAGACATCTGTGTGGTTAGTGACGGCTCTAGCTCAACATTTATGTCCAAGGAGGACCACCCAACAGGCATCTTCTCGGTGTTCTGAGGTCACCAGGGGATGGAGCGCAGATCCTCAGATCCTGGCTGCAGGTCTTCCCGCTCTTGCCTGCCTGAGTCCTCTCCAGCCTGTTGTCCTTTACCATGAACCGCTCCATCCCCACTCCACGTGCCTCCTTGGAGAGAGGATCCCAAGGGAGGAGAAACAGACACGCCTGGAGCAGGAAGCAGGACCAGCAAGACTAAAAGTCAAAGCATTTTTGGCAGAACTCAGAATGCCTGACGTTATCACGCAGTCCCGATTCCCTGGGGAACCTCTAGGTCTTTTAGATCTTTGGGTTTAGTGGTTAAGTTTTCCCTCTCTTCTTTCCCATCCCATTCAGTTCCTCTGTTTCTGTCCTAAGAGGATAGAGACATATTGTCCTCAACTCTATCTCCACAGCACTAGCTTCATGCCTGCGCATAGCGCTCATGTGATAATTGGCAAGCGAACAGAACAGATGCAAGAGAAGGAGTTGGCTAGAGATGGAGAGGTGCCTTATCCAGCCCCGGGAGACCGCCGTCTCTGAGGACCAACCCCTCCCTCCCCCTGCTCCATGCCTCCTTCTTCCCTGAAAAGGAAGATGCAGGCCTTGGAAGCTGCAACCAGCCATGTTCTACCCCCTTGACTCCCACACACACAGGCACACCACCTCTCAGCCCTCCTTGTAAGCCCTCTGACTTGTGAACGGCAGGTCATCACACCATTGTTCTCCCACCTGGACCCGGAGGTGAGGAGCAGAGCCATGATCAGGGGACTTGAACCCCATTTGGCTTCCCTGGTGGCTGAGATGGTAAAGAATCCGCCTGCAATGCAGGAGACCCGGGTTTGATCCCTGGGTCGGGAAGATCCCCTGGAGGAGGGAATCGCTACCCACTCCAGTATCCTTGCCTGGAGAATTCCATGAACAGAGGAGCCTGGAGGGCTACTGTCCATGGAATCACAGTTGGACACAACTGAGGGACTAACACTTACTAACCCCATTTTGCTCAGAAGCTGGCCGACAGGAAGAAAAACTTTTCCCTTCATGAACCTTGCTCGCGGCCCAGCTTTCCCCTGCACCCCTGGGGCCCCATCCAGCCCCGCTCACACCAGCAGGGCCAGTGGCAGCGGACACACGTCCAGGAGCCACTCTTCCAGGGCCAGAGCAGCTCAGGGTCGGCCCGCCTTCCGGCTGCCTTCCCCGGAAGCCCTGGAGAGCCCGGCCGTATCACCCAGCAGTCAGACGGGAAGGCGCGCTCAGGCCGGGCTGGGGAGCTTCAGCCTGGCACAGAGCATCAGTAACCTGAGAGAAGCTGGCAGCGGTTCATCTGCCGGACAGCTGAGGGTTCAGGAGTCTTTGTGGCCTTAAGCGGGTTCATGAAATTAAAACAGAGAGAGAGGGAGAGAGGAAATTAAAACTGCCTGACCCACAGGTCAGAAAATAGGAGACGCCCTTTGAGAGCTGAGGGATTTCATTTTCCTCCCCAAGCTGTCACCAAATGGGATTCATTTGGTTTACTTACACATGTGTGTGTGCATGTGTGTGTGTATACACATACACACGCACACACACACACATATATATGTATAAAACACACATATATATATATAAAACTCTGCATTGGTTTTTTATTTTTTCAAATCTTTTATTTTTGACGTGGACCATTTTAAGTCCTTATTGAACTTGTTATAACACTGCTTCTCTTCTGTGTTTTGGTATTTTGGCCTTGAGATATGTAGGATCCCAGCTCCCTGACCAGGGATCGAACCCCTCACCCCCTGCATTAGAAGGCGAAGTCTTAACCACTGGACCGCCAGGGAAGTCCCATCTCTGCCTTGATTTTAAAGGTCACTAAGTAAAGCAGATATCGTGGAAGGTTAACCTGTTCCCCTCTGCCTTTGTTGAGATTCAGTCTTCACATTTCACAACTCCAGATAAAGTATCAGCCTAGCAGGGCAGCCGTGGGTCCTAGAAAGGGCAGGCTGACACACCCACAGCAGAGTCAGCCTGCCGCCCGGGGACAGCCAGGGAAGCCCAGTGCGATGTGGTTGAGAATTTCCTGCAAGTCACCCTTCGCTCAAAGGAGCCTACCAGTCCCCATCTCCCCTTGCACAGCCTGCTTCTCTGGGTGGAGGACAGGGTGACCCAGGCATCTACCTCTGGTTACTCCGAGGTGGCAGAGACGACCAGTTCCTGTCATGCCTCCCGCAGGTTCTTTGTTTAGTGAACATCTGGGACAGGTGGCCTCTTTAGCAAGGTGCGAATGGCGCATGCTTTCATGACCCCTGATGCCAAAACCCACTGTATCCATGTTTCAGTCTTATACAGATTTAGCCAGTGATGTGCTAGTAAGTTAGAGAGGGCAGTGGCAACCCACTCCAGTACTCTTGCCTGGAAAATCCCATGGACAGAGTAGCCTGGTAGACTGCAGTCCATGGGGTCGCTAAGAGTCGGCACGACTGAGCGGCTTCACTTTCACTTTTCACTTTCATGCACTGGAGAAGGAAATGGCAACCCACTCCAGTGTTCTTGCCTGGAGAATCCCAGGGACAGGAGAGCTTGGTGGGCTGCCGTCTATGGGGTCACACGGAGTCAGACATGACTGAAGCGACTTAGCAGCAGCAGCAGCAGTGCTAGTAAGTGTTTAACAGCCAGCTCTGCAAAGAGAAGCAGGAAAGTCCTGATTTATAGCATTTGGGCATTTCCATAGCACAGAAGCTCCCATTACAGCCAGTTTCAGGCTGTCAACATGATGTCAGTCATCTAGCAGAATTCCTGAAAGTGTAACAGTCAGCCAGCTCCAGCATTCCACTGGTAAGCTGCACCATAGTACAAAACAGGTCTCCCCCAAAGTAAAGCAAAACCTTTCAAAACCTTACTCTTCCAAGAACGGTATGAACCAGCAGCAACATCTGTGTCCAGAAGCTGATTAGAAATGCAGAATCTCGGGCCCCACCGAACCCTGCTGAGTCAGCACTTGCACTTGGACGAGAGCTCTGTGCATGGGGCTTCCTTGGCGGCTCAGACAGTGAAGTCTGCCTGGAATGCGGAGACCCGGGTTTGTTCCCCGCTTGGGAAAGACCCCCCCCTGGAGAAGGAAATGGCAACCCACTCAGGTATTCTTGCCTGGAGAATTTCATGGACAGAGGAGCCTGACGGGCTACAGTCCGTGAAGTCACAAAGAGTCAGACACGACTGAGCGACTAACACTTTCACTTTCACCATGCATATAAGAGTCAGAGAAGATCTGTTTTAAAACATGGTTGACTATGAGGCAGGTGTTGGCTCTGTCCTCCAGGATGGCTGCTGACCAAGTAGTCTATGAATAATTAGATCACATGTGGGATTGGCAAGTCCAGCTCGAAAATAACTGACTGAGTTGCTTTCTGTCTAACATCATCACATCTCTCGCACCTGTTACCTTTCCACTGTCCCCATTCAGCAAAGCAAAATTTAGGTCAAGCCAACTCTGCTTGCACACTTCGGTGGCTGAAGAAGAGTCATGAACTGTTCGGATGGGTCTGCGCCCCTCTGCCAGTGTACGCTCTCTACTCCCCAGTGAGCCCAGGCAGTCTTTCTGCATTTTTTTCTGATTCTCAGTTTGCGCTCATCTTTCACCGGAGACAGCAGTGCCTAGAACAGTGTCTGGCTTTACTGCCGTGGCTTCCAGCCTGCTTTCATTCCCTTAGAGATTCTCCAGGTCTCTGGTCCTCTGAGAGTTTGTATTTTATTATTTGTTCCATGTTATTGCTGTCTATTAAGTATGAATTAGTCTGCTCTTTATTCAGTATTGAAATTGTGCTCCATCCATCCACCATCTTGAAATCGGTCTCTTTCCTTCTTCATGGACACTATTTCAGATTTCCTATTCCCCTCAAATCTCTTACCCCACCAGCTTGTCTCTCCCGCTCAGAAGAGAATGGTCAGCATTTGAGAAATCCCTTGGCCTCCTGCACCCAGACCCTAAAAACCTTCCCCTTTCCTCCTGTCCAGAGGAGGGGCAGTCCCTGCCCCCAGCCTACCCAACCACAACACCCATCCTCCCCAGAGTCACCCCTGAATATCCATGTTGCCCCAGTGTTGGCCTGGGGAGCCAGACCCGGTGATGTTGGAGTGATCTCCCTGTGGTTCCTGCCTCACCTCACGCCTCTGGTTTTCTTCTGCCTCCAGCTACTTCTCCATCCTTTCCTTGAGTTTTCTTCCTCTGTCACCCTTAAATCCATATCTCAAGGCCCTATCTCGATCCTTTCTCCCCTCCCTCCCTCCATCCAGGGCCATCTCCTCTGCTTCCGTGGCCTCAGTTACTATCCATAAACCGATGATTTCCAAAGCATCTCCAGGTTGACTTTCTCTCCTGATCTCCAAGCCCATCTCTCCAGGCCCCTGCCCATTACTCCTCTGCCCTTATTTTTGTCCTTCTCCTGGATTCACAGCCTGCTGTGCACAAAGTCCTTCGTGACCAGCCACTGCCCTCTCTCCAGGCTCCTGTCCCTGCTCTGGGCGAGCCCCGGCCCCGCTGAACTCCCCGGAGGGTCCCTGAGCACACGTGCTCTCTCTGCCTGCGGGGCCTCTGCACATACTTCTCCTTCGGCCTGGAATGCCGTCTCCCGCGGCCCCCTCCTTTCTCCGTCACTCCCCCTCAAAATAACTTGACTAATTCCTGCTTAGCAGACATTCCTTTCAATATTGCCTTTTCTAGAAAAATAGGATTTTTTTTTTTTCCATAAGCAAAACATTTACTTATTCCAGTCGTTTCGTGTCTGAGGGCAGACATAACCTGGGCTTCCCTGGTGGCTCAGCCATAAAGAATCCGCCTGCCAACACAGGAGACATAAGAGATGCAAGTTCGATCTCTGGGTCAGGAAGATTCCCCTGGAGGAGGGTACGGCAACCCACTCCAGTATTCTCGCCTGGGAAATCCCTTGGATAGAGGAGCCTGGTGGGCTATAGTCCATGGGGGTCTTGAAGAGTCAGACACAACTTAGCGACTAAACAACAACCATAAAGATAAAACAATACAAAAAAGTTTTCATAAACACCTGGATACATATTAATTTCATTGTCACTTTAGACTTTAACTCAGTCACTATTTAGTTAAACCTTGTCTTTTTTTTTCTTTTTTTTGGCTTTCTCCCACATCCAATAGCAAAAGCCCTTAGGCCTAATTCACGGGTCCTGATCAGCTGCTTGAAGTATTTCTGACACGTGTCTGTTGCAGGCTGCCTCCCCTGGCTGCTGTTGACTCTTAGGAGTTCACTAAGTCAGCAGTCACGGTCAAGAGGGAGCATCTCTTCCCCATGACTGTGGCTTCCTACAGTCCTGGGAACACTGTTTGATTCTCCTTTTTGATCACAGCACTCAGGGTAGGAAAGAGGCTGCAACTTTTTCTGTTTAGCATCTCTTTCTTTCTTTATAAAATATTTTTTAAATTGAAATATAATTGATTACAATATTGTTAGTTTCCAGTTACAGCAAAGTGATTCTGTTATACATACATATATGTTTTTTTTTCAGATTCTTTCCCCATATAGGTTATTCCAAAATACTGATTATAGTTTGGGATTAACATATATACACTACTATATATAAAATAACAAACAAGGACCTACTGCATAGCACAGGGAACTGTTTCCAGTATCTCTTTAACTGACTCTATTCTAGTCCAGAAGCAGTTACGCTTGGGGATCACACTAGGGGCTCAATCTTTACCTCTTACCTTCCATCAGAAATAACTTACTTCCTTACTCAAATATACTTTCTCTCAAATATTTCTTACTCAAATAAAACTTTCAGAAAACAGTAGTATGGGCAAAGCACTCTAGCATTATTTTATTTCATTCTTTTTAATGCAGTCTGGACCCACTAAATTGATTTTACAACACATTGATGAATTGTAATCTAGTTTGGAAACCAATGCTCTAGTTTATTCTGCTAAATCCTCTGAGTTTTCCTGAATGTATATTAATTACTCAGCCAAAAAGTCTATGAGATTATTTTCAACTAAAGGTCTTCCAAAGATTTCTGTCAGAAATCTTTACCTTTACTCTTTGAAAAGGCATAAAGGTACTTTGAAAATTTCCTTTTTTCCTTCTTAACGTGGAAGCACATTTTGAGCAGTATGAAGTTTTTAAATGATCACAGGAAGGGTTCAATAAGTGAATTAATAAATATCCACTGACAACCTATGTTTTGCAAAAGATGACTCAAAGCATGTGTGTGTGTGTGCATGCTCATAGCTTTCATTTCAGGACTGTAGAAATTCAGCTCTCAACCAATGTTAGTTATTGGTACTGGAGTTGACCAGCTAGGCACCCCAAAACACATAACCCAGCTCGCTGGACCCTGCATCCTTCCTCTAGGATTAGCCCCTCCAATGGACCTGGAACTCCTGCCTGCCCCACTGCTGAGGCTCGGGGACGTTTTCCTGCTAAGGCAGCAGGAGCCATAATATCCCTCCCATCTCAGGTGCCAGGTGACCACATGACTGTAATTGCAGGCTCGGGGGCTGAATTCTCTTAGCTTTAAAATTTTTTATTTATTTATTGTTCTTGGCTGTGCTGGGTCTTTGTTGCCGTGCGGGCTTTTCTCTAGTTGGGGCGAGCGGGGATGACTCTCTGGTTGCGGGGCGCAGGCTTCCCACAGCAGCAGCTTCTCTTGTTGCAGAGCGCGGGCTCTGGGGTGCGTGGTCTCAGTCGTGGCGCAGGGGCTTAGTTGCTCCACGGCACTTGGGATCTTCCCGGATCAGGGATCAAGCCCATGTCTTCTGCGCTGGCAGGCAGACTGTTTACCACTGAGCCACCTGCAAAGGCCTCTCTTAGCTATTAAACATCCCTACTCTCCAGCAAGCACGTCATCCAAGCAACTTGGCCAGTCCCGTGGGTCCTTCTGTGCTTTACCTAGTTGGGCCCTAGATTTTCCCTCCTTCGGTGTCTTTACAAATGCTTTCAGGGCCCCCCTCCACTGCCTCCTCTGGAGACCCTGCCATCTCTCTGAGGCTCCCCTTGTAGGCGGGCTCTCCGAGATGCCCCTGGGCACAGTTCCTGCCCTCAGAGAGAGAGAGGAAGCTCCCCCTCCCTCACTTTCCTCCTCTCTAAGGCCTGGGAGAGGGAAGCCATGAAGTGTAATCACCGTTGGCCTCCAGTTCCTTCACGTCCTGGCCGCCGCCATTCCCCTACTGAGCGCTTCGGTCGCCTCATTTCCTCCTGTCTCTTGTCCTCAAGGCTGCCACCTCCCAAACGGCTCCGACGCCTCAGGCTCCCTGCCACCCGTGCAAATGTCCTATCACACCATGACTCGGCAGATGTCCCTTATTACGACGGACAGAGGAGGAGAAAATGAAAGCTTTGATGGGAAATCATAACTCAGAGCTGTGGGATTAAAAGGAGATGTCCAGAAAGAATTTCTGGTTCTTAATATCCGGTCACCTAAGTCATTACTGCCCATTACTCCCGAGAGGGGAACCCCAGAGAAGGAAGGCACCCTCATGTCAGGGCCCGCTCTCTCTGTCAGCCCTCCTGGGCCCACAGCTGACCGCCTTGGCTCCTGCCGTCGTATTTCAGAGTCCCTTTCAGTCTCCCGCACCTTCTCAGCCTGCTCCCCCACACCCCCTCCACAGTCACCCCACCTTCATATTTCATGCCGACACCCTCGCCCATCATCCCCAGCACGAGCCCTGCTGACTTGTCCAGGGGCCTGCTGCCCTCGCCCCTACCCAGCCCGCCTTTAGACCAGGCTCTAATTCCCCCTCTCTCTGAATGTCTGCATTGCGTGTGCACTGGACGCTCGGCCCAGGACAGGCCACGCATGTAGCCTCTAACGTTAGTGAGCAGCGGAGTATTCCCTTCTTCAACCCACTGGGGTAAGGCGCAGCTCCGGTGGTCCTTCCAGCCCCTCCCTCAGCTAGACTGCCCGTCCGGTGTGTCTTAGCCCAGTTCCGGATCCTTGGACTGAATCCAGTTCATCTTTGTTACCTCTAACCAGCAGGCTTTTCCCTGCCCAGCATCCAGCACTGGGAGCAGAGCCAAGCTGAACTCCAGTTAATGTTTGCTGAATGACTGGATGGGTTTTTGTGGCTCCTGAGAGGTCAATGAAAGCCAGTCAGAGCAATGGGAAAAGGGATTGTGTTTAAAAGACACACTTGTTGGTTCCTGGCCCGTTCTAGGTGGGTAGTTTCTCCTGCCCCCCCTTCCCTCTGCCCCCCGCCGCACCCCACACCCCTCTCTTCTCCTCTAAGGCTGTTGAAAGCCCCAGGCAAAGCAGAGCTATAATACGGAAGTTTTGGGCTGAGAAACATCTCGGCTCACTTCTCAGTTGCCCAAAGTCGACTCTGAATTCTTTCACCAGGGCACACCGATTCCTATCTACAAGGAGGAAGTGCCTCCGTGACCTCACTGGTGAATCTGCAGAGTCCCCTTTCCAGGCGTTGCCTCAACAGGAAAGCAGAGATTCCTGTGGGAAATGGACAGGTTTGGGCAAAGGGTGGAGAAGAGCCACTGGACCCCCCAGATAAGGGCCCTTCTCTGAAGACATGAACATGGGTAAATGGTTAACAAAAGGGAGGATTTCTCTCTGTTCCTCCTCCTCTGCCAGAGAATTCACCTTTAACCGTTGACCTTTCTGCGAGGTGTAAGATCTGAACAAAGTTGAACACAGTCATGGATGGTTAAATACCCATCTTTCCCTTCGGCCCCTACCTCTGCCCTTATGCCTCAGAAGATGGTCTGAGGTGTTTGGACCACCCCCGAGGTGGGATAGCTGATGACGGAGCAAAGACAGACACACACAGACAATGAACGTTGGAAATGGCCCTCTGACCCCTTAGGAAACCAGAGCCTGAGCTCTTAAAGCAAAGGAGAGGCCTGTACCGAGAAGGCCAAGCCATGCCCATCAGACTGGGTTTAACAGAAGGAGGCGTTTCCAAGCACCCACACCAGAGTCAGCTGTCCACCCTCTGACATTGGGTGACTGTTTCCGGCTCACTTCTCTCTGAAGCCCACCCCTGCACCCCCCAACCCCGTGGCTAGACACCTTCAGGCCCACTCCAGAAGGCATTCTAAGATCTGTTGGCAGAATCCCCCAGGCTTGCCAGACCTCTCCCAACTCCCTCACACATGTGTTATTTAGTGTAGCCCGATAGCTTGCAATCCCACCCCTCCATGTGCTTAATTGAGTTTGCAGAGAATTGACATCCTGTTGCTTCATTTGTTCAGGATGATTTTTTTCCATTTGGTGCCTGTACCCGCCCCGGCTGGGGGCCGGGCCTCGTCTTCCTGGCCTGTCCCCTTCATCTCCAGTTGGCCAGGATCAGTGTGCACGCCCCACTTTGATATGTGTGATGGGTGCTGGCCTTCGGGCTGGGTTAGAGCTGGGAGTGGGTGGGTCAGGCCTACCAGGGCCCCCGCCTCCATGCGGGCGTGGGCCAGGTCCTTGGACAACAGCTTGGAGGGTCTTGGGTTTCATACTTGATGCCTCCCCAAGCCACTGGGAGCTGGACGTAAGCATACGGTTCATGCATCGGGGCATGTCGGACGGCTTCTCTAAGCAGCCCCCTCACCCTGCCCAGCAGGTAGGAACTTCAGGCCTGGTCTCTCCATTCATAGAGCCTGAGAGAAGGAAGAAAACCCGAGGGGCTGCCCACGTGCTGGCAGGACCTCCACAGGCTTCCCTGCTTCCATCCCCAGGCAGGACTGGGAGGAGGAGCAGAGGGGCGAGGACAGACCAGTTTGGGCTGGTGGGAAATAGATGAAACCCTGCACGCGCCCAGCCTCAGAACAGACCACAAGCATCCCGCACAGCTCCCAGTGATCAAACCAGATTCTGATCTCTCCTCCCCTTGATCTTGGCACCGGCTGCTCCCTGCAGGGTCTGTGTTGCAATCCTCTTTAAAGAAATATTTTATTTTCGATACAGACACAGCCCTTGACGTAGCAGTAAAAACCACCACCCCTGAGAGACACATGGCTGTGAAGTGTGTTGGTATGTAACTTCCTGTCTTTGCCTACGTGCAGGGCTTCATCCCCTGGTCTTTTTTGTCCCCCCCCCCAAGGTCACCCCCACCCCCCACACCCCCTGGTGCTCAGACTTTGGGAGGCATCGGAGCGAGGGCAGGAGGTCGACTCAGACGGGGAGTACCTTCTGGCCATGGCCTGGTTTGGGGTGGGGAGTAGTCGCCCTTGTTCCCCCAACAAGAGTTTCTTTGAGAACCTCACTCCCCGCCCCCCCCTTTTAAGATGGAAGTCAAATTTTCGGATTCTGCAGTGCAGAGCAGAGAGGTCACTAGGCTCTAATGCATTTACCATTGACTGCCCCTCTTGTACTGCGTCTATTAGTGAGTAATTTGATTTGTACCTATTCATTTGCAGTCCCTGCAGGAGCCTGGAGCTGGCCCCTGGTATAATTGGTGCTGTCTCTATTTTTACATCATTAGATTAGCCCCGACTCCTGGCCACTTGTTGTCTGCGCTTGTCTGTCCATTTATACAACCTAATGTAACACAAAATTCATTACTGATCACATTACTTTCAACTCTGAAGCCAGCCTTGTGATAAACATTTGGTTAACCCCTTCCTGCCCACAGGAGGGGGGGGCTGACAGAACAAATGCACTTCCACTCGACAGGCAAATCAATATCTTAATACAGCAAAGTGGAATTGCATTTCTAGATTTGTTATTCCTCCTGGAGGAGCAAATGGAAAAGCTCGTCTGAGCGAGCTGAATTGAATAATGAATAGAGCCCCGGCACCAGCAGGCAGTCTGCACAGAGCACAAAGGCTAACCCAGCGTCTGCCCACCTTCTCCTCTGCCACGGGCGGCACTGCGGCGATTAATCGAGACTCATAACTTTGGGTTCAGGATCCTAGGCTAGCACCCTGATGGGGGCCACAGAGGCCTTGACCCCAGCGCCAGTGTCTTGGCTAGGCTTGGCCTAGGACGACTGATCCATGAACTGGGTTTACTTCCTTAAAACCTTCACTGATATGAAGGCACCAGACACATGGCCTTGGCGGTCATGCCACCCAGAAATTAAATTAAATCCATTACTAACGTTAACCATTTGGAACCAGATATACAAGATTCTTCCTATTTAAAGCCAGGTCAGCAATACTGGGATTGCCGTGTGTGCTGGGCCCACCTCCAGGGTGGGCGTTCTTTGGTGTGGAAATGCCTTGTGAGCCTAAAAGTGGTCTGAGAGCTCATGTAGGGATGTCGGAGAGCAACCTAGCCTAGAGTCATCAAGGGACCTGTCTTGGATCTGGAAGATGCTCGCTTACCCCCACCAGCGTTATCCCCTCCCCACCCCCCGTTTGTCTCTGGGGAGCATCCACACCCTCTTGAAATCATTAACCCACAGGACAGATTGTTTCAAAAAGAATAATACCTTGACTTATTTTATTAAAAAAAAAAAAGTCTTATAAAGCCTATACCACAATGATTAGAAAAATAGACATAGAGGAAGTAGAATGGAATCCATTATGGTGAAAGTCGTAAATCCCTAAGTAAAAAGAAGCCATAAGCTGAAGGTGCTCAGTTGGGAAGGGAAGCTGGAAGAGGCAAGCCAGCCCAGGGAATTGTGCTTGAATTCAGGCAAGGGCTGAACAGGAGGCCAGCAGAGGCACCAACGCCTCGGGTGAGTGGGCCTCCTCGCTGTGGAAGGGGCCACCCTCATCCCACCAAGGCCGGGCACCTTGGACCGAGCTGCCCATTAACCCGTTTGGGGCTGTGACAGGCCAGAGGTGACCAGCAAGCCCCTGCCACTTGGCGGCCCTGGGGGTCCCTCGGGCGGGCTCCCTGGCTGCCCCTGGCCAACTGCATCCCTCCTCCATGCGTGGGGGGTGGGTAGCCGCCCCCCGCCCCCAGGGGGGCTCCAGAGCAGGCCAGAGATGCAAGATGCTATGAGGAGCTACAGAGAGGGGAATCTCTCGGCAGGGTGTCACAAGACCCCGCACATCCAGATACTGGTGTGTCCCCAGGGCGAGCCTGGGTCCCGCAGCTGTGTGCCCAGGGTGGCTCTCCTGCCTGCCCCGATGAAGCCTGCATGAGCTCTGGCCTCAGCTGTTCTTCCTTGCGGGGAGGGCCCTGGCCCCTTCAGCCCCGAGAAAACAGAGCTGAGCACAGGCCCTTCCTTGGCGGAGCAGGAGGAATCAGCGGCCGGGAGGAGCACCGGTCAGCCACCGGAGTGCGAGACAGTGATTTCTTAACCATGGTGGAAGGGGGGAAGCCACATCTTACCAAACTCTTCCGCTGCGTCGGAGAATTTAATTACGTTTGGACGTTTGAATGGGAACCAGATGTGGCTCGAGCCCATCAAGCCAGCCACGTTCGGGGAGCAGCGTCTCCCCTGCAGTCCGCAGCCGCCCCTGTGCCATCTCACAGCCCCGGAGAGGGTCTCGAGAAGACCCTGCTTCAGGAGGCAGGGCGGGTTGAGGCCAGCTGCCGGACTCCTGGCTAGCTGGGACAGTTTCCAAGCCCTGTGTCCTCCCTGGAGCCGTGCTGAGTGGCCCATTCACCGGGCGCCATGTGCAGGCGCGTGCAGAGGAGGCTGTTCCCAGAGCCGGCCAGGCATCCCTCAGCTCCACGCCCCCCTCCACCCACCACGGCTGTCTCAGGTGCCATCTGCCGAGGTTCTGCCCACGGGCCGTGCTGCTGGCCTGGGGCTAGAGGGGGTAGTTCAGGCCTTCCTGGGTGAGGACCGCTTCTCCAGGGGCCTCGGAGACAGCACCCCCAGCTCTCTGGCCAGGACCCCACTGCAGTGACAGTCTCTCCCACACCCTCGGGGCTTATCCTGCTTCTCGAAGCACCTTCACATCCTCCTCTCTTCAGAGCCTCACACGGCCCTTGAGGTGGCCAGGGCAGCCGCTGCCCTCCTGCCTGACAGGTGGTGAAGCAGAGGAGGGCTGCGGGGACTTGCCCAGGTCGTTCAGTCTGCGGCAGAGCAGGAGTTAGGGCGAGTTCTCGGCCGCCTCTTCCTCGCAGCCACTGGGAGGGTCAGCTCCAGGCTGCTCATCCGTCTGGCTGATCTCAAGCATGTTTCAGCCAGATTTATCACATCACTCAAAACCTGGGACCGCGAGCCAGATGGGCTCCGCCCTTGCTGGCCCCATGTATAATACGCCAGGACAGGACTCACTGCCAGGATTTACAGTTAGACTGATGGTAGCGGCCCCGAGAGAGTCCCCCCACGCGGGGTGCTGCTGGGCAGGCAGATGGGGGGTCCTGCCCTCTTCCCCTGAAGCCAAGACTGAGTGGGCCTGGGTCATGCGGGGTTCCTGGGAGTGGGTCTCTCCCTGCCTGGAGCTGGTGCCGTGTCGTGGCTGTGGTGGGAGGGGCCTCAGGGAAAGACTGCAGCCCCCAGACCCCAGCCCACCTCCCGGGTAACCCCCTGTCTAAGACTGGGCAGGGAGCTGCTCTGCCTGGAACTCTGGTGCCCCTGGAACTCCCTGCCCCACCCCCAGCAACACTCATGCGCGCACACACGCACGTGCATGTGTACGCACGCTTATACATGTGTGCACACAGGTATACACGCATGTGTGTGCACACCTGTACATACATGTGTACGCGCATACACACCCGGCTCCAGGTGGAGGATGCCTTTTGAACACAGACCCTGCCTCATTCTTCAGGCTTCCACCCCGCCCCCTCTTTTTTCCTCTTTGATTATTTCTTCCCCAGCATTACAGCATGTGCCTCTTGTGTCATCCCCATTGGGCCCACCAGGAACTCCAGGATCTAGCCTACCTCTCTGCCCCTGCCTCATGTATTAATGCCAGACTGGCCCGCTCTCATGAGTAGGGTTTTTCCACAGGCCTGAGGACCTGTCCTCGTGGAGGGAAGAAAGGGGCTGTGTCTTTTCCTCCAGACACAGAGAGGGCTCTCCGCCTGATGGTCTCCTTAGGCATCCTTTCCAGGTATTGATCCTGCCTTTCACCTTCCAAGGGAGGGGTCAGTGGATGCCCAGAAGGACTGAGGTCTCCCTTAGACCCCAAGTCTCCCCCCAAACCCTGAGGTTATTAGGCACCCAGGCCTGGCCCCAGTGGCCGAGGGAAACAATTCAAGGTACCCAAGGCAAGAGCAGCAAGTATTTGCCCTTAACGTTTGGAGCTAGGGAAGGGGAGGGGCAAGGGGCAAGGCAGGCCATGTGACCTTGGCCTCATCCTGTGATGTTCTGGGTCTCAGTACCTGCTGGAAGGTCAGGAAAAAAAGCTGGGCAGGGAGATGAGAAAGCAGGTTTGCAGGAGCACTTGGGTTGGAAGAGACTCCTGCCAGGAAGGAAGGTGTGTACCTGCAGACTGGCTGCAGGACTCGGGCTGTTGGCACAAGCTCTCAGGGACCCCAGGCTGAGTGTGCAGCAAGAGGACTGGAAGTAGACAGCCTCAGTGCTCAGACACAGGTGCGAAGGCCCAGAGAGTCCCAGGCTGTTGTTAGCCATCTTTTCATCCACTCCTTCATTCCATCAACCAGAGCAGGGTTCCCCTTATCTGAACGTGGAAGGGCCTTTTCATCCTCAGCCCCTCGACTATAGGAAACTGCCCTCCTTCCTTCCACAAGCAAGCCTGGGAGGGGAGCAGAAGCCCCTTGCTGGAAGAGAAAGATGACACCTTCTCAGCCCCACCCAGCCCCTAAGACCTGGTGTGGGTGAGGGTCCCTGGTCTGCTGGCATCTCTGCAGCCTGGTGGGTGGGACCCTGACGGGCCGAGAGGGCAGGAAGAGCAAGGGTGGGTGTGTCCGAGTGGGAAGAAAATCAGGGCCCCCCTGCAGGCCGCCTCCTCTTTAACTGTGGCCCTTTTAACCTCCTGAAAGATGCCCTGGGGCTGAGGCCGGCTCTGCCCACAGTGTGGACAGAGCTGTCAGAGTTTCAGGAGGCGATCTCAGCCAACTCCCCCCTCTTGCTCCCTGAAGAGCCCCCCCGCCACCTCCCCGAATGACACTCTGGAAGAGAGGACAGTAGTTTCCAGGCCCAGGGCTGCTGTGAGACAAGCAGCCCAGAGCCACGTCCCCCAGGATCACCCCCTAGTTGGCATCCAGTTCATCTCTTTGGGTTCTTCCCACACCAGAAGCTGAGCCCGCAGGAGGCAGTCAGCCACCCCACCCCCACCTCCTCTGCACCCCTGTCTCCGCGTCTCAGTCTACGCAATGGGTCCCAGGCCCTCGTTGGCAGGCCCCCTGTTGATAATGCCCATCGCTTGGGCCAGAGCCCATTTGGAACCATTCGCTGAGCTCGAAGCCATCCTGTGGTCCCCTGGTCTCCTCCCTGCACATCCCCAGGGGGCTGCAGGAAAGATGCTGAAGATCTGGGTCAGAGGATCCCTCCCGCTGCCCCCAGCCAAGACCCCTCACCGCAGAAGGGAACCCAGATCACTTCTGTTTGCAGACCTCCTCTGAGCCAGGCCCTGGGCAAGACGGGCAGTTTGGCTGGCTGCTCTGTGCTCTGCCTGCCCCCATCGCTCCCCA
The DNA here is from genome assembly GCF_963930625.1 of Muntiacus reevesi. Lineage (NCBI taxonomy): Eukaryota > Metazoa > Chordata > Mammalia > Artiodactyla > Cervidae > Muntiacus > Muntiacus reevesi. The sequence continues at coordinate 49,903,565 of NC_089266.1, forward strand.
GAGGTACCACTGAGCCCAACCCAGACAGGGGGCTTAACCACAGGTCCTGCTGACAGGGGAGAACTGGGAGGTGCACGCAGGAGGGAAAAATCAATGCACGTCAACAGGGTTGGAAATTTATTTTCCAGCTTGGAAGAGGGTACTTCCAAAGAGGCAAGGAGGGAAATGAAAAGCTGTAAACACATATCTGCCATCTTCCTCTTCAGGCCATTTCTTGATTAAAAAGAAAGGCTCTCCCAGGGTTCCAGTGGGGACAGGGCGGGAGTGAGGGTCTGGATGGCAGAGACACCTGCGGGGGGAGGGAATCCAGAGGGCACCCCCAGCAAGGTGTTGTGGATAATCACAATCACTAATACGACTGCAGCAATGAGAGTAACTCACATTTGCTGACTGGAAGCTTTAAGCGCTTTGTGCTGCACTCTGCATGCATTATTTAATTCTACAAGCGCACTATGAAACAGACCTTGCTAGCCTCCTGTGCGGGAAACTGAGGCACAGGGGTTGAGGACCTTGCCCTAAGTCTTCCAGGTCGCAGGGCCCAGAGCCGGCTCTCTGAACCAGTCACCTCCTCTGCCTCCCCAACCTGGGCCTTGAGGCCGAGGGGCGGGTGGGGGACCCCTCCCTTCTCTCTGCTGGAAGCCTGTGGCCAGTGCTGCCTGAGACTTCGCCCTGAGGCCTCATCCTGCTCCCGCAGGCTGCCCGGGCAGTTAGCTTGGGAATGGGGTGTGTGGCTGCAGCCAGGGCCCAATAAAAGTGCTCTGCTAATCCCTTTAATGAGCAGCATCGCGAGGCCCAGCGTGCAGAGCTGGGCTGGCTGGAGCCTCTGAGTGCACCAGAGGGGCCCCGCAGCGAACGCTGCTCCTTTCGTGGTAAGAGAAGTGCCAGGGGGCCCTGGGGGCTGAACCAGGGGGCCCAGGGATCCTCCTCCCCAAAGCACAGCACTGCCCTCACTGGTCCCCGAAACAGGCCTCCCTCTGAGCCCAGAGACCGGGGCTCCCCACAATGCCTCCACCCACCAGAAACCCAAGGGGCTTCCCTGGGGGCTCTGATTTTCCAGCCACCCCCACTGCCATCTGGCCTGGAAGAGGCCCGAAGGCCAAGCCCGAGGTAGTGCTTCTCTCCTGACCCACCCTGGGGTCCCCTGCCCTCCTGGGCGCCCCAGCTCTCTCTGAAACTCACAGAGGCCCTGCGCCCTCAGTGTTCTACCTCCTCCCCAGGGATGGGGGAGCCAAGACCACAGCACGTAGGAAAGTGACCGTTGCTTTTGAGAGACCTGCATCCAGGGTGTCCCCCAAAATTCCTGCCTTGCCAGGTGTAGAGTGGCCTCGAGGGAGTGAAGGGTCTGCACCCCAGGGAAAGGACAGGCCCTGGGGAGAAGGCCCTCCAGGGTGAAGCAGCTTCAGGGACCAGCACTGCAGAGGGACGGGCTTCCTCATGCTCCACCCCCCGTGCCGTCTCCGGGGCTGTGTGTCCCCTTCCTGGCTCATCCTCTGCCTCTCCCCGAGGGGAGCCGGCCCTGGCCGTCAGCACCCACCCAGAGCTCCCAGGAGCCGGTCTCTGCTGCCCCTGCCTTTGCCGAGGGGGCCACAGTCTCCTGCTGAGAGTCAAGGGGCCAGGGCAGACAGTCTCCCTCATCTGCATGGCCCACCCCAAGACAGAGGGAGCATTTGCAGGCAGCCAGGCTCCTGCCTCCTTCCATTCCCCCTGGGTCTCCCTTGGCATACGCACCCAGGGAACCAGGGTCACTTCTCCCTGACAAGGCCAGCCACCTCTTTGGCCCTCCCAAGACCTTTGAGATTTGCCAAGCTCCGTATAGAGTGAGGGTGGCCTGAGAGCTGAGCTTTCTCGGTCCTTTGCTTATTTCGTGAGAGCTGAGGCTCCTCCTTTGGAGTTGCTGCTCAGTCCATCACCCCTTACCCCTGTGGCTTACCCTGTCCCGGCCCATGACCTCAAGGGGCAGCTTGGGTGGCAGGCCCCATTTTCCAAAAAGAGCCAGCAGCAAACGGGTGGACACAGCCAGTGGAGCACTCAGAGTGATGCCTGGAGTTGTCACGTCTCCATCAGCCCAGTTCTTTCTCGAGGGGTTGTGTACCCAGAGCCAGCGGCTTCCTGCTCTTCTTTGGTTTATCTGCCTGCAAAATGGGGGGACCAGCACCTACCTCCCAGGCACACAGAGGCGCTGGGGAACGTGAGGTCACAGTAAGATTTTCCGTCTGAGTGCAGTCCGTTATCTTAGAGGCCTGGAGAGCAGCCTCCATAAGAGCGGGCTCTTTCCCACCAGCCAGAATCCACATACTTGTGTTGAGTGGGGAGGCCGCCAGGCCCCCACATAAAGAGCCCCCAGCTCGCTCTCCCTTGCAGGTTTCTGGTGGGCTTTCCTTGCAAGTCCACTGCAGCTGCACGACTGCCGTTCAAACGTGGGGGTCTTGGAATTGGGGGAGGAGGGCAGCAGCCCGAGCTGGACCACTGAGTCCGAACACGCGGAGGCATCCTTGGAAACCGCAGGCTTTCTCTGTCTCCTGTCCTCTCCTGGGTCCCACCTGCACGGGCACTGCATGGGCCAGCGGCCCGCCTCTCCCCTCCCCACAGCTGCTCCTCCTGCTCTGGGGACAGACCCTCTCCCCCTCCCCTTGACGAAGGGGGTCTCGGCTCTGCCACAGTTCCATCTCCGGGGCCCCCAGCCCCCCACACGTGCATGTCACTGCAGAACTCTGCTCCCAGCTTACCTTCTCCCGGCGTGAGCGCCCACACCTCCTGGTACCCTCGCCTCCTGCTTGCCGACATCAGTGTTCTCCATCATTGTCCGGATCTTTTCCCAAAAGGTTCCTCAATGCTTTTCTTTTCAAAAGGGAAAAAAAAAGGAAAAAAAAAACAATGCCAACCGCCCAGCGCCCGCGAACAACCCAACAGTAACAAAGCGTGTGTTCGGGATGGAGGAAGGTAAGGCCACACACTCCGGTTTGCCGCTTGCTCCGAAGGGCTGGGCGGCTGGGTGACCTGCGGGGGGCCGTGTGTGCACCCCTCCGCCACGTCCACGTCTGCTTCCGCACACTCACACGGTCCTGTCTCGGGGAGCAGAAGAGCAAGGGGTTTGACGGGGGCATGTAGGCAACGGCCCAGGAGCAACCGGGCCCTGGGTTCTTAACACTGGTAGCCGAGCTGCAGAAGCAGTGACCCATCCGCTTCCCTCTGCACTCATTCATTCAGTCATTCATTCAAGAACTGCTTTTTGAACACCCAACTATTTTGTAGGCCCTGTGGTTGGCACTAGGGAATAAAACACAGAACCGACCTCCAAGGGTCCCCCCCCCCCCCAACATGGACGGTGACACGTGTGTGAGCAGACGATGCCCAGCGTGCTAGGGGGTCCCAGGCAGGAGTCAGTACAGAGCGCGGTGGGGCCTGGCCATTCCACCAGGGCGACAGCACAGGCTTGCGGGCGTGCTGAGGTTCAAAGATAAGTAGGTGTCCTAGGGGCCACAGGAGCCTGGGAAGGGCTTTTCCCCGGAGGAGCACACACCCAGAGGCCTGGAGCAGCCTTGCGAGGCCCTCAGACTGCCCAAGCTCATTATCTGGATTCCTCAAATCCCTTTTAGTGAGGTGGGGTCTTGGAGAGGAGCGGGTCACGGAAGGCAGTTTGATCGAGGTGAGGAGTTGAGCGACCTTACCCTGAGGACCCTTAGGAGAGGGTGAAGCTTTTAAGCAGGGGAAGCACGATGTGGTTCTGCTGCAGGCAGAGCGCCCTGGCTTTGGGATGCGGTGGCTTGGAGAGGGGGCTCTGGGAGTCTGGAGACCAGTAGGGAGCTTTGGGAGTTATCCGAATGGGCAGCAGCCACGGGCAAGGAGAGGGACGAGTCTGGGGGAGCACCCGGGACATGAGTCCAGTGGATCTTGGTCACCCGGGAGGCAGGGGCCATCTCCATCTCACCCGCAGCCTCACTGGTGAAGAGAAAACACGAGCAAGACAGCGCAGGCTCTCCCTGGCTCCGGGAGCCCCCGTCATCTTGAAATCCCTGTGGCACCTGTCCCCGCACTCTCACAGGATGGGGTGCGGGGCGGCCGTGCGGACTCGCGGGGTCCCTGCGCTGCTGGGGGGTGGCTGCAGGAAGTGGGGGTCCCCCGCTTGCTCCCAGGCTCCCCGCGTCTCGGCTTCCGGGGCGGTGTGGACGTGCCTGCGACTTTGCGTCAGGAACGCTGGGCCTGCCCCGGGCTGCTGTCTCTCCTGCTTCTTCGATCGGAGCTCTCTTCGGGGCCTGGAGTCCGGAGGCCCGGCAGCCCCTGCCGCCCTGCTGGGGCCTCGCCGCCTCTCTCCCTCCCGGCCCTGCTGTCGGCGCCCCCTAGCGCCGGGACGGCCCCACCGGGGCCAGGGCCTCCCGGCTGCGCTCAGGGAAAACCAGGGGGATGGGGAGAGCCTTCCTGGAGTGCGAAGCTTTCGCGTCGAAACCTGGGGGTCTGCTCCCTGCTTTCCTGTCCTGTCCCTCCTGGCACAGCAGCCCCCAAATGAGGGGGAGGCTAGAGGCTGAGTGGGGAAGGAGAGAGCCCACGCGGGGGTCTGGGTTTTCCATCCGCATCTAGATGACTCCCAACTTAATCTCAGGGCCGGGCCCCACAGGGCAGCCAGCGCCCCTTGGCAGTCAGGGCCCGGCGCCAGGCCTGCAGCCCGCGTCCCCAGCCCCCCACCTGCTGAGAGGTTCTGGTTTGCAGGCTCACCCTTCCAGCCTGGGCCCCAGACACGGCTGGTGCCCCACACCTCCCACGTGGAACCGGGAGGCGTCTCTGAAGGAGGCCAGCACAGACGCCCCCAACCCATTCTGTGGCTGCTGCTGCTGCTGGGCCACCAGCATGCTCCGGGGTCACCCACGGGGAGTGGGGGTCAGTGGTCACTTCCTGTCTGGCCAGTGATGGCCAGCCCAGGAGTGAAGGCTGTGACCCATCCCCTAACCAAAGCCAGCTGTGCTGCATGCGGAGGGTGGCAGGGGCCCTGGGCACGGGCGCAGGCTGCAGGTACAGGAGAGCAGACACGTGTCACGTTTGAGCACACCTTGCTGTCTCAAATGACCCCTTTGAGAGCCTGGGCTCCGGGGTAGACAGGCGAGACGCCCCTCCCACTCCATCCCAGGCAGTTTACCTTGGGGAAGGAGAAACTGCAGGTACCTCATCTTGGCTTGAGGCCCAGAGTTTGCCAAGGGATATGTGTGCCCACATCTCAGAGCCCACTGTGGGAGAGGGGATAGGAACTGACCACTCTCAGAAAGCCAAGAAGTAATTCTTTCTGCCTTGCACTCGGCATGCCAGGAAGTCCGTTGCCAGCCCACCCACCCCAGTACCTGTCTTGAGTCAAGAGATGGCAGGACAGCTGAGGAAGGCACCCGTAGTGGAATGAGATGGAGCCAGGTGCCATCTCCAAGATGCCAGGGGAAGGGCTGGGAGCCTCCCGACCTGACTCCCAGGTGGACCCTGAGCACGTCCCTTCCGGGAGGGTCTCCAGGACACTTGGGAGCCCAGAGGAAGGGGAAGGGAGGCACTCCAGGCAAGTAGGCCCCTCTCAAAGCAGGCACTCCCCCCCTGCAGGGGGATGGCACAGGAGGGGCCTGGCGGGCAGGCAGATGGTGTCGGTGAGGATGTGTGAGCAAGCGAGGCTGAGCCCGGGTCCCTGGTAGGGGAAGCAAGGGGCAGACAGACCAGACAGGGACGCCTCGGTCCTTCTTGCCTCCCGGCATCTCCCCTCCTCCCAGACCAGGAGCTCCAGGACAGGAGCCTCTCACGGAGTTGGAAAGCAAGCTGGCTGAGCACGAGCCCACATCAGGCCTGGGCACATGCCCCACAAATGGCAGTGTGGTCCAGATGCATCATCAGGGCAGCCATGCTCCTGGCTAAAGGGGTTCACACGGTGAGGAAGCGACGGGAGCCTGCCAGCCCAGTGGCTTCCCCCTGGGACCCAGGCTGCCACCCTGAGCCCCCACCACAGAAGGATGTCAGTGGACCCAGCGTGGTGCCTCATGGCAGGCAGTCGGCCCAGAGCGCACGCCCCCCCCGCCTGCCCCCGAGAACGCCTCCTGACCTGGCCTGGCCCTCCCTCCTGTCTTGCAGAACTCCAGCGAGAGGGAAGCATCGAGACCCTGAGTAACAGCTCGGGCTCCACCAGCGGCAGCATCCCGAGGAACTTCGACGGCTACCGGTCTCCGCTGCCCACCAACGAGAGCCAGCCCCTCAGCCTCTTCCCCACCAGCTTCCCGTAGGTCCCAGTAGCCTTCGGTCTGGCCTGCCCACTCTCCTGCCGGAGGGAGGGGGAGACAACCCCCGTCCGCTCCTACCCTTCAGACTCCGCTCCTCTTTGAACCCACCGCCTTCCCTGAGCTTCGTGACGACAGCCACCCAGCCTCCCTGGATCGAGAAGAGACCCTTCTCCAAAGCACCTCGGCGTGCGCCGACCTCTGCCCCCATCGTGGGGCCAGCCGTGGCCGAGACTCTGCAGAAGCTCCGTCCCCGCCTCCATTTGCACACGATGTCCCGCATCGGACCTGCTTTTGTATTTTCTAACCCAGCCCTTGGGGGGTGGGGGCCAGGGTGGGGAGGGTAGATGGCTCGGCGGGCATCTTGGCCCCGAGTGGCCAGCCCCGATCCAGTCCCGGCTTCGGCACACACTGCCCAGCCTCCCGCTGGCGCTGAACTGAGGCCCGGAGTATTAGGGGAGGAGGAAGGAAAGAGAAGCCCCTCTTCCTCTTTTCTGTCCCCTTCGGCTCATGGAAAGGATTTGTCTCTCTTGTCTGTAAGCCCCTGTACCCTGATCCTGTACTGTTCAGTGAAGGAAACCGTGGTTTCTGAGGCCCTGTCAAAAAGTGCACGTCTTGTTCAATAAATCACGCTGCAACTGGTGTCCATCCCTAAGTGGCTGGGGTCAGGGTCCTCTCCCAGCCCGGAGCAGGGTCCTGGGAGCCTGACCGCGCAGCCCTGCTCCCAGCACCCCCACCTGGACAAGTGCAGGTGTGAGGGAGTCAGGGAGCCAGGAGGAGGAGGATGTTTACTCTGGAGTTTGGGTGGCGTCTGACAGACCCATCCTCTGACCTCCTTGCCTGTCACCAGAGCCATTGGGTTTTGGAGGGCACCCCGGGCCTCCCTGGCTGTGGCGGTCAGGTCCCTGGAACGTGCTGCTGGGTTGCTGTGGGAAGGAGAGCCTGGTGAAGACTCTGGCCTTCTCTTTGGGACAGGCTCCCTGTCATTACCTTTTTTTCAAGAATGTATCTTTTTTTCTTAATTTTTAAATTTTTCTTTGCGCCCTGAGGCATGTGGGATCTTAGTAAACCAACCAGGGATCAAACCCACACCCCTGGCATTGGAAGCTGGGAGTCTTCTGGACCATCAGGGAAGTCCTGTACCTCTTTTTGCAAACTCAGGTGAAGGATGGTCGGAACGTTAGATGACAAGTTTTAGATGTGGTCCCCTCCCCGCTCCCAGTCCTGGACCTAAGGTGAAGGGCAGGAAGGAGACAGGAGCGGGGGGGTGGGGTGGGGGAGGGGAGCAAAGAGGGGGTGCTGAGCTGGAAGGGGATGGATGCAAGTCCCCATCCTGCCTCCACGGAGACCCTGGAGAGGCCTGGGTGGGGGGGAACTGAAGGAAACCACTGAGCCAGGCGTGCTTTAGGGTGAAGTTTAATGCAACAGCCACAGAAGAGGTGAGTTCACAAACAGGCAGGCCTTGCCTTGCAGCCGTCCAGCCAGAGCAGGGCAGCCCCAGGGCCCAGCCCTGCTCACACGCACCCCATCCAGCCCTGGCTGGCGCCCGAGGACAGATTTAATCTTCAGTACCCAGCCAGCTGGGCGTGCTGGGGGAAGAGAGGACCCGAACCACGCTCTGCTCTGAAGGCTGAGTGGCCGGCTCTGCAGAGGGTGGCTGAAGCCAGTCCCTCCTGCCCAGGAACCCACGGGGTGAGGATCACATGCAGGGAACAGAAGGAGGCCCGGCCGGCGGGGGCTGACGGCGACCAGCAGCTTTCCCCTTTCTGGCCCAGTTGGACACACACATACGCCGGGCACAGCCCCACCCCTCCAGAGCCATGTTTCAGTCAAAAGGGGGCCGGGAGGGAGAGGGGTGCCCCCAAAGTGCCTTTGCCTACTGGCTGGCTCCTTGGGGATGCGTCCAGAGCTCCAGGCAGGGTCAGCTCTCTGCACCCACCCTCAGGCACACAGACAACAGGGCAAAGATGGAGAGCCAGGAGTGCTCCCCAACCACTCAGGGGACTGACTGGCAGCTTAGAGTCAGGAGTCCTCCCTGGCTCAGCCCGTTCCCTCCAGGGGGTGCAAAAAACAGCTGTGGCCTCCCTCGGTCAGGGAAAGTGGTGGGTGTAGGGCTGGACTTGCCGGCTGAGCTTGCAGGACAATCTGGTTATTCATCTGCTCGCAGCCAGGGCAACTCTTGGAGTATGTGGGGGAAGGGGGGAGGATAAGAGAGGCCAGATAAGCTGGCCCCATGGCGGCTGCCACTGGAGCTGGGGTTATCAGAGAGGCCTTGGGTCTGGCCTCTGGCTAATTGGAGAGGTTATAGACCCTGCCACAGCCTGTAATCAGCTGGAAGTGAGACTGGGCCCCCGGGTGGGGGACCTTACTGCCCACTGGCCCCAGAGCAGCCAGCCTCCCATCCTCTAGAGATAACTCCCAGGGCAATCTCTGCCTCACCTCCAACAGCTCCCCTCCCCTGCGCCCCTCCCTCCCCAGGATGGCATCACCTAGGAGAACATGCATCTAATTATGGCCTGACCAGGTGACCTTGAGGAAGCCATGTGACCTCCCTTATTCTTACAGTGCTACCCGCTCGACAGGCAAATTACTATGGACTTTCTCCCAATTTGATGGAGGGAAAGAAATACCTTCATGATTTGCGCGGAGGCTGATGGGAACTGGGGTGACAGCTGAAGGAGGCAGGGCCCTGGATTGACGAGAGCCATGACCCAGTGGCCCCAGAGCAAATTCAGGGGCACCAACCCTTGCCCAACACTAATGTCAGCTCCTCTGAAAGCAAACCGCGGCCAGAGCAGGCAGCTGCCAGTCTGAGACTGGAAATGGTTGCTCTCTGCTGATTTTTCTGATTTTCACAGATCAGAGAATCACTAAACTGGAAGGCACCCCAGAGAGCACTGTTCGGTCCTCATTTTGGCAGATGAGAAGCCTGAGCCCCTGTCCCAGGTTAAGAAGTCACACAGCTAATCTGCTGACCCCTGTCTGCTCCCTGCTGCCTCACATGCCCTGGCCGGTTCCCTTAGGGGGCTCTGTTCTGCATCGACCTCCCTGTCCTGGGCCCCCACACAATCCAAGACTCTGGCCCGGTCTCCCCCATGCCCTACCCCTAAGAGCGTCCAGCCCTGGCTGGCTTTGAAGCTGCTCCTATGTCCCTGTGTCACTGAGAAGGCAGCCCCCTCCTGCAGACCTAGAGCTGGAAACTCTAGGGGCAAAGGGGAAGAGCATCTTGGACTGTCTTGGATTCAGAGAAACCAGAGCCCAGCCTGAGGGTTGGGGCCCAGGAGTCTCAGTATTGCATGGTTCCCTGAGCAGGTGTAGCTAGTGGGCCAGCAACGACATCATTAACTTGCTAAGGAGTGGCCCTGCTCTCTTTTAAGGTCCATGGGCCCCGTCTCAGCTCTGCCACTGGTAGCTGTGTGGCCCCAGGTAAATGACTGCCCCTCTGGGCTCATCTGTAAGATGGGGCGACAGGAGCATACCCAGCAGAGACAAGCAACAAAATCCAAGATCCCAGAGGAAAATGCAGGTCAAAAAAGCAAAAGGTTGGTTGGAGGCCTAGAGGTTTATGGGACAGGCCAGGTGGCTCTTTGGAAGGGAGAGGGAAGGGCAGGTGAGGCCACGCTGGACCCGGCTGTCACGAACACACCTCGAGGCTGCTCCAGGGAATCCGGCAAAGCGTCTCTGCAGAAAGCAAACGAAAAACCTGGTGAGCCCGCGCAGGCCAGCCCCGCCCGTCTCTCCCAGGTGGGCTGGTCCTGGGGAGCAGGAGGCGGAGGGGGTCCTTTATGTGCTTTGCCCCCTCACTCAAGCCACAGAGCAGCGTGGCCTGTCCACTCTGCCACGACCCCGGGCAGCCACACCTGAGAACTCATACCTGTGCGGGTCCACAGAGAAGCACCTCGCTTTTACCGACCCCTGCGTCCCAAGCGGACCGCTGCGACCCCGGGACCTCGACCCCAGCGCATAGAATAGTCCCGGGAGCTCCCGGGATGATGGAGTCCCCCAAACTCTGGGGAAGTCGCCCAAAGTCCGGCAGGGACACGCACTGGGTCTTGGGGCCCTGCGACCCTGATTGCCCTCGAAAGTGCGGAGCGACCACCTTCGAGGGCCGGGGCTGTCCCACGCCAGAGCTGCCAGCCCGGGACTCCCGCCAGCCTGGAAGCCTGGGGACAGGACCCCAGGGGCCGTGCTGCTCCCGGGTACCCCCCAGAACCTGACCGGAAGAAGGGGCCCCGCTGCCAGGCCTCGCTCAAGACCGGCGGGGAAGAGGTCGCGCCTCCCGCGCCCCCCGCCCCGTCCCAGCCACTTGGCCCGACCCTGCGCGGGGTAATTGGGTCGGGAGGGAGGCGACGGGCGGGCGGCGACTCCAGAGAGACTGCGCGCCTGTCAGCCGCAATTTGTCTAAGTGGACGGGACAGGCCGGGCCGCTGCGGGCCGGGGTCATCGAGGCCGCGGCCCCCACCCCGGGCAGGCCGGGGACTGCGGGGGAGCCGGGCCCGGCCACTGAACGGGGCTGGCTGGCGCCAAGGCTCCGGAAGGCGCGGGTCCGGTCGGGGAGACGGGGATGGGAGGCCACGCTGTCCTCCTCTTCTCTCCTTCCTGCGCACACACCAAGGCGAGGATGCACGTGCCCCCTGGCACCTCCACTGCGGGTCACAGGCGCAGGGCCCCGCGCGTCACCCGCACTCAGCCCGGGCACACTCCTAAACCACCGCGCACTTAGTACCCGCCTCAGGCCAGCGAGCTACCCGGGGGGACGCGTGTCCCCTCTGCCACAGGCCCGTGCCCCTCAGGCCCTCACTCCAGGCGGATCCCCGCCCAGGGACACAGCCTGAGACACCGGCGGGACCAACCCGGGGGAGACCCCCGCCGTGGCCCCTGACCCTGCGGAAGGTTAGGGGCCAGGGACCGACGGCAGCCCGCCCAGGCTCAGGGCCGCGGCCACACCCGGCCCAGGCCGCCCCCGCCCGGTTTCCGGGTTGCGGGAGGCTCAGAGCCTCCGGGGCGCGTGCAACGCGCCGGAGGCCGAAGGCCGGAGGCCAGAGGCCCGCGCCCGCCCGACGCCCGGGCCCTGGACGGCCGGGGAGGGGTGGGGCGCGGCTGAGCGCGCGTTCCCCGCCCGTCTGCGGGGCTCGACCGATGCGAAGTGACAGGGGCCGGAGCTTTGTTGTGGAGCCTCGGCCGCCTGGCGCCAGCCGCTCCCGCCCGCGCCCTCCCCCTCCAGCCCCGGGCGGCTCGCGAGGCGCCCCCCGGGGCCTCTTAAAGAGACACGCACTCTCAGCCCTGGGGACCCCCCGGAGGCGCCTGTTCCCGGGAAGGGGAAGGGGAGGGGAGACCCAGCGGGGGAGGGGCCGAGCGGGAGCTGAGCGCCGCACGGCGCAGCTCCGGGGCTGCCTGGGCCTCCCCTTCGCGGGTTTTCGTTGAACCAAGGATATTCCTCGCAGGAGAGTTTGGCGGGAGGTGTGGGCGCGGTAGGGGGAATGGGGATGGAAGTTCAGACTATTAAGAGCGGCTGTAGCGGGACCTCGGGTTGGTGGCGGGATGGCGGGGCAGGGCGGCTGATGGAGTCCGGGCCGAGAAAGAGCCCGCGGCCGCCAGAGGGCAAGTCCGTGGCCCAGTGGCTCTGGCCAGGTGGGATCGTGGTCTCCCAAGGGCAGCCGCTGCACCGTCGCCGCGCGGTTTCTTGGGCAAACAACCTGGGCCAGCGTGTTTCAAATTGTCTGGGCCTTGGACCCCTTTACCAGGTACAGACCTTCCCCAGGAAAATGTTCAGATTGCACACACTTAGGTGTTCTCCACGCCATTAAGTTTGAAAGTACGCGTACACACACGACTTTGCAAATGCATGCGCGAATTTCCAGGCCAGTGCCCGGATTCCTGGCTACGGAACGCTGGCTGTTATCTGGTCACCCCACCAGCTGCGCAATCCTGTCCACACACATCCCTCCCCAAGGGCAATATCTTGCCTAAGATGGAGCCGGCAGGACTTTGCGGGGCAAAGCGGCAACGGATCTGGCCCCGGCTGCATAGACTGCGCGGCGCGTGGTCAAAGATTCGTTCTGGACCGAGAGGAGGCACTAAGAGACGGGCGACCCAGTGGAGAGCGAGGTCGGGAAGGAAAACCCTCTGGGGGCCGGCGCCCTGTGGCGTGCGGTAAAGGGACGCAGCGAGATCTCTGGGGTCGGCTCAGGAAAGTAGAAAAAAGGTCGAGGAGGCCAAACCACTCCGGCCGGTCCCCAAACTGCACTGCCTGGGGTGATCAGACATTACACGCCAGGTCTCCGTGTGCAGCAGAAAGGTCCCCTGCGACTGGTGTGCGCAGCGCATGGACAATGGGTGTGGGCTGTACGCGCCCACCACGCCGGGGCAGAGTCCGCACCGGCCGAACTAACCCGCATTTGAATCGGTTGTGCGGGCAGTCGTGTCACCCGTGTCCACCGCCTGGTCCGTCTTGCCCTCCGACCGCCAGGAGTCAGGCAGCGTCAGGGCTCCAGACTGGTCCGAGGCAGGTGTGTGGCCGCCCGCCTTAAGTTCGACTCCCGCTGAGCACAGAGGGAACTACCACCGTGGGCGCGAAACGCACACACACACACACACACACACACCCCCAGGGCGGGAGAAAACCCTGGTCCCGCGGGAGAACGAAGTCTGGCTGCGGGGCGGGGGGAGGGAGGTTCAACCGCAGGTGCGCACAGACACTCAGACCCCCACACTCGCTACTCCGCACCACGGAACCTGGGAGACGTGAGCTTTCGAGAGCTGGGAACCAATTCCAGGAAAGTGGCGTGGAGAGGATGCCGGTGTTGAGGACGGGGCATGCTTGTGTCTCTGGTACCCGATGCGACGAAAATTCGTTGGGTCAAGAACCTGGGGGCGGGATCCGCCCGCGTCTTGCCGCCCGGTGCCCGGTGGAAGGTGCGCTCACACCTTCCCGGTCCGGAGGACCGGCTCTCCTGGGAGAACTCCGATTAGCTCGGGGACGCAAACGGATACTGGGCTGAGTCCAGGGCTTTCCCGGAACTCCCGGTTCCTCCAGAGGCTTCCTGTGAGGGGGTCGGCGCGGGCTGGGGGAGGGGGGTCCCCGCGTTCTCCGAGTGAAAGGCCGCGTCCGCCTCCCGCCCCCGCCGGCCCCACCAGGGCTCTGCGACCGCCGCACTCACCGGCTCCCGCCACCTGGGTTCCGCTCCGGGACCTCGGCAGCCGGCGCCTCCCGCCTCGCCCGCCCACCGGCCTCTCCAGCAGCACCCGCTGCCTCCCTCCGGAGTGGAGGGGCCCGGGCAGCGCCGCGGCCAGGAGCGGGGTCGGAGGCCAAGCCGGGCGAGGGCCGGGGCTGCGGGGCCGCCGGGCGTGGGAGAAGGAGGGCGCCCCCTCTCCTCGCGGGGCCGTGTCAATGCTTTGCACTTGGGGCGGCTTGCGGCTGGGGGTCCTTCCCCGCGGGCCCTGGCGCCCGGGCACCCCCCGCCTCAGGCCCTTTCGGCGGGTCGGGTCGGCCCGCCGCGCTTCCCCGTCCGGGCGCAGGCAGCCGTGGGCGCGGGCGGCGGGGTGGGGGCCGGGGCAGGGGGAGGGGTCTCGGGGCCCGCTGGCCCGTCATTGGTTAATATTTTATTCTGTTGACATGTTTTCTTACTGCTGAGGCTTCCGACACCTTCTCCCCGGGCCCCCCCTCCCGCTCCGAGCTTGGCCTGAGCTGTCAAAACCCCGCCCCCGGAGACCCACAATTGGTCCAAAAAGCGTAAAATCAGCAATCAAGGGGGGCCTGGCTCGTTAGCGCAGGGGATCCGAGCAGGGCAGGACATGTGAGATAGTCACAGTTTTCCAGAGATCACGACAAGATCTAACCAGTCGCGCGTGGTCCCCGGCGCCGGAGCGGCCCAGCCCAGCCCAGCCCCGCGCAGAGCCCCCGCCGCCCCCGCGCCCAGCGCCCCGCGTCCCTAGCCGTGCGCCGGACGGGGAGCCGGGAGGAGCCGCCACCGCGCTTGCCACCCGGGTCGCCCTTCCTCCGTGCGCGCCGCCGCCCGGGCCGGGGGTCCGAGCCGCGCGCCCCCGGCCCCGGCCCCCGGGCGCCTGGGCCGGATGTCCCGATGAGAGAGCCGGCGCTGGCGGCCAGCGCCATGGCTTACCACCCGTTCCACGCGCCACGGCCGGCCGACTTCCCCATGTCCGCCTTCCTGGCGGCGGCGCAGCCCTCCTTCTTCCCGGCTCTCGCGCTGCCGCCCGGCGCTCTGGCCAAGCCGCTGCCCGACCCGGGCTTGGCGGGGGCGGCGGCGGCGGCGGCCGCGGCGGCGGCGGCGGCCGAGGCGGGGCTGCACGTCTCGGCACTCGGCCCGCATCCGCCCGCCGCTCATCTGCGCTCGCTTAAGAGCCTGGAGCCCGAGGACGAGGTGGAGGACGACCCCAAGGTGACGCTGGAGGCCAAGGAGCTGTGGGACCAGTTCCACAAGCTGGGCACCGAGATGGTCATCACCAAGTCCGGGAGGTAGGGCGGCCGGCTGGCCGGAGGGCGCGCGGGTGGGCGGGAGGGAGATCCGACAGCACCGACCAGCGCCGAGCCCGCCGCCCGCGGCTCCCAGCTCCCGGCTCCGGCCCCCGAGCCACGCACAGACCAGCAAGTTGACTTTTCTCATTCGGCACCGAACGAATTTTTTTTTTTTTTTTTTAAAAACACGCGAAGCATCGAAGTCTCCCAAATGAAAACGAAAACGTACTCCTGCAGAATGGTCCCCCAGCGCTCAGAGTGCCAAAGCCGAGGAGGCCCCGCGGCTCGGCCCTGGAGGGTCTCAGCGGTCTCGGCCGCAACTCCTCAGCCCCGAGACCCCTCTCTCCTGCTTCGGAGGCGAGTCTGGCTCGGTGCTCTGCGAAGATGCGGCGTCTCCCGCGCTCTCCTCCGACCCCGGAGCCCGGAATGAGACTCACCCCCGCTAGGCCCAGCCCGGCCCTCTGGTTCCCGCTGGTCGCGGCCGTTCTTCGCGGCGAGCCCCGAGCCGGCCCAGCCGCAGCCTGACCCGGCCTGTGAGCCTTGTCCGGGCAGAGGAACCAGGAGCTCCGGAGGCACACGGCTCCCTAGGCCCTGAAGCCGGAAGAAAAGCTACAATCGCCAACCGCTCAAGCCTCTAGCTCAGACGCGGAGAATTCAGGCCTCGGGCTCACTCACCCTCTTCGCCCGAACTTCAGGGTCAGGGTCCTTGTTCCGCTGCTGTAACCCAGTTCCTCGCCCAAACAAGCATCCGAATGCACTTCTGAGAGCTTCTGCCCTGAGTGGATATATTCCCACGAACGAATTTCAGGGAGGTTCATGAGAAGCGGGTATATTTTTAAAGGCCCTGGATCTCTTTCTTGGAGCTCGGCTTTCATCCCAGATGAGGGAGAAAAAAAGGGTCACTAGATCTGAGCATAGGGCCGAGGGCAAGCCTTATAACAGAAGAGGGTCTTGACAGGCAGCAATGGGATCTCCTAGGAATAACCACCACAGGTGGAATGGAATCTCCCAGACCTTCCTAAGAGGGCAGAGCACAGACCACAGGGGAACATGGGTGGTGAAGCTCCAGGCAACGGCGTGCGTCAGGGGAGAGGGGTCTCCGAGATCCAGCGGGTTCCCTGATCTTTCCCTCTTTCCCTTTCCCGCAGAAGGATGTTTCCTCCCTTCAAGGTGCGAGTCAGCGGCCTGGACAAGAAGGCCAAATACATCCTGCTGATGGACATTGTGGCCGCTGATGACTGCCGGTATAAATTCCATAACTCCCGCTGGATGGTGGCAGGCAAGGCCGACCCCGAGATGCCCAAGCGGATGTACATCCACCCGGACAGCCCAGCCACGGGGGAGCAGTGGATGGCCAAGCCGGTGGCCTTCCACAAGCTCAAGCTGACCAACAACATCTCGGACAAACACGGCTTCGTGAGTGCAGGCCAAGAGCTGATGGGGGTGGAAGACTGTGCCCCTAGCACTGCGGGGGTGGGGAGGAGGAGACCCCAGAGTTCCCTAGAGGGGAGTGCTCGCAGAACCCCCAGAGTGCCCCTGCCCAGATCACTGCCCTGTGGCCTTTGCTGGCTGGGCCTGGGCGCAGAAGCTCTGCTCTGCAAGCCTGGAGAATGTTGGGGTTCGCGGCCACTAAGCTCCAGGCTGCCCCCAATCTCACTTTCCAAACTCTCAAAATCTCAGGCCTTCCAAACTCCCTTCTGGAGTCCAGCAGGAGGCAGGTGCAGCTGGGGCGGGTTGTGGAGCCGCTGGTCGTTGGGGGTCTGAGCTTGGAAGACTGGCCCAGGACCTCGGTTCTCACCCTTCCCCAAGACCCGAGTTCCATCCCCATCCCCAAAGGAGGAGATTTTAAAGTTCAAACAACTTCCCTCCATACCTTTCCCTCCTCCCTGGGGCAGATGCCTGACCTGGGAGAAGGGAATTTGGGGTTCTCACCATTTCTGCCTGAGCCAGGGCCCCAGTGAATGGGAAGGAGTAGTTCATGGGGCTAAAGGGTCTACCCCATCCGGAGGTAGGGCGGGTCGATGAGACCTCAAAGGTTCCAGTCTTCTCTCCCGGGTTTACTAAGGGCTTAGCCGTAAACAGGAAGAGAAGAGTGGAGTGGTAGAGGGTTTTATTTTATTTCAGTTTTCAGCTGGGGTAATTTTTTTTTTAACTGGAAAGAGAAACTGTGATAAAGAAAATCGAGAGGGGAAAAAAAGAAAAATTAATATGGGGAGATAAGGAGTAGAGAAGACAGGAAAAGGGGGGGAAAGTTTGCGGGTGAGGTGGGAAAGGCAGACCGTGAGAGAGAGAAATGGAAAGAGGTCCGGTCCCCAGAGAATAGAAAGGCTCGGGAGACAGGTCGGGGGCTGGCAGGCCAGGGGCTGTTGGCTGACCCTCACCCTCCTGCAGACCATCCTGAACTCCATGCACAAGTACCAACCGCGCTTCCATATCGTGCGAGCCAACGACATCCTGAAACTGCCCTACAGCACGTTCCGCACCTACGTGTTCCCCGAGACCGACTTCATCGCGGTCACCGCCTACCAGAATGACAAGGTGCGCGGGCCCGCGGTGGGGCTAGTCCCGGTACCGATGCCTTCCCACTCGGGCGGCCTCCGACCCTCCACTCACACCCGCCCGCAGCCCCCTGCACGCCCCCCCACCCCCGACCCCGCACCCTCATGATCCGCTCCCGGGCCCCCAATCTCGCATCTGTACGCGCAGCACCCAGCGAAACCCCCCAGCTCTCTCTCGCAGGCCCACGACACGTACGCACACGCTCCCCGCGGCGCGCGAACAGCTGGGCGCTCCTTGGGGTGGGGATGTTTACTTAGCAATTAGCAGAGACTCCGGGCCCTCGCTGACATTTTTACATTTTATTCGTTTATTTCTTGGCTCAGGGATGGGAATTTAAATGAAGAGAGGGCGCCCGAGGCAATCTGCCCAGGCTTTCCGGCTGCTAGGAACCCGGGGCCTAGTTTTCCCTCTCCTGGGGGAGCCAGAGGGGGACAGGTGTCAGTCACCACCACTCCGGCCCCCCATCCCTCTCTGGGTCAGTTCAGGCCCGGGACCCCTTGGGATCTGCTTGGAGACTTTTCTTCAAGAGAAAGGGCTTTTCCTGGCTGCTATCTTTCTACACCCTCCCTGTAGAGAGGCAAGGCAACCCCCCTGCTAAGACCCATGTCCCTGTGCACCACTCTGGGAGGAAGGACAGTGTCTGAGTATCCTGCCGGCCATATTTTTTTTTCTTTTCTTTTTTTCTGTCACCGTGAACCGATCTGTCCTGGGCCGGTATATGCGTGCACCATTTGGAGTACCTTGAATCCGTGTGGAGGCGTGTGAATTCGTTTGATTACCTGGGCGCTTGTTCTGTGTGTACTTGCGTGTGCGCGGCCCCGTGCGTGTGATTGTCCACATGTGTGTCTGCTGACCTGGGTGTGCTCTGCTGTCCGTGTGCTCCTGCTCAGGCGCCGGGTTCCCTTAACTCGAATGGCTGGGTGGGCCTGCATGCCCGCCCGGACAGATTTCCACTCGGGGTGCACAGCTTTGGGCTTGTGTGTGCAAGTCGAGGGATTATACCTCGAATATAGTTTTTGGAGGTCGCTTTCGTGGAGGTCCGCCCGCCGACCTCACCTTGCCTTGTGGCTTGGAGCAGCCCGGCCCAGGTGGGCGGATACCCAGGGTACCCTCCCCGGGGGCTCTCCTCTGGGGCGGGCAGCCTCTGACCTCCAGGTGCCCCGGGCCAGGCTAGAAGAGCCCACAGCTTGACCTGGCGCCGCCCCCTCGGTCCCCGCAGATCACGCAGCTTAAGATCGACAACAACCCGTTTGCCAAAGGCTTCCGGGACACCGGGAACGGCCGGCGGGAGAAAAGGTGAGGGTGCGCGGGCTGGCCTGGAGGCGGACGCCTGGGGGGGACAGGACGAGGAGGGGGCCGGAGGGCGCGCTGCGCTCAGACCCGCTCCGTCGGCTCATCCCCAGGAAGCAGCTGACGCTGCCGTCGCTGCGCCTGTATGAGGAGCACTGCAAGCCGGAGCGCGACGGCGCGGAGTCGGACGCCTCATCCTGCGAGCCTCCCCCTGCGCGGGAACCGCCGCCGTCTCCAGGGACGGCGCCCAGCCCCCTGCGCCTGCACCGGACCAGAGGTGCGGGTCGGGCCGGGAGGAGAAGGGGAGGGTGTCCCCCGGGCGCCGGGATGGCTCGCTGCTCAGCATCTGGCTAACTGAAGGCCTGGGGGGAGCGTCAGGGGAGAGTCTGGGACGGGCCTCGACCCCAGGCCTCCCCTGAGTGCAGTCCCGGGTGGCCCGCCGATCCTTCTGGGCTCTGGGCTAGAGCCCAGGCGCTGCGTGACTCTGCGGCAGCAAGGCCTCCTCTGCCGGGTTCCCTTTCCTCCCCCTGTAAATAAGGGATCTTGGATGGGGGTGACCCCTACTGCCCCGAGCTTCCAGGAGTTCTTCCGACGTGGCCTCCCCGAGAGCAGGCTTGAGCACGTCTCTCCGGCTCGGGCTTCGCGCCAGTCTGTCCCCAGGCCGGTAACGCCGCGCATCCTCTCTCCCTGCAGCCGAGGAGAAGTCGTGCGCCGCCGACAGTGACCCAGAGCCCGAGCGGCTGGGCGAGGAGCGCGCGGGCCCGGCGCTCGGCCGCAGCCCCGCCCTGGACAGCAGCAGCCCCCCTCGCCTGACCGAACCCGATCGCGCCAGGGAGCGGCGCAGCCCCGAGAGGGGCAAGGAGCCGGCCGAGAGCGTCGGGGACGGCCCGTTCGGCCTGCGGAGCCTAGAGAAGGAGCGCGCCGAAGCCCGGAGGAAGGACGAGGGGCGCAAGGAGGCGGGCGAGGGCAAGGAGCCCGGCCTGGCGCCGCTGGTGGTGCAGACGGACAGCGCGTCCCCGCTGGGCGCCGGACACCTGCCCGGCCTGGCCTTCTCCGGCCACCTGCACGGGCAGCAGTTCTTCGGGCCGCTGGGGGCCGGCCAGCCGCTCTTCCTGCACCCGGGACAGTTCGCCATGGGGCCCGGAGCCTTCTCCGCCATGGGCATGGGCCACCTACTAGCCTCGGTGGCCGGCAGCGGCGGCGGTGGCGGAGGCGGCGGGCCGGGGACCGCCACCGGGCTGGACGCGGGCGGGCTGGGTCCCGCGGGCAGTGCGGCCAGCACCGCCGGGCCCTTCCCATTCCACCTCTCCCAGCACATGCTGGCATCTCAGGTAAGGCCTGTGAGCTGGCAGCAGCCCGAGGAAGGGAGGGGAACCCGGGGCGGGCAGAGGAGGAAGGCATAGGGCCCCAGGGCGCTCCGGGCTCCCTGCCGGCAAGGACTCCCTCCTGGGGAGACCCGATGGGCCCTCGGAACCACACCTGGCTTCGGGGAGACCAAGACCAGGTCCAGGATTTGGCCAGGAGATTGCTTCTGACTCCTGTGTGACCTTGGACAAGCCTCTGACCCTCTCTGGGCCTATTTCCTTCCCTGTAAGCCCAGAATTGACCGGGACCCATTAGACTCTTTCTGCCCTGACAGACTGGGGCTGCCTCCAACTTTTGTAAGTCCACTTGCCTGGCCTGCCTCAGGACATTTTCCTTGGGAATGAATACCCCTGGCTCACCAACAGTCCCCGAAAGGCTAAAGTGGCTGGACAAAAAAAGTAGGAGAATTTGCAGTGTTCTGGATAACTGGCCACCAAATTGACCCACCTCCCAGATGTCCCGGGCTCCTTTCAGACCCTCAGGAAGCGACCGGACAAAGGACGGGGCTTTTCCTTCTCCCACACTAAATCTCCCAACTCCCCCAGCCACACATCTCAGTCCTCCAGGCTCAGGTCGAAATTCTGAGCTCCCAGGGGAGAGCTTATGAAACTGTGGGCAGCAGCAAAATAAGAAGATCGGAAGGGGAGAGTGGCCTCTTTGGTTGCTTGGGTGGAATATTCCCATAGAACGATTTGGAATCTCTACATTCATTTTCTTCCCTCTGAGGTTTCTGGCAAATTGAACCCTTAAGATCTTATCTTAAGGGAAGGAAAATAGGAGTTTAGGTCTGAGAAGGCTCCTTCGGTTCAGAAGCAAATATTTTAAAGTGGGGGAAGGGATTCTGAAATGAGTTTTAAATACAGCTCAGCATCAGGGGTGTGTGGAGTGAGCGTTGGAGGCACTGGCATCACATATCTGGGGCTCTGAGCTGGTAAGGAAGCCTCTAGAAAATGTAGTTCAGAGCCTGGAGGTTTAATTTGCCTGGAGGTTGACTCTGTATGTATGTGAATGCCTCCTCCCCAGACAAATTCTGGTGATGAGCATGGGCATTGCAGAGGTCACAGGGAAGTCAGGACTTCTAGACACAGCCTGGTTAACAGGTGGAAGGCCAGGGCAAGGGCACTCAGGAGGCATCACTAGGTGCACTGCTAGTGGTTAAGTTCTCCAGGCAGGGCCGCTCACCTATGGTCATCACACTGTGCGTGCTGTCGCTTCAGTCTCTATGCGACCCTATGGACTGTAGCCAGTCAGATTCCTCTGTCCATGGGGATTCTGCAGGCAAGAATACTGGAGTGGGTGGCCATGCCCTCCTCCAGGGGATCTTCCTATGGCCATCAGAAAGAGACAAAACGTTGGAGATCTGAAGTCTCCCTCCTTCCTCTGAGATGCCAAGTCTGAATGTTCAGTAGGGCTCGACCTTCTCGGGAAGGGTATTTTCTCATCCCCGATTAAGCTACTTCTCTTCCTTCTCCCTGCCTGAGCCAGGCCTGAGGCTCCCTGGAAGCCCAGCTCAGCCAGCTCCTGCCCTCCTCCCTATATACCCACACACTCCATGATCTCAAAGGTCAGATAATCCAAAAGCTGGGCCTCAGGCGGTGTTCTGTGCAGGGTTTCCCAGCTACTGGGCTTTCCACAGGCAAGACTCAGCATTCCTTCTTCAGCTGCCACTAGGGAGCCGCTGGGAGTTCTTTGCATTCAGGCTAGTTTATAAACGGACTGGCATCTGGCGCCTTCTCCTGGCCTGGGCAGGAGACCCCTGAGCAGGTGGCAGAGGAGGGAGAGAGTGCAAAGCTCCTCCCGTCCTCTGCGTCTCCAGCCCTTCGGGGACACCTGTGGATAGGAAGGCAGGGCAGGACACTGTTGGAAGCGAGCGGCGCCTCCCTGCCAACACAGCCGAAGTTACCTGCCGGCCACCTGGCCCTCCGCCAGGCCTGTTTCTTCCTTGCCAGTTCAGCCGCCTGTGATGGCCTTCCCTTCCTCCTAGAGTAATACCTGGCACAGAGCTCGGTAGGGCCCGCTCCGAATCATAACCTTAAGCGGGCTCCCCTCCACCCGGGTTTGGACATCGGCATAGTGGCTCATGCCCACCTGCGCTCTGGGGAGTAAGGTTATGTGAGCGCAGGTCTTCCTGAACAGTAGGGCAAGGATTCCCAGTTGTCGCCCCGCCGCCAGCAGCCAGATCACCCCCAGGAACACTTCAGGCGGGATGCCTAACCCTTGTCTTGTTTTGTTTCTTGCAGGGAATCCCCATGCCCACTTTCGGAGGCCTCTTCCCCTATCCCTACACCTACATGGCGGCCGCTGCGGCGGCGGCCTCGGCTCTGCCAGCCACCAGCGCTGCGGCCGCGGCCGCGGCTGCCGCCGGTTCCCTGTCCCGGAGCCCCTTTCTGGGCAGTTCCCGGCCCCGCCTGCGCTTCAGCCCCTACCAGATCCCGGTCTCCATCCCACCGAGCACTAGCCTCCTCACCACCGGGCTGGCGGCGGAGGGCTCCAAGGCTGCAGGCGGCGGCAACAGCCGGGAGCCCAGCCCGCTGCCGGAGCTGGCCCTCCGCAAAGTGGGGGCCCCGGCCCGCGTAGCCCTGTCGCCCGGCGGCGCGGCCAAAGAGGCGGCCAGTGAACTGCAGAGCATTCAGAGACTGGTGAGTGGGCTGGAGAGCCAGCGAGCCCTCTCCCCCGGCAGGGACTCGCCCAAGTGAGGGGGCCCGCCCTGCTGCTGCTCCGCCGCCGCCACCGCCGCCGCGCAGGCCTCCTGGGTTGCCTCCCCTGCTGCTTGGGACGTGTACAGCACAGAATGGGTATTTATTTAAATAAAGGAGAGAGAGCGGGCTGCAGCTGGAATGAAACCCTGATAGGCCAGCCGGGGCCTGGGACACTTCCCTGGGCCTCACAAGGAATCCGGAACACAGTCGCTTTGGGGCCACTGGATTTGGTCCAGGTCTGCTCCGGTGTCAAGGTGTCATCAGCGGGGCCTCTCCGGGTTCCTCCAGCGCTGTTGGGGAGGCCTCGTCCCCGGCTCAGCCAGGGGCTGGCTGTCTGGGGAGCCAGAAGGTCAGGGGAGGAAAGCCCCCTAGCCTGGAGCCCCGCACCGCTGGAGAATCTGGGGTGAGGGGAGCTGAGGTCAGTGAAGATGAAGTCAGTGTAGACTTGAGCTGAGAGGGGCCTGTTCCTTTGCTCCTTCCACTTCTCTCCCGGACAGGCGGCCCTCCCACCCCTGGGTCAGCGGAGGGAGTGGCATTTCGGCCTTGAGTCCCCAGGGGGCGGGAATAAAAAGATATTTATGAAATAAATGGTAATTTGTGTAAATAAGCTTTAAGGTTCCCAGAATATGCAAATTGGTATTAATTTATTCAAAGGTGTACATTGCTGTGTACAGAATATTTAGAGATTAACTCATAGCCTATAATTTTTTTCCTTTTACATGAGCATCTATATTGTACAGGGCTGGGGGGTGGGGAGGAGGCCCTTGGCTGCGGGAGAGGGCCCCCGACCCCCGGAGAAGCTCCCACCCCGCCAGCCCCCTCGGCCCCTGCGCCCGGGCGTTTTTTGCTCGCCCGGCCCGCGGGCTCCACCTCAGGTTTTCACTTTTCGCTCCGGAGCGAGACGAAAACGACAAAAACTCGAGAAAACAATAAAACGCTGCAATGCGAAGTGAACGGCGCAGTGCGCTCTGTGGGCCGCGCGGGGCAAGGGGGCGCCGCGAGCGCGTCAGGCGGGACCGGAGGCGGGGACGGCGGGGCGGGCGCCCGGGGCTCGCGGCGGCGGCGGCGGCGGCTCCCCCGCGGGCGGCGGGGCGGCGAGCGGAGCCGCGAGGCCCGGCGGCGCCGGCGCGGGCTGCCGGCGGGCGGGGAGGCGCCGCGCCGCCGCGAGCCCCCCGCGCGCGTCCAGCGCCGCCGCCGCCGGGCCGGGAGCCGGGCTCCCCCTGCTGGCCGCTCTCCGCCGTCCGCCGCTCCGCGCCTGGCCTCCCGGCTCCCGGCCCGGGGCGCGCGCCACCGTGGAATTGCAGCTCCTTTCGGAGCCTCTGGTTGGGTGGGGCTGATAAGACGGGTGCTCCCCGCTCCCTCTCTCCCTCCGGAGGAGGGGTTTGGCCATGGTCCCCCAAACACCGCGAACCTAGAAGCCTTTTCCATCCATCCGTCTCCTGAACCCCAAAAGAGCATGTTCTCTCCTATCAGGACTGTTGACCACAGTGGCAGAGTCTAGACTAAAGGTTCTCCGGTGGAAATCATCTACATCTCTGTCGGGGGTGGGGGTGGGTATGAAGACTGGGGCTCACGAGGCTATTTTCCTCCCCTTCTTTCCCCCTGTACAATCGTGGGTTCAGCTGGAGGTCGCGCGGGGAGTCGCACTGTGTCAGTCGCGGTTAGGCCTCGCTCCCCGTGGCCCGAGTCTGCCGGGACAGCTGCTGCCCCAGGACGGCGGCCTCTCCTCCCCTCCTCACCCAGCCGACAGGTGTCTCCAGCCCCAGATCCTAGCAGTGGAAGGGATGGGGGACCGGCAAATCATTCCCTCAGGCCACCGCGGGGTCTGCCCATCCCTCAGCATCACCCCTTCCCAGCTGCTTCCTCTTTTAAAAGCGTGAGTGTCCATGATGCCTTGGATTAGCAGGTTGCTCAACCTGGGCACTTTCGAGGCCGAGAGGCGCTGGCTTCCAGTTCACCAGGGGCATCCGGGACGGTGAGACGGAGGAAGGGTGAAGGAGAACAGGCCTCCGGGCTCCCTGGACACCTTCGTGGGCTCATCCATTTGCAAGGAAGAGAATCGTGTCCTCTTCCAGGGAAGGAGCCGGCCCCTAGGCCACGCTGAATTCGGGGACGGTGTCGGCCGGTGAACCAGTGCGAGGGCGCAGAAGACTGTCCCGGCTCTGGGGAGGGTGGGCTCGGGTTTCCCTGCCTCTGACCTTCGGGCGTGCAGGAGGGCAGTTCAGGACCAGGGCGGGGCAGAAAGGCCCCTTTCTCAGCTCAAATAAAATCCTGCGTGGACAGTGTGTTTATTGGAGGTCTCTAACATTTGAAGAGGGGCGCATGGGTTTGTTCTGATTTCTCACTGTTTAGGGAGAATGGGGAGAAGGAAATGGCAACCCACTCCGGTATTCTTGCCTAGAGAATCCCGTGAACACTTCCACAGGCTGGTGGGCTGCCGTCTATGGGGTCGCACAGAGTGGGACACGGCTGAAGCGACTAAGCATGCAGGCATGCATTGGAGAAAGAAATGGCAACCCTCTCGTGTTCTTGCCTGGAGAATCCAGTGGACAGAGGAGCCTGGTGGGCCGCCGTTTATGGGGTCGCACAGAGTCGGACACGACTGAAGCGACTTAGCAGCAGCAGCGGCAGGGAGTGGAGAAGAGGCTGCGGAGCGGGCTGCTGGCGCCAGGGGGCAGCACCTAGCTGGCTCCGCAGGCGCGCCCGCCTGGAGACCCGGGCCCGGAGGAGGGTCGCGGTCACGGCCGCGCAGAGCGGCCTGGTGGCGGCCGCCTTCTCGCCGCAGGGCGGCTGCAGCGCCCCAGCGGGGTGGAGTGATCCTCCAGGGCCCCGAGACGCCCCGGGTCCCGAGCGCAGCCTGGGGAGCCGTTCCCCCGTCACCGCCGGCCCCCACCTCACTGTCCCCCTCCCGGGGTCACCCTCGCCGCCCTGCGCTGGGTCCCAGCTGCGAGCCTCCTGCGTTCGGCTGCGGGAACCCGCGCGGTCAGGCCTCAGACAAAGGCCGGGCCGCTCCCTGGCCCAATTAAGCCACCCGCCTCCCGCCTTCATTGTTCCCGGGGTCGCCAATTAGCCCAGGCGCCCGCGTCCCGCCGCTCCGGTGCCCCCAAGGCCTCCTTAACCCTTCAGGGCCTGGCACCGGGCGGAGGCGGAGGGGGGGAGGTGCCCTAGACGGCAGGATCCCCAGTGGACGAGAGAATCTGGGCGTGATGGGCGCTGCTGACCTGAAGCGTCGCCGCGGGGCGCTGAGCGCTGGCACGGTGGGAGTGTGGGAGGGAGTTGTGCGTGTCGGTGTTGGGGTTAGGAGTGTCATTCACAGGGGAGCTTGGAGACTGGGGTGGGGGGGTGGGCATCTCCGTGAGACCCCTAGCGTCTAGGCAGCAAGGATTGCGTGACCTGTGCTGTGCGTTGGCGCTCAGTCGTGTCCGACTCTTCATGAACCCCATGAACTGTAGCTCGCCAGGTTTTGTCCATGGGGCTTCTCCAGGCAAAAATACTGGAGTGAGTTGCCATGCCCTCCTCTAGGGAATCTTCCCACCGAGGGATCGAACCCAGGGTCTCCGTCTGAGCCACCCTGGGAAACCTAACGGACTTCGTTTGCTCTCCTGTCAATCCAAGTCTCCCCAGCCCTCAAGTCTTGGGAGGAAATCTTGAGCATCAGTGGCCCAGCCCTCCCCCAACCCACCCCAAGGGCGCAGAACTGGGACCGGCCTCCCCTAGGTACCCCATGCAGGGCAACCCCTTGGAGCCAGAGGGGTGCGTTCAGCTTGATGCGCCCCCAGGACACCCCACAGGTAAAAGCCCCAGCTCGAGGCCCCGACCCGTCCTCCTCCCCAAGTCCCAGTAAAAGGGACGATTCAGGGGTCAGTCTCGGTGAAACCGAGGTTTAAACTCCCAGCCTGCCTTCCTCCTCGGCTTTCGAAAGTACTCCCAATCCAATCCCACTCTGTCCTCTCCTTTGCCTGGACGCCAAAGTCCGTAGCACCAGCCCGGCTACACGGTCCGGCGAGAGGCCGAGGGCTCTGTGCTCCCCCTGGGCAGCAGAGGGGAGACCTGTGCGCTCCCGGGGGTCAGGGGCCAAGGGGACGGAGCCCGAGCCCCGGGTCCTCTCTGGGCACTGCCCCGCGCGCGCCCTTGGCAGGGTAGCTTGGTCACGCTCTCTGAATACGGTCCAGTCTCTGTCCGGAACGCGTCGGGGACTTTGGTTTGCCCCTAGAACTCCTGTGTTCTCTGGAGGCGCGGACCCTCTCGCCCTACCCCTCACTCCTTCCTTGAAGCACCTGGTTCCCCGAGTCGACGGCAGCCACTCTTTGCCCGGCTCCCCGGTCCGCAGCTCCTGGCGGAGAACGGACCTGGAGCGGGCCTTGTCCGCAGGCCGTGGCAACCCCCTACATGTCCACCAGATGGCGCTCCAGGCCAGGGGCCGAGCAGCGGCCGGACAGCCCGCCTGGGGCTGGAGCCGACCTTGGACCCAGAGCCGCCGCAAGATCCGCACCGAGACGGGACCGCAGGCCCAGGGGATGGACTCAGGCTGCTGAGAGATAGAGGCGCTCCGCACACCCGAAGGAAACTCCGGACAGAGGAGGATGGGACTGCCCGAGGCTCGGGATGCGGTGGGGGGCTTCTTCCCTTTTCCTGGGACCGCCTTGCCGGGCCAGTTCCCTGGCCTGCGAAGCCCCACCTGCAAACACCCCCCGCGCCCACCCCGCCCCGGCCCGGCCGCCCTCCGCCTGCCGGGCGGGCTGGAGCCTTCGCGATCCCCCTCGGAGCTGGAGGCCGCCGGTCGACCGCTTTCCGGGCGTCTCAGAAGCGGGGCTATGGGCTTGGTCTCGTTGCGCGCCCGACAAACTGCTTTGCCCGCTGAGGGGCCCTCGAAGGTGTGGGGTGAAGGGACGGGCGGGACCCAGGATGCCTCCTGCTTGGAGGTCCCCCGAGGCGCCTTCCCCCAGCTCACCTCCCCCTACTCCGTCTCCAAGGTCGAGGGCGGCGGCGGGCAGGATGCACAAAGCGCCGCCACCACGCCCCGCCCCGGAGAACTTTGCAAAGCTTCTCCCCCAGGGTCCTGCCCGCGTCGGCCCGGGAGCCAGACGCTGGGGAGGCTTCGGGTCTGCGTTGTTCCAGTGGGAAGCGGTGGGGACTGAGGGCCCGAGAGTCAGCCTGACAGTCTCTCCCTTGAGTTTACAAGCCACCGAGGGTTTGGGTCAGGTTTGAACGGGGAGGAGGGAGTGTGAGGCCCAAGTTGATTCCGGTGGCGGGGTTGAAAGGTTGATTCCACTTGATGCTTAAGGTCCCCGGAGGAGCTCTGGTTATTTCACTCCCAAGATGACCTCCCTTCTTATCAACTAAGGGTCCACAGCTAGAAAGCCAGGACACACTCGCCAGCTTGTGTGATCCCAGCCGGTGTCTTTTCTGCACTCGGCCTCCGGTTCTTTCCCCTTCAACACAGTGTAACCAGGAGAGGCTGGAACCCTGGAAGTTTAGTAGTTCTCTCCCTGTCCATCTACCACTGAAGCTGGGAGGATAGGGACAAGGTCAAGCTCTGACTCGCTGTACCTGAATGTCCTCCAGTGTCTGATGACCTTAGACAATGGGACTTTGTCCTCTGGGCCCCAAATCCTCCTCCAGAAAATAAGTGGTTTGGAGTAAAATCAAATTGGTCAGTGAGCGACCAGGTGATCTTGATCTCCCATTGCCAAGACTCCAGCCCCCAGTCAAAGTCTAGCTGGGACTCCACTTCCATTTAAGGTTTGAGGAACCTAAGCCTGGAGGATGGGCGGGGTCATCCACAGAGGCTGTTGATGAGATTCCTGGGAGTGCGGGCAGGGCTGATGGCCAGAATGAATTTACAATTAGGAAATCACATTCCAGGTCCTGAACACTTCCGGAACCGGCTGGCTCCAGCTGCCTCCAGCATCCTTGTGGGATGTGGTTCCTCCCCCATCCAACCCCGATTCTGCTTTGGTACAAGCTGCAGCAGAGGCGTAGCTTGATGGAGGGTGGTTTGGGCACCCAGCACCGCAGTTTATTTGCTGACTGTGACTTCTTCAAAAGAGACAAGGGGATACTCATGGAGCACATTCAGGTACTCATGTTTAAGGGTGCCTCCCAGACCTGGGATGCCCAACAGGCTAATTCCTTAGCTGGAGGAAGGCTTGGGGTGGTGGGTGGGGCGCAGTCAAAGTGCTTTTGTGCATGGGCTTTCACTGAAAGTGAAATGTTAGTCACTCAATCGTGTCTGATTCTTTGCGACCCCATGGACTGTAGCCTGCCAGGACAGAATTCCTCTGTCCATGGAATTCTCCAGGCAAGAATACTGGAATGGGCTGCCATTCCCTTCTCCAGGGGATCTTCCCGACCCAGGGATCCAACCCAGGTATTGAACCGAGGTCTCCTGCACTGCAGGCAGATCCTTTGCCATCTGAGCCACCAGGGAAGCCCCCTTTTCTTCTTACTTTTTTTTTCATTGGCAGGGTGTTCGTGATAAATCCCCATTTCACAGCTGATGACAGTGAGGTTCAGGGAGGTGAAGTGAAGTGCCCCCAAGCCATCCAGTAAATAAAGGAAGAGTTCTTACACAATCCCACGGGCCTGGTCCTTGGAAATGTTAGCTGATGAAGTGATGATGGGTGAGAGTCAGCCTCGGGGCTGGGAAAGGGCAAAGGGGCCGGTTGCCCTTTTTGGCCCACCAGGCCACGTGTCCATGGGAGAAGCAGCCTGGCTCGGAGCCCAAGACCAGGACATCAGGGGAAGGGAGGCCACCCTGCTTCATGTCAGCGCAGCAGGGTCCCTCCCCGCCCCCAGGGGTCAGTGACTTCCTCTGGTTAAAACCCTAGCAGAGGTGACGTCACCCGGCGAGTGCTAAGCTCAGGCGCGTTCGCTCTCCTCATTGTTGATTTCCGTCCCCTAGAGAACAAGGTATCTTCTGGCCCCACCACACCTTCTCAGCCCGAGGGGAGGAGCTGTGGAAAACCCACCATGTGCCCATGCTGGGCATGCCTTTTCTCATTTCATTCTCAGCTGGGCAGTGGATATGCTCATCCCCATTTTACAGAGGAGAAAACCAAGACTTGGACCTGCCCAAGGTTACAGAGCTGCTAAGAAGCAAGTCTCAGGTCATGGCATGGCCAACCCCAAGCCTGGGCTCCTTCCTGGAGCCCTGAGGGTTCCTGCCCAACCCACTGGGCACTCGGTCCACGTCACCACCCTTCTAATTTAGCCTTGCCCCACTTTTGTGCAGTGATAAAGAATCCACCAGCCACTGCAGGAGATGCAGGAGACCTGGGTTTGATCCCTGGGTCGGGAAGATCCCCTGGAGAAGGAAATGGCAACCCACTCCAGTACTCTTGCCTGGAGAATTTCCATGGACAGAGGAGACGGGTAGGCTGCAGTCCGTGGGGCCACATATAGTTGGACACAACTGAGCACACACACTCTGTTATCCTCATTTTTTGGTCTTATTTCCTCCTTGGAGGGGCTGCCCACCCTCCCAGCTTTGGCCTCCCACAACTCTGACATGACTGTGTCTACAACAGTTCTGACGTTCGTACTGATAGATCAAGTTCTGAGAAACTCTTTAGATCCTAGCAAGTCACCCAGCTGGTCACCCTGCCACTCACACACCGACACTCCCACACATGCATGCACATACGTGGAGACCCAGATGTAACATGCTAACCCTCCCACATGGACACACAAATGCATACATATATGGACAGTCCTACATACACATAGAAGCATGCATTTAACAACCAACACAAACCCATACAGACCTGCACACACACAGAGATGCACAGAGACATACAGAGAAACACATTTAGACACACAAATGCCCACAGAAACACACAGACACACCTACAGACATACCTGTACCTACCACACAGACATTGGTGCATGCAAACATATAGAGACAAGCCTACACCCCCTTGGTGGGGGTGGTTTTCCATGGAGAAAGCAGCTCCAGCCTCTCTGAAGTTCTGAGGTTCTCCCCCTGCCCCACTTTGCTGGGTCCAAGCGCTTTCCCACTCCACCTTTTGGCCTTGCCACATTTCCTCTGGGAAGGGACATATTTGTTTAGGGTCTATTTCCTAGGAGCTTACTTGATGGCTCAGATGGTAAACAGTGCAGGAGACCCAGGTTCCATCCCTGGGTCTGGAAGATCCCCTGGAGAAGGAAATGGCAACCCACTCCAGTATTCTTGCCTGGAGAATTTTCATGAACAGAGGAGCCTGGTGAGCTGCTGTCGGTGGGCCGCAAAGAGTCAGACACGACTGAGTGACTAACACACTTCCTATGAGGTCACTGGCTCCCCCAAGGCAGCGCTGGTGTCTGCTTTGCTTATTTCTGGGTCCCTAGACCTAAAACTGCTTAACACGTGGAAGCAGTGAAAAAAACATTTGCTGAATGAGTGACCAAATGAGTGAATGAATGAAATGCCCCCTCCAGAAGCCCATACCTGGTCCTTTCAGGCTGTGTGCTGGGCCGTGGATCAGTAGCTGCACGTTCACTTGGAGCCGACTACAGACAGCCCCTGAAGGGCCAGTGGGGCCTCCTCTCTCTCTGAGGACTGAGGTCCGGGGGGAGAGCAGGTATCTTGCCTGAGGACTTGCCTCTGCAGGAGAAGCCTCCAGGCTGCTGTATGGTCTGAACATTTGTGTCCCCCTAAAACCCATGTTGAAACCTAACTCCCAAAGTGATGGTATTAGGAGGTGGAAACTCTGGGAGCTGCTTAGGTTGTGAGGATCGGGTTCTCTTGAATGGGATCAGTGCTGTCATAAAAGATACCCCATAAATTATCTCAATAAGGTTAAAAAAAAAAAAAGAAGAAGAGAAAGAGACTGTCTTCTCTGCATCTGTGGCCTGGAAGGAGGTCCTTATCGGAGCACGCTGGCACCTGGATTTCGGACTTCAAGCCTCCAGGACTGGGAGAAAGAAATGTCTGTTGTTTATAAGGTGCCCAGTCTGGAATTTTGTTACAGCAGCCTGAATGGACTACGGGCCCTCCCAGCCCTCAAACCCCGCTCTCCAGCCACGCTGGGTGACTCTTCCCCAGGGGCTCTGGGGCTCTCTGGCCTCTGGGTCTTTGCTGCCACTGAACCCCTGCCTTGAGCCAAAAACATCCTCTGATTCCAGGGCAAGCCCCTCCGCCCAGGACCAGTGGGGGTCTCCCAGTGTGTCTGCCCACTGATCTTTCCTGCCTGCAGGACCTTCTTGAAATACAGACCAGATAAGGTCACTTGATGGCCTCCAAAGTCTTCCTGTGCTCTTGGGGTCAGGCCTGGGAGAGGGGCTTATACAGTCCCGCCTAGCCCCCCCGCCCCCCCACCCCGCACCTCCATCCCACTGCCCACCTACCCAGGTCTGGGGTAACCCTCTGACCTTGCCCCCGGGACTTCTCACACTCATGCCCTGCCTGGAATCACTTCCTTCTCCAAGAACCTTCCCCTCGGCCAGCTCCCTCCTGAGTGGATGTCGCTCACATCGTTTTATAGTTGGACGTGAGTTTGAGTAAGCTCCGGGAGTTGGTGATGGACGGGGAGGCCTGGCGTGCTGCAGTCCACGGGGCCTCAGAGAGTGGGACACGACTGAGCGACTGAACTGAACTGAACTGAACTGAGTCTTATTCTCTGGGGTGACGTGGGCAAATAGTTTACTCCTCCCCATCGATTCTTCAAACTGGAGATGATAGTATTTAGCTCCGGGGGTTGTTTGAGGCTGAAGGGGGGGCTGTTTAGAACAGCGCCTGGCTCAGTGAATGCTGGTTTCCCGCTCCTCCTGGGGAGGACGCGCCCCTTTGGAGGAGCCTGGGGACAGGACCTGGGGGCGATCTGGGGGCAGGGCAAATTCTCCTCCGGCCTGGGCAGCAGCCAGGGCTGAGCCCACCAGAGCTGGGCGACCCCTTCTACCCTGGAGACCAGCTCCGGCCAGTGAGACCCTGCCGTCTGGGGTGACGGACCGCCAAGTCGCTGAGCCTGGGGGAAGTGTCCTAGACTCGGGGGTCAGGCTAGGGGGTGGTGGGAGGGGCCTGTGTTGGAGGGTCTGCAGCGGAGCACAGAGCCCCGACATTTGACCAGGCTGCTACAGAGAAATCCGGAGGGCAGTGAAGCCCTCTGGGGTCAGCTGGTGGGACCTCCTCTGCCTCCTAGGAGGCCCTCTCTCCTGGGCTCCTCTCACCCCAGGCCCGGATGGGCGTGTTTGTTGGTGGAGAGTGGGTCGCGGCTGACCTGCGTGGACTTGTCTCATTGAGCGGCGTGGTCCGTGCGGCAGTACCCGCCTCTCACCACTAGGTGGGGATCTGGCGTCATCCCGGCTCGGAGTCTGGGACCTGGAGCCTCGTCCCTTCAGCTCCAGGACGGTTTCAGACCAGGGGTTTCCAGGGTCGGGGGTCCAGGCCTGCCCTCTCTGCCTCCATCCTGAGTTCTGGCTAGTCCTGCTGCCAGGCGCTGACACTGAGGGAAGTGAATACGAGCAAGGACCTTGTGCAGCCGCAGAGACATGAGACCAGCCACACCTCTAGCTCTGTGGCTTTGACCCCTTGAACCTCAAGTGTTGGGGTCTCTGGAATAGACTCGTCTGCGTATCCTGCAAAGGGCGTCAGGGGCCACCTTGACGGCCTTGCACGGTGCCCCTGGGGCTTGCTAAGTTGCTTCAGTTGTGTCTGAATCTCTGCGGCCTCGTGTCATTGCACTTTGATCTCCAAACACCGAGGTCGTCCAGCCCGCCCCCCTCCCCGTCTTTCTGCACAGTGCCTTGTTTTCCAAGTCCTCCCCACTCTCCCAGATCACTGGGGGAAACTTATTTTTCACAGGGCTCCCCTGCTGGCAGTTCCCATCAGCACGCGGGGAGCAGACCCTGACCTGGGCCCCAGGCCGTCGGTTCAGAGGCTTAGAAGTTCCTGCCCTGCTCACGCAAAGGCATGGTCTCCTCTCATGGCATCAAGCCCCGGGCCAGGGCTGAGGGCTCATTTCCCTTCTCCCCCAGTGATGGGCAGGAAAACTGAGGCTCAGAGGGCCCAGCGCAGGTTCCACAAGGGGGAGGAAGTGAAGGACCAGTCCAATGAAGCGGATCGTGGGGCTGGGGATGGTTCCTTTCACCTCAGGAGACTTTTTCTGGGATCAGGTGGCGCTTCTTCCTCAGAGCTCCTCCGTCTGTCCCCTGGAGTGGGAAGGGCTGAGTGGGAATCCTCAGTTGTGGAGGAATCTGAACCAACCAGGCCCACAGACAGCTGCGGCCCCTGGTTCTCAGCATTTGGGGATCCAGAGGCCTCTTCCTCACAGGGGAAAGACGGGGGCCACAACGGGGTTAATTAGTCTCGCTTTTATGTCACTTCAACAAGTACACACTGAGTGACTTTTTTAAAAACTAATTTTATTTATTTATTTTTGGCTGTGCTAGATCATCATTATTAGGTATTAAGAAGAGGTGGCAAGACTACACAGAAGAACTGTACAAAAAAGATCTTCACGACCCAGATAATCACGATAGTGTGATCACTCACCTAGAGCCAGACATCCTGGAATGTGAAGTCAAGGGGGCCTTAGAAAGCATCACTACGAACAAAGCTAGTGGAGGTGATGGAATTCCAGCTGAGCTAT
This sequence comes from Muntiacus reevesi, assembly GCF_963930625.1. NCBI lineage: Eukaryota > Metazoa > Chordata > Mammalia > Artiodactyla > Cervidae > Muntiacus > Muntiacus reevesi. The sequence continues at coordinate 49,937,775 of NC_089266.1, forward strand.
TTCAAATCCTGAAAGATGATGCTGTGAAAGTGCTGCACTCAAGATGCCAGCAAATTTGGAAAACTCAGCAGTAGCCATAGGACTGGAAAGGTCAGTTTTCATTCCAATCCCAAAGAAAGGCAATCCCCAAAAATGCTCAAACTACCACACAGTTGCACTCATCTCACACACTAGTAAAGTAATGCTCAAAATTCTCCAAGCCAGGCTTCAGCAATATGTGAACAGTGAACTGCCAGATGTTCAAGCTGGATTTAGAAAAGGCAGAGGACCCAGAGATCAAATTGCCAACATCCGCTGGATCATCGAAAAAGCAAGAGTTTCTGCTTTATTGACTATGCCAAAGCATTTGACTGTGGGTCACAATAAACTGTGGAAAATTCTGAACGAGATGGGAATTCTAGACCACCTGGCCTGCCTCTTGAGAAACCTGTATGCAGGTCAGGAGGCAACAGTTAGAACTGGACATGGAACAACAGACTGGTTCCCAATAGGAAAAGGAGTACGTCAAGGCTGTATATTGTCACCCTGCTTATTTAACTTATATGCAGAATACATCATGAGAAACGTTGGGCTGGAGGAAGCACAAGCTGGAATCAAGATTGCCGGGAGAAATATCAATAAACTCAGATATGCAGATGACACCACCCTTATGGCAGAAAGTGAAGAGGAACTAAAAAGTCTCTTGATGAAAGTGAAAGAGGAGAGTGAAAAAGTTGGCTTAAAGCTCAACTTTCAGAAAACTTAAGATCATGGCATCTGGTCCCATCACTTCATGGCAAATAGATGGGGAAGCAGTGGAAACAGTGACAGACTTTATTTTTGGGGGCTCCAAAATCACTGCAGATGGTGATTGCAGCCATGAAATTAAAAGACGCTTACTCCTTAGAAGGAAAGTTATGACCAACCTAGACAGCATATTAAAAAGCAGAGACATTACTTTGCCAACAAAGGTCTGTCTAGTCAAGGCTATGGTTTTTCCAGTGTTCATGTATGGATGTGAGAGTTGGGCTGTGAAGAAAGCTGAGTACCGAAGAATTGATGCTTTTGAACTGTGGTGTTGGAGAAGACTCTTGAGAGTCCCTTGGACTGCAAGGAGATCCAACCAGTCCATCCTAAAGGAGATCAGTCCTGGGTGTTCATTGGAAGGACTGATGCTGAAGCTGAAACTCCAGTACTTTGGCCACCTGATGCAAAGAGCTGACTCATTAGAAAAGACCCTGATGCTGGGAGGGATTGGGGGCAGGAGGAGAAGGGGAAGACAGAAGATGAGATGGCTGGATGGCATCACCGACTCGATGGACATGAAATTTGAGTATACTCCAGGAGTTAGTGATGGACAGGGAGGCCTGGCGTGCTGTGATTCATGGGGTCACAGGGAGCCGGACACGACTGAGCGACTGAACTGAACTGAACTGAGCTGATTAGATCGTCATTGCTGCGGGGGCTTTTCTCTGGCTGCACTGAGTAGGAGCTGCTTCCTCCTTGCGGGGCGCGGGCTTCTCATTGCAGCGGCTTCTCTTGTTGCCCAGCGCGGGCTCTAGGGCACATGGGCTCAGTCGTCATGGCTCCCGGGCTCTAGAGCACAGACTCAGTAGTTGTGGGCCAAGGGCTCAGCTGCTCCTTGGAGTGTGGGGTCTTCCTGGACCGGGGATCGAACCTGTGTCTCCTGCACTGGCAGGTGTGTTCTTTGCCACTGAGCCAGCCCCCTGAGCAGCTTCTACGCTGCTGTGTGCCAGACATCATTCTCCCTCTCTCAGAGGCACTGGTCTCCTTATTTCTTAATGTCTTTTAAAAAATTGGGATTAAAATTTGCATGTTATGAAATTTATCCTTTTAAAGTATACGATTCAGTGGTTTTAGTACATTCCCAAGGTTGTGCCATCATCACCACTATCCAATTCCAGAACATTTTCATCAACCCCAGAAGAAGTCCTGACACATTAGCAGTCATTACCTCTGACCACAGCCCTTGGCACCCACGGAGCTCCTTTGTATCCCTATGGATTTGCTTATTCTGGACATTTTATATAAATGTAATCATACAACACTTGTTTTTCAGTGACTTAGTTTCTTTTACTTATAATATTTTCAAGGCTTATCCATATTGCCCTTTGCAGGGGTCAGCACTATTATTCCTTTTTAAGTCTGAATAATATTTCATTGCATGGATATACCACATTTTCTTTATCCATTCGTCCACTGATAGACATTCGGGCTGCTTCCACTTGTTGGCTATTATGAATAATACTGCCGTGGACATCATTCCCAAATCTTTGACTAGACACATGTTCTCATTTCTCTTGGGTCTATGGCTAGGAGTGGACTTGACTGGTTCAACGGATACCTTTGTTTAACTTTTGGAGGAACTGCTAAAATGTTTTCCAACATGGCTGCACCATTTTCCATTCCCATCAGCAATTCTTTGCCATTTCTTGAACATATCAGGCACATTCCTCCCCTCTTCCCAGTGTCTCTCTGGAGACTGTCCTTGGTCGACCTTTGTGAAAAATAGTCACCCACCTTCATCCTCCCCACTCTCTCCCTCCCTTCCTCTGTTTGTTGTCATTTTTAACATCATACATGCTTTTTAAAGTTTTTAAATTTACTTTTAATTTTTTGAATTTTTGAAATTTGAATTTTTAAACTTGCTTTTTTGACTGTCTCCCCTCACTAGAGGATAAGGTTCATTTTGCTCACGGTTGTCGCGTTGTTCCTAGCACGACGCCGGGCACGCAGCATCTGCTCAGAGTTTGTCGAGTGACACCTGAATAAAGAGATGGAGGGCGCTGTTCTGGGCACCCAGGGCAGAAGGTGGTGGGGTCTGGGGGTGGGGGTGCCGCGAGTGTCGCCAAGGCCCCGCGCGTTTCTCCACCTGTCAAACCTGCCGTGGGACTCAGCCCAGACTACTCGAGCTCTCACCCTCACCCATCGGGGTGCGGGGGACCCCAGCCCACCCCCCAAGCCGGCAGGCGATCATGCAGTCATTGCGACCGGCCCACCTACGGGATAGAACATGGCTGGGGGCTCGGCCACAGCTTACTCAGAGGATTTGAGAGGTGGCTGTCAGAGCGGGCATTTACCCGTGACATCTGTGCCCGCCATCGGCCTTATCTGTCCCCCTCCGGGGGGGACACCAGGTGTGAGAGCTGCTTGACAGGAAAGGAAGCCAGCCTTTCCCACGCGGGAGCCAGGCACGGGCCGTCCCAGCCGCAGAGCCAACCCACTGGGTCTTTTCCGGCCTCACCTCCGCCGGCCTCTGGGCATGTCAGTCAGGAATCCTTTGCTGGCAAGGGACGGAAATCCAGCTGAGGCTGAAGAAAAAGAGCAGTTTGTTGGCTCGTGTGGTACCTGGAAGAACAGGCGAGGGGGCAGCCCGCCTTTCAGAGCATGGGTGGCTGGGCACCCAGCGGTTCCCGGCTCTCACACTGTCATTTCTTCTCTTTGGGTTGGTGTCATTTTCTCCCACCGCAGATGGGCTTCTTTGTGGGACAGGGAGCTTGGCTGCAGGCAACTGTGGTTATAGAAATCCAGTTTTGTGGCCCAAGGGGAGAGGAAATTGCCCCCTGTGCCCCTCGGAACAAGCCAAGGAAATGCTGATTGGCACCGTGGGAATCACATACTCACTTATCTCAAACACACCATTCCCATCCGCCCCTGTTATCCATTATGGTTACAGCAGAAAACCAACCTTGCTGGGCTCTCACAAACTGCCTGCCTAAGTGCCAGGTACTTGGCAATATTTCTCCGAATCCACACAAATCTGCAGAAACCTCTTTGGATTCCTGCTGACAGAAGCCCAACTCAAATTAGCTCAAGGCAAACCTGGAATTTATTGCTTACATAATTGATAAAAGCAGGAGTGGACTTCAGGCATAGCTGGATCCAGGGAGTCAGATTAGTCCAGGATGTCTCTCATTAGCTCCAGGTCTTAACCTGACTCTCTTCTGCACTGGCTCCTCTCTCGGACACATTCTCCCCACAAAACAGGAAAGACGCCCAAAGCACTTCAAAGCCCAGGTGGCTTTCACATCACTCCATCCCAGGGGAAGAGAGAGGCCTGGCTCTCTTTGTGTCAAGCAGACCACTCGGGGAGACTCTGACTGGCTCCTTTGAGGGTTTTGTATCTACTTAGTGGACAAGGGGAGGGCAACCATAATTGGCCAGGTCTGCAAGCAAGAGGATGAGGCTGTGGGAGTTGGCACCCCAGACTGTCTGGGGGCAGACAGTTTGCATATCATCAGTTATAGTCAGTATTATTTTCCCATTGTACAGATTAGGAAACTGGATCTTGGGAGAGAAAGTAACTTGCCAGCACTGTGTAGCTGCAGCCCCAGCTGGAACCTACGTCTGTCTGCCCTTCCCAGAGCATCACTTTGCCTTCCCTTTTAAAATATATTTGTTTATTTATTTAGCTGCATCAAGTCTTAGGCACAGCACACAGGATCTTAGTTGCAGCTTGTGGGATCTTTAGTGACACCACATGTGGGGTTTAGTTTCCTGATCAGGGATGGAACCCAGGCCCTTGCATTGGGAGTGCAGAGTCTTAGCCACTGGATCACCAGGGAAATTCTTCACTCTGCCTCCTTTTATTTATTTATTTTTCTTCTTTTTAACTTTTTTTTGTTTGTTACTCTGCCTCCTTCTCAAGTGACATTGAAACATCACTTGAAGTAGATTCCTGTTGGCAGCCACGTCATTCCCAGCATTCCTTGCAACAGCTGTCACAGAGAAGAAGCTCTAGGAGAAGAAGGGGGCCATGCTCTGAGACAGGATCTTTTATGAACCCTGCTGCATGACTGAAAGGGTCTCTGGGGTCATTGACTCCTGTTGCCATACTGAATCAGTCGTCCATCACCTGGGCCCTGTTTGGACACTGTCCATGATGGGAAACTCACCACCTCCCAAGGTAGCAGCTTGTTACAGATTTGAACTGATCTAACAGTTTAAAACTTCACCAATGGTTAGAAACAGGATAGCCTTGACTAGCTCCAGATCACTTGTTCATCTTCATTCATCTGTAGGGGAAGCTTTTGTTTTATAGGCAGAAGAAGAGAGAGAAAGTTTGGGTAGGGTGGGCCATCCAAATATTTGAAAGTTACCATAACCCCTTCCCAGGTGGCGCTAGTGGTAAACAATCTGCCCGTCCATGCAGGAGATGTAAGAGATGCAGGTTCGATCTCTGGGTCAGGAAGATCCCCTGGAATAGGAAATGGCAGCCCACTCCAGTATTCTTGCCTGGGAAATCCCGTGGACAGAGAAGCCTGGTGGGCTACAGTCCATACGGTCACAAAGAGTCGGACATAACCGAGCAGCTGAACACACACACACACACACACACACACACACACACAACCCCTTCCTCTAATTCCACCCGGTCATCTCCCAAGTTTCCTCAGTTGAGGACTGTTCACTGTATATATTATCCTGTCCCTAGAGACAGTATCTGTGGTCTCAAGAGTCCTCTAGAAAAATGTGGGCCTGAGTGGGTGGAGCACAGGCGTCAGGGCCTCTCTCCTCTTGCACTGGTTTAAACAGAGTCCAAAGTTACTTGGGGCTTCCTTGGTGACTCGGTGGTAAAGAATCTGCCTGCAATGCAGGAGACACAGTTTTGATCCCTGAATGGGGGATATCCCCTGGAGAAGGAAATGGCAATTCACTCCAGTATTCTTGCCTGGAAAATCCCACGGACAGAGGAACCTGGTGGGCTACAGTCCATGGATCACAAAGAGTCAGACATGACTGAGCGACTAAACGACAACAAAAATGTCACTCATTCTTTGGCAGCCGCGGAGCAGTATTGGCTCAAGCTGGTTCTGTGCCAGATCCCTTCTCCACTGCCCACTATGGACAGGTGACACTGATTCTTTTTTAGTATCAAAAGTGATGCGTCAACAGTAGTTTTTTCACAAATGAAGAAATCCATCCTTAAATTCATGTAGAATATCAAGCAACCCTAAATAGTCCCCTCTCCCCAAAAAATGTTAAAGAAGAGCAAAGTTTCAGGTTTCCTAATTTCAAATTATAATACAAACCTACAATAATCAGAACAATGTGGTATTGATGTATAAACATATAAGCTAAAGGAATAGATTGAGAACCAAGAAACAGACCCTCAAATTTGTGGTCAATTGACTTTCCACAAAGGAGCTATTTCAGTGGGGAAAAGACAGTCTTTTCAAAAAATGGTGCTAGCAAAAGTGGATATTCACATGCAAAAGAATGGAGTTAGACTCTTACTTTATATCGTGTATAAACTCAAAAATGGATGAAAGACCTAAGTTTAAAAGCTAAAACTATCATAGAAGAAATCATACAGGAAAATCTTCATGACTTTAGGTTTAGCAATGGTTTCTTAAACGTGATACCAAAAGCACAAGTGACAGGAAAAAAATAGATAAACTTCACAAAATTAAATATCTCTGTACCTCAAAAAACATTATCAAGAGAGTGAACAAACAGCAAACAGAATGGAAAAAATATTTACACACTGGGAAAACTCCCTGAGGGGGCAGCCCTTTGCAAGGCCAGTGAGCTGTGGCTGCAGGCACCTCCAGAGTCTGACCCCCACCCCAACCCTGCTCATCAGTGTGAGATCTACAGGGTGAGCTGCTGGTACCTCCTGATCTGAGAGCTCTTCCCATAGCAACTGATGGTCTGGAAAATCTTCAATGTCACTTTGGTGCCCTAGAGAAATGCTCAGGAACAAAATGTCAGTGGCATGTGGGAGTTTACATGCCACCATGGTGAGCATAAGGCTTAGCAAAGTGGAGGCCTGCAGGTTGGACCAGCTGGAGAACTCAGCCTTCCTGATCATTCTCTGCACGGAGGAAATGGATGACATGGAGAAAAATCTGAAGCTGTGCTGCCTGTAGATCTAAGCTCCCAAGGTGTCCCCGGACTCCATGATGGAGTGTGCAACGGGGGACGGTGGCAACAGCTATTATACACCAAAGCCCAGCTCACAGACGCTCTGCAGCCTCCCCATGAAAATGTGCCCTAGGTCTCTGACAAAGGGAAATCCATGAAGGAGAGGGACCAGCTAGCTCTTCATCTGCCGGTTGGATGTGCGTGAGATGTAGGATGTCTGCCAACTCATAGTCAGCTCTCCCAAGGATGCCTGCTTCAAGTGATGGCTGGTACCTGAGGGAGCTAATGCAAGAGGAACAAGATCTCACCTGCCCCTATTTTTTGACCCTTGACTCACCCTTGCTTATCATCCAGGTAGTTTCTATATATTCCATGAAACCCACACTCAAAACTCTGCCCCACCCGAGATCAAGAATCTTGCCCCACTGTGAATGGTGCTACTTTAAAGAGTTTAATAGACACTTCCAGCTGTTGTAATTTTTTAAAAATAACAAATTTATGTTGTGTATATTTTTTTATCCCAGTAGAAAAAGTTGAGCCAGCATGTTGCAGATTCATAAAATACCTCTGATCTGAATTTTTATTTTTATGTTTTTATTTTTTTCCCAGTTATTTTTATTAGTTGGAAGCTAATTACCTTACAATATTGTAGTGGTTTTTGCCATACATTGACATGAATCAGCCATGGATTTGCATGTGTTCCTCATCCTGAACCCCCTTCCCACCTCCCTTCCCATCCCATCCCTCTGTGTCATCCCAGTGTACCAGCCCCGAGCACTTGTCTCATGCATCCAACCTGGGCTGGCATTGATCTGAATTTTTAAAAGGTTCCTCTCCTTTTGAGTGGAATTAAGTGGAGTGCTGGCTGAATTTCAGCCCCCATTTAGTTCCTCAACTCAAAGAATTCACTTGGGTATTCAACAGCCTACACAACCATACATGGCAACTGTGTGCTGGATTTCATATCCATGTCTCCTTCAGATTGGTCAAAATCATGTTTGGTCCTCAATCTGTTATCTGATGTATTTGCTGTCTCCCCCAGTTTGTGACACCTACCAAGCTGATGCTATGTCATCTTCCATATCATTGAGTAAAAAGTCAAACTGGGTGGACTCCTGTGGCTCCTTGGTGGAGACTTCCTGCCAGATTTGTACTGCCCTGTTAATTAGCACTCTTTGGGGGTGACTGTCCAGCTGCTGTTGGTCCTACTTGTGCCTCTGGATTGAAGACACACTGTTATGTTGTACCAGCCTCCTTTCTTACTGGTCTTCTCATTTGTCCTCAAAGATTTCACGAGAACTAGATGAAAGTCTTTACTAAACTCCGGAGAGAGGCTATTTCCTTCATCTGTCAGTCTGTACATCCTATTACAAAAGAACTTCAGCCTGCCTGAATCTTTGAAGCAGGTAGGATACTACGGGGCAGTTGTTTCCAAACTTGCATCAGAATTACCTAGAGGGTGATGGCTGGGCTCTTCCCAAAGAACGTTAGATTCTGGATAGAGCCCCAGCATTCTCATGTCTGGTAAATTCCCAGGTGATGCCAAGGCCACTGGTTCAGGGACCACTTTTTGAGAACCACTGATGTATGGGAGGATAAGGGCAAAAGCTCTGGAGTCAGGTAGACCTTAACCTGTCTGAACCGCAATTTATTTGAAATAGAAATAATAATCTTACCTAACAGGGTAACTATGGATTAAAAAGGTAATGTACAAGAAAACCTTGCTGGAATTTCCCTGGTGGTCCAGTGGTTAAGAATCTACCTTGCAAAAAAAAAAAAAAGAATCTGCCTTGCAATGCAGGGGATGCGGGTTCGATCCCTGGTTGGGGAGCTAATATCCCACATTCTGTGGAGCAACTAAGCCCGTGCTCTGCAATTACTGAGCCCATGAGCCACAAGGAAAGATCCTGCTTGAGGCAATAAAGATCCTACCTGTGGCAACTCAGACCGGACACAGTCATATAAATAAAGAACACCTAGCGGCCTATCACCTAAGTGATAGTGACATTTATATTAATGTGCCTGGTAATGAATCTGTGCTGAGTGCTTTTCTAAACTGCTCAACCCCACGCTGGAGCTGGAGATGGTCAGTTACTGGCCTCAGCTTTTCCTGGGTTAGTTTGGGCAATGGGTAGGTTTCAAAATTGATGACCTGAAGACAGTAGGTTGATTATCTAAGGAAGGATGGGGAGAAGAGCATAAATTCTTCGAGAGGAAGAAAGCAGGACTGGCTAAACTGGGAGAGGACCCCTCTGCCCCCTTTGCCTCTTAGCTTGTCATTGGTGGTGCTGTCAGGATTTTGCTTCCCATAGCCTGTTCCTAAATGCCAGGCCAGGAAAGTGGCTGCCTGGCCCACCCAGACTCACAGGCAGGGCAAACCTCTTCCCCAGGTGGAAGAGACGCCCGAGGCAGCCCTCAGCTGCTGGCCAGCCTCACCCTGAGCACCCTCATTCTTAACTTTTCTGGGTCTCCCGCCCCACTCTTGAGTTGCATGTTTCAAAGCCACCATGTTGCCTTAACTTCTCTTCCCAGATTTTGTGTGGGGCTCTGCCTAGCTCTTCTGACTCAGTGGGAACTCCCAGGCTCAAGGGTTAGAAGAACTCATGGGCAGAGCCAGCTGGCAGGAGATTCACTCACCACCTCTGTCCTCTTCCCGAGGGGACGGATCTCCCCCACCTCCACTCCCCCAAGCCCTGCAAGGAGAAAGATGTCCAAGACCTCCAAGAACTTTAGGGGGACGCCTGCTGCATCACCTGTAAAGTGATGCTGTGACTCTGGGGCTGGCCTGCTTATCTGTCTGCTGAGCAACTGTGAGCATGTTAATGAAGTTCCTGGTACCACCCATGATTTTCTCACTGCGGCCCGTGCTCTCACTTGCCTCAGAACTGCCGGGGGCATTAAATGGGAGCATTTGCATCTAGTGTTTAGGACAGATCTTGGCATATAGGAAACTCTTAACAATATTGACTTTAATGGGCTTCCCTTGTGGCTCAGATGGTTAAGAATCCACCTGCAATGCGGGAGACCTGGGTTCGATCCCGGGGTTGGGAAGATCCCCTGGAGGAGGGAACAGCTAACCACTCCGGTATTCTGGCCTGAAGAATTCCATGGCCTGTGTAGTCCATGGGGTTCGCAAAGAGTCGGACCCAACTGAGCAAATTTGACTTTCACTTTCATTTTGTTACTAATATTTTATTTAGCTTCTGGGCCAAAGTTTTTTAAACTCTTGGTAGTTCACCTTTTGCAGTGGATTAAATTGTGTCCACCACTGCCCTGAGAAAGAGATAACCAAATCTTATCCCCCAGTACCTGTGAAGGTGATATTACTTGGATAGGGTCTCTGCAGATGCAATAAGTTCAGGATTTCAAGGTGACATCATCCTGGATTTAAGGCAGGTCCTAAAGGAAGGTGGGGTGGAAGGGAAGGGGAGGGAGGAGGCGGGAAGGATTTTCCCTTAGAACCTCCAGAGGGAGTGTGGCCCCACACAACCGTGATTCCAAACTCCGGCCTGTAGAACCATGAGAGAAGCCATGTCTTTTCTTTGAGCCACCAAGTTTGTGCTACACTAATATAGCTTTCTTTCTGATTGTCCAGAAACCAGAAACCTTACCCAGACTCACTATCCCCGGAGGGGTCTGTCCACATTTCTCTCTCCTCCCAGTGGAAACTCCCATCTCTTAGGGAAATTTACCTTGGTGTTAAGTGGGGGGGAAAAAAAAGATAATTTAATTTAAAAGTCTTTCCCTCAGAGCTATTAAAAAACGTTCCCTCGCACACCTGCATTCCAAATGAAGCCTTCTTGGTGGACTGTGGTCTGAAGATCTTTGAGGCCCTCTTGGCCTCCTTCTCTGGGCTGGCCCCCTTCCACAGAGGCCACTTCTGCCACGGTGCTGACCACACTGAAAGGTCATGAGAGCCCTCTTTGTCCTGACTGTCTTAGCCTGTAGTTCAGGCTTGGCACATCACCATCCTAATAAATGTTTATTGACTTAACAGATGAGGGAGGGCTTTTTCTTGTGTCCCTACTCCTGGCTACCTCTACCCCAGTCCTAGAAAATTCCATGAGAAATGAAAACATATTTCCACACAAAGACTTGAACACAAATGTTTATGGAGGTTTTATTTACAACAGCCAAGTCTGGAAATAATCTAAATGTCCATCAACAGGTGACTGAATAAACAAATTGTAGTAATATCCATACAATGGAACACTACTCAGCAATAAAGGTGATACATTTACCGATCAGTAAGGATGAACCTAAAATCATTATGCTGAATAAGAGAAGCCAGACAAAAAAGAACACATATTGTGTGATTCTGTTTACAGGTAATTATAGAGAATGCCGACAAAAGTCCATCTACTCAAAGCTATGGTTTTGCCAGTAGGCATGTATGGATGTGAGAGTTGGACCATAAAGAAAGCTGAGTGCCAAAGAATTAATGCTTTTGAACTGTGGTGTTGAAGACTCTTGAGAGTCCCCTGGTCTGCAAGGAGATCAAACCAGTCCATCCTAAAGGAAATCAATCCTGAATATTCATTGGAAGGACTGATGTTGAAGCTGAAACTCCAATCATTTGGCCACCTGATGTGAAGAACTGACTCATTGGAAAAGACCCTGATGGTGGGAAAGATTGAAGGTGGGAGGAGAAGGGGGGCAACAGAGGATGAGATGATTGGATGGCATCACTGACTCAATGGACATGGGTTTGAGCAAGCTCTTGGAGTTGGTGATGGACAGGGAAGCCTGGTGTGCTGTAGTCCGTGGGGTCACAAAGAGTCAGACACGACTGAGCGACTGAACGGAACTGAGCTACCCACTCTGCCTCTGGTCAGTGAGAGTCCAAGTTTACCATCTTCTCGCCCTCCATTCCCAGACCTCACCTGTCTGCCAGAAGTACCCCTGAGTCTGGTTGACGCTCCCCTTATTGGTCCATCCTGGGAAAAGCAAAAAACAGGGCTCTCTACTTCCATCCCACCATCTTTCAGAAGGGCAAAAGTTTTTTTGAAACTGTAGTATGGACCAAATATATGCGTCTTTTGATGAGACAGTGTCTGCTCCTCTGGCCTGCCCTCACTGTGGTGGGAAGGTGGGTGTGTTGGGGGGATAGGCCACAGGAGACTCACCAGGGCTGTGAGCACCCCCTGCTCTGCAGGCTGCCATCGGCTTTCACAGGCAGAGCCCTGCTCACCAGGAGGCTGTGTGGGGCAGAGACAACATTCAGGAAGGTTCTCTGTCATGGCCAGAGATGCCCCAGCGCCTCGGGTCAGCAGCTTCACCCTTCCCCAGAGCCAGCCGAATTCTTCCCCAGGACACCGGAGCTTTGGGTCAAGGACTGAGTTCAAGTCTTAGCTATAAGATGATTGCTGTCCTTTCTTTGAGAACAGGCCACAGAGACCATACTTTAAAACCCCCAAATTAGGACATCACGTTCTGATAAAAAAAATTTGCAAATCGCTGACATGAAAAGTTGCTTTGTTGTCGTTGTTGTTGTTCAGTAGCCAAGTCGTATCTGACTCCTCGTGACCCCATGGACTGCAGCACACCAGGCCTCCCTCTCCTCCACTATCTGCTGGAGTTTGCTCAAATTCATGTCCACTGAGTCGGTGATGCTATCTAAGCATCTCATCCTCTGCCGCCCTCTCCTTTTGCTTTCAATCTTAAAAGTATACAAATCAAGTCACAGTTGGTTACATATTGAATAAATAGGAATATATTTCTGGAAAAGAATGTAATCAAGGCGGACACTATCCTCAGAACCCAGTGGTTGTCTGTTTAGGCCAGTGTTTCTACATGAGGGTGATTTTTGACCTCCCTCCCAAAGGCAGTGTTTGGGGATATTTGGGGTTTCCATAACCTGGAGTAGGGATGCAAAAGGCCCCTGGAAGGGACAGGACACTGCTGAGTGTCCCGCAAAAACAGGGCCGCCCTACTACAAGGCATTATTTGGCCCCAAACGTCAACAGTGTGAGGTTGAGAAACCTGGGTCTAGGCCCTCTGGGGCTGCACATAAGGACCCCAGGGTGTCTATCCTGCACGGGTGTTTCCTCCTGACTTTGGTCCTGTCTTTGACTGGTGGAGTCCAAGGGAGAGGCTGGGGGCTCCCCAGCGCTCCACAGCTTGCTCTTATGTTGGCAGAAGCAAGACCACCTCTGAGGAGGTGCTCAAGCCGAGCACAGCAAGCGACAGGTAAAGTCTTGGGTCAGCATCTCCCACCACAGAGGAGGGTCCAGGGCAGAGACCCCTGCAGCCAGGGAGCAGGCAGCCCTGGATTCTGAGGGAGACGCTTGGCTTCTAGCACGGCCTGACTCTGTGTCTGGCTGGCTCCCTTAACCTCTGTGCCTCGGTTTCCTCAGTCCTGGGCATCGGTTCCTGCCCTTGCCCCCTCACAGGGTCATGTTGTGGGAAGTATTGCAGACATAGTGGCGACCGAGGTGGTGGCAGGGGGGAGGAGGCATCTGGGCAGAGGATGGAGCATGTAACCTGTGAGCCACCCGCTGGGCTGTGCTGGGGCAGCAAGGGGAAGGATGGGGAGCGCCCGGCATCACGGTGCGGGCGGCTGGCGGTCCTTCCTCCATGGACTCTGCTGTCTTGCAGCTTTCAGACCACGGGTAGCGATGGGGCAGGGGATGGGGGCACTGCAGGAGCCGAAAGTGTGCCCAAGCCACTTGTGCTGTAGGAAGTTATCCAGCAGAGAGGAGCGGGTAGACAGGCTCCAGGTAGTTGGCCCAAAGCAGACTCATCAACCGCATGGCCTTGGAACTGATGAACATATATCCACAGCTGCTGCTTTGAGTCCTTGAGTTTTTAGTTGCTTGTGAAGTGGTATTGCAACCTTTAGATGCCTTTAAGCATTTCTGTACATCTTTTCAAGGAGTGTTAAATCTACATATTAATTTCTAATTTTTATAGATAATTATTTCTTCTCTAGGTTGTATATATTAGCAAACATTTGAAATAACTGCCGTGTCCAACAATAAAGTATTTATTTATCAAAACAAAATTAGTATATAACCACAAGGATTTGTGGGAAAAACTAGATGTTCACGCACACACACACACAAAGGCATGAAAAGATACCATAGCCAATATTACTGATTAAGAAAAATTAGAAAAGTTTTGTAAGCAGGGCAAAATCTATCCAAACTCCAAAATTTCTTTATACGTATGTGTGTGTGTTTAGAGGAGACAGTGGTGTCTAATGATCATACTGGCTGCCCAGAAGTTAGAAACAGACCCTTATTCACCAGCAGTGTGACTCCTCTGCTGTGAGTCATCTTCTCCCCATTTTATTTTTTTCATCCGTGGAAGGTGGATGATAATGGTGGGATGTCAAAGGGACCCAGGAGCCAGCTGAAAGAGCTCCCAATGGCCAAAATGCAACAAGGTGAGTGACAAAATAAATAACATAGCATTGGATCATAACCCAAAGTACGACATGAATGTCGGAGAGGTTATACTGATATAACTAAGAGATTGAATAAATAAATAAATTGAGGAGAATAGAGGAATCTACTGTGAAGAATTCCAAATAACGGATGTAATGCCCCTCCCTCCAGGAGGGGAGCAGAATGCCCCACTCCTAAAACGTGGGCTGAGCCAGTTGCCTTCTTCCCGACAAAAGCAGAGAACGTCACAGTTGAAACCTGACAAACACTACCTCACCCAAGTGATCAAGGTCAGTATCATTAGTAATAAATCATCTGGGTAACACGTCCCTCTGATAGGGTGTGATGAGAAGGGTGCTTCACCTCTGAGGATCTCCTCACTCAAACCCACAACACTAGTCTAATCACGAGAAACATGTGAGACAAACCCCAATCAAGGGGCAGAATCCACAGGACTGACCAGCAGTGGTGCTAGTTTTAAAGAACCCTGCCTGCCAATGCAGGAGATGTTAAGAGATGCAGGTTTGATCCCTGGATTGGGAAGGTCCCCTGCATGGCAACCCACTCCAATACTCTTGCCTGGAGAATCCCACGGACAGAGGAGCCTGGAGGGCCACCGTCCATGGGGTCGCAAGAGTCAGACACGACTGAAGCGACTCAGCACGCACAGTCTTTAAATCTGCCAGGGTGTCAAACACAGGGAAAGCTGGACTGTCTCAGCCAAGAGGAGCCTCAGGAGAGATGATGACTAAATGTGAGGTGATATGCTGGATGGGATCCCGGAGCAGAAAAAGGACAGGAAGCAAAAACTATGGAAATCTGAATCAAATAGGATAGCCTTTATTTGGTTAACAATGTGTAATATTCACTCACTAGTTGGGACAGATATACCATATTCATGTGGTGTAAGATGTTAACAGTAGGGGAGACTGGAGGTCTCCTGGGATGTCCATCTTTGCAACTTTGTTTTTCTGACCTTGCTGGGTGACTTGCAGGATCTCAGGTTCCTGACCAGGGATTGAAGCCGGGTCACAGCAGTGAAAGCCTGGAATCCTAGCCACTAGGCCACTGGGGAACTCCTATTGCAGCTCTTCTATAAATCTATTCTGAAATAAAAGTTTATTTTAAAAAGTGGATAACAGTGTCTACATTATGTTGATGCACCCACTTAGGGAATTCATAGTTTACGTTTATTTAATGTAATGAGCTAATGGAGATGTGTGCGTGCGTGCTTAGTAGCTCAGTCTTGTCTGACCCTTTGGGACCCCATGGACTGTAGCCCGCCAGGCTCCTCTGTCCATGGGATTTTTCAGGCAAGAATACTGGAGCAGATAGCCATTTCCTCCTCCAGGGAATCTTTTCAACCCAAGGATCGAATCCTCGTCTCTTGCGTTTCCTGTATTGGCAGGCAGATTCTTTACCACTAGCGCCACCTGGGAAGCCAGTATCAAGGATTTAATACATGGGCATACGTTAAGTGTTTAAAGCTAGCTACTGTTTATCATTATTGTTCTTATTTCTATTTTTGTAATAAAAATAGCAAATAAAATATAGCAAATAAAGCAAAAAATAGCAAATAAAAAATACAAATTAAAATATTTGTAATAAAAATATAATTTTTCTCATTATAGAAAAATTTACAGATGAGTCAAAGGAAAACATAACCCACAAAAGAACAAAGTAGAATACCCACAACCCTACCTTCCCTGGGGCAACTACTGGTCACACCTTTCCATGTACTCCTGCTGAGATGTAACAAATTTTTTCTAAAACTTGGATCACACCACTCATACAATTTGGTAAGTGGTCATGATTAAGTAACATTTCTGTTGTTCCCACTCTTTGCTGTTACAAGTAGCCAAGAGCACAAGTAATGAACTAAATATTAATTGGAAAGGGGATAAAACCCTGAAAACATTAAAAAAAAAAAACAAAAAACCCAGACACCAGTGCTTATATATAGGAACAAAAGGCACTCAATGGTTCATCAAAATGACCCTCATCTGAAAAGCTGATGACTGACTTTTCTAGGTCTATTTCATTAAAATTTAATACATTAAAAAATAATTCTAAGAAAGAAGTGAAGGGAATATGGTAGACTGTTGACAGTGGTTAACTCTTCTGTTCCCTCTGCAGCCTGCTGTGACTGGCAGATTTCCTATAGGGCAGATATTTGACTCTAAAGCAGCAGCAAGGGACCATGAGTGATTGGATCTAGTCTTTTTCAGTCAAGTGCTATCCTGCCTAAATCACTGGGTTCACTGATTTTCTTTCAAGTAAATCTATTTACTATGTAGTGTTCTAAGTGTTTTCCCAATGTTTAATGATCTGATGACATAAATGGGTATTATTTTGCTCATTTTATGGCTTCCTTGGTGGTTCAGACAGTAAAGAATCCACCTGCAATGCAGGAGACCCAGGTTTTATCTCTGGGTTGAGATGATCCCCTGGAGAAGGGAATGGCAACCCACTCTAGTATTCTTGCCTGGAAAATTCCAGGGACAGAGGAGCCTGGCGGGCTACAGTCCATGGGGCTGCAAAGAGACACAAGTGAGAGGCTAACACTTTTACTTTCTTTCTTTTTATTTGCTCATTTTACAGATAAGGAAGCTGAGGCCCAGCGAGGCTAAGTTACCCAACGTAATACCCAAGGCACATGAGTCCAGAGGCCAAACTCTTGACCGCTGCACCCAGGACGCCCCCAGAGCACCTCTGGCCAAACTGCAGAAGCCAACAGCCTGTCCCGTGCTGGCAGAGATGCGACAACGGCACTAGGGCTGGCTCCCAGGCCTGGATTCCAGGGCCTGGCTTCTAGAAGCCATCGGACTCCAGAAGTCTGCACAGGTCACTTCCTGTTTGTGTGACTTTGGGCAGATCTCCTTACTTCCCTGAGCCTCAGTTTCCTTATTTATAAAGAGGGTGTGATGATCCCACTTCCTATCGCCGGCTCAGGTATGAAAACTGTCAAGCGTGCACATAGGCAGGAAGTCAGAGGAGAGAAGGGGTGCAGAGTGAACAAGATGCCATCGTGAGAGAGCTGTGTTCAGGGGACTTTGGGGTCTGAGAAGTGGGGTGGGGTGGATTCGGAGTTAGTCTTGGAGGCTTTACTGTCAGCTGGTTGAGCTGGGACGGTAGCCGCAGTGAGGTGGGAGGGCGGGCTGTTAAGGAGAGGCCGTCGCAGGGATCCAGGACCACAGCAGGCTGTCCCCAGCTTCTCAGCTGGGCCCTAGGCTCCTCGGTGAGTCTGAGACAGAGTTCCCCAGGACAGGCCCTCCAGGTAGGGAAGGGGTCCAGTGGGGTGTAGGGACTTACTGGCAAATTTTTGTCAATGTCCACAAGGGGGAAGGATGATACAGGAGGCATGCACTAAATTGCTCTTTCCAGAAGTCCCCGGGAAATCAGAACACCAGCTTCTCATTTGGTGGGCCCCCCACCCCAATTCACCGTAGCCAGCTCATCTGAGCCTCCAACAGTCAGGAGGCAGGTCGACTCTTCTCTCCCCTACACTCCATCTGCTCTTTCTAACATCCCCAGTCATTTATTCTCCTCTGTGACACTCTTGCCAGTATTTTACACTATACTGACCTCTTCCTTGCTCCAAAAAAGTTCTTTTTCTGCCAGGACTGCACTCCTTCTTGGCCAACCCTTTAACTGATTCTGTAACAGGAGAGAAAGGGGCAGGGCACAACTTTGGAAAGACTGACATAGCCCAAGGACACAACATAAACCGATTAGAATCAAATGGGACCAAGTTGGCAGACAAGACCAGGCCTTGATCCTCAATCAGCAAGTGAAATGACACACCCAGAGATGCCACGCCAGTTCCAAGGCACTGTTAAAATACCAAGGAGTGGGCGGTGGCCCAAATCCTGGAAATCTCCACCGCTTCCCCAAAATAGTTGGAATAATCCTCTCACTCATTAGCATATGAAATAACCCAGCCTACTAACCACACCAAATTTGCTCGCTCTCTGCAATGGTCCACACTCTGTGGAGCATGCTTCTCACTGTATCTGAATAAATTCACGTCTTACCAATCACTTTGTCTCTCGCTGAATTCTTTCTGCAACGAGACATCAAGAACCCAAGCTTCATTAGGTCCTGAAAGCAGGTACTGTGGGTTTTGGCTGGGTTTGAGTCCCAGCCACGTGGGTTCAAGTCCCCAGCAGGGTTTTGGCTGGGTTCAAGTCCCAGCTAGTTTCCTATCTTCTTTTCCACACCCGCCAGATTTTCTTCTTGGTCTCCTTCTTTCCTTTTCTTTCATTTTGCTTTGAAAGAATTCTCCTTGAGTGGTCTTCTCAGCTACAGTGTGAATCCCACCACGCACTGATGGGTTCTGAATCTCTAATCCCCCGTCCTTCCAACTACAGTCCTGACACAACTAAAACTAAACTCATCTCTGCCCCCACCCACTGCCTCTTCAGTCTCAATGTCATCACAACCAGATAGGGTTCTGCTTTCGGAGTTGTTGAAATGAACCTAGCTGGCGTAAGCAGAGAGAGGGGATTTATTGGAAGGGTGAAGCAACTCATCAGCTCGAAGGAAAGGCTCAAAATCTAGGCTCAGAAGTGACGGAGGTTGGAGCAGCTACGGGGAGCTGAGCAGTGGGTGCAGGTGAATGGCTCCCTCAGGGCACGAAGACTGGAGAATGGAGAATAAGAACGCTACCTACCATGCTGCCAAGGGCAAAGCGGGGTGGGGAGGGATGGATTGGGAGCTATCAGTATTGCATACAGAATGGATAAAGAACAAGGTCCTACTGCATATCACAAGGAACTATATTCAATATCCTGTGAAAAACCATAATGGAAAAGACTATGGAAAATACACACACACACACACACACACACACACACACACACACACACACACACAGAGGCTTCCCCAGTGACTCACTGGTAAAGAACTCACCTGCAATGCAGGAGGTGCAAGAGATGCGAGTTCAACCTCTGGGTAGGGAAGGATTAAAAACTGCCCTGTGGCTCAGTGGCAAAGAATTCACAGGAGATCTCTGGTCTGGGAAGATCCCCTGGAGAAGGAAATGGCAACCCACTCCAGTATTCTTGCCTGGAAAATTCCCTGAACAGAGGAGCCTGGCAGGCTACAGTTCATTGGGTTGTAAAGAGTCAGACACGACTGAGCAATACACGCATGCATATGCACCATATAACT
The DNA here is from genome assembly GCF_963930625.1 of Muntiacus reevesi. Classification (NCBI taxonomy): domain Eukaryota; kingdom Metazoa; phylum Chordata; class Mammalia; order Artiodactyla; family Cervidae; genus Muntiacus; species Muntiacus reevesi. The sequence goes on from NC_089266.1 coordinate 49,957,202, forward strand.
GAATCATTTTGCTATACAGTAGAATAAACACAACATTGTAAGACAACTGTACTTCAATAAAATAAAAGAAGAATGTTACTCACCAGGTAGTGTTTGTTGAATTTTATTATTATTATTATTATCATTTTGGGCCATGCCACACAGCATATGGGATCTTAGTTCCTAGACCATGGATCAAACTCGCGCTCTATGCAGCGGAAGGGCAGAACATTAACCACTGGACTATCAGGGAAGTCCGTTTGTTGAATCTTAAATGAACTGTACCGGTAAGGAAGCTGAGGCCCAAAGAGGATGATTCAGTTCCTTTGCCTCTGTTCTCTCTGCCTTGATGCTCAATATTAGAATTCTAGAAAGAGAGTATCTAATGTCTTGGCTGGGGATGGGCAGAGCTCCTTCACTGAAACTCTTCTCATCCCACTCTACCCAATGACAATGATTCTTTCCTCTACAATGAAACTTGGGTTCTGAACCTGAAAAAGGAGAGTCAACTGTTTGGATACAAACTCACAAATGTCTATTGTATTCCTACCCAGAGACATTCTAAACTCTAGCCTCTTTCCCACTCCACGTCCTCTAAACATCTTTTGAATAATTTCCCTGCCTTCATAACTTGTATCCTTGTTACCATTCCTCACCCCTAAATCTACCCATCTTACCAGCAATCACCTTCTAAAACACAAATCTGATCAGTGCAGTTCTGTTTCCTGCTAAAAACCCTTCATGTCTACCCATTGCCCTTCAATAAAGTTTTTTGCTGTTGTTTTTGCTTAGGTTTTGGTTTGGGTTTGAGGGAGGGAGTTGTGGGGTTTTTTTGGTCCAATTCAACTTTTATTACCTTCATCATATACAAGGTACACAGTCAACAGCTTTTTATCAGCTACCTGTATCGAAAAGATAAACACGGTAATAATTTATGTGATCCAAAATGGGTGAAGGCAAAAGACAAGCTTCCTCTCAATAAGAAAAGTTTCAGACCTAGGAAAAGGACAACAATACTGATTTTTTAAATTGCATTTACTTAGAGGAATTCAGATGGTCAACAAAACTGCTGCAACATTTTGTTTTTGCAGTTACAGAGTGGTATTCAGTAGCCAAACAACAATTATTTTGTATTAATATAAACTGCATCAAAAATAACTGAAGATGAAAAGACTTCCATCCTCATATATAATTAATTTGTGTGGTGCACCAACAAGAGCCTATTTTATTTCTTAGTACTTTTTATTTTTTCCTTATTTATTATTGACCATAAGACATGTGGAATCTTAGTTCCTTGACCAGGGGTTGAAACTGTGCCCCCTGCAGTGGGAGGTGCAGTCTTAGCCACTGGACCACCAGGGAAGCCCAAAAAGAACCTACTTTAAATTTCCATGCCAATTTATAACCCTCACACTGTATCAGGTCAGCAGCCATTGAAAATACCACCAGCACAGAGCTAGCTAAAGACACATTTGGAAGTGTAACTATAGGGGAAAAAAAAAAAGACACGGTACAATGTAAAAACAAATCTTACACAGCCTTACATTTCAGTTGTTTCTTAAAAAGGAGTTGTGTATGAGGGAGTTAACTGCTTTATGCTGCTTTGTCACTCAGCTGTGTCCGACTCTTTGCAACCCCATGGACTGTAGCCTGCCAGGTTCCTCTGTCCATGGGATTCTCCAGGCAAGAATACTGGAATGGGATACCATTTCCTTCTCCATAAATGCTTTAACGGCAAGGAAAAAAAAAAAAAAAACTTCAATAGAACCAATTTATTCATCATCATCTTCTTCCTCTTTCTCCTCCTCCCCCTCTTAATCTTCTTTTTCTTGTTTTTTTTTTCAGCCTTGATGACTCTCTTTTTTGCTACATCAGCTTCCTTTGGCTCAGCAGACACTAATATCCTGTCCATATTTTCCCTTCAGCCTTCTTTTTATAAGGCTGCTTGCTTGTCATCTGCTGCAGTGTTATTCCTCATCTCTCCCAGGTTCTCTGCAACATCACCAATGGATAGGCCCAGATGCTCTCCTTTGAATTTGGGGTCAGACTCAGAATAAAATAAGAAAAAGGCTGAAGGAAGCCTCTTGGGTACCCTTGATCTTTTTTTTTCTGTTTGTTTCCCCTTTAAGAGAGACACAGGTTTTCATGTCTCTTTCACAATGGCCCTTGTCTGCCTTTGCCATGTCTTCAAATTTTTCTTTCTCCTTATAGACATGGTATATTGAAAATTCCAAGAAACTGACTAAAGCATCTGGGTGTTTCTTCTTGTGTTTTTCTTCTTTTTTTTTAAGATTTTTTTTCCCTGTGAACCATTTTTAACGTCTTTATTGAATTTGTTACAACATTAGTTCTGTTTTATCTTTTGATTTTTTTGGCCATGAGTCATGTGGGATCATAGCTCCCCAACCAGGGATCAAACCTGTACCCCTTGCATTGAAAAACGAATGGTCCTTAACCACTGGACTGCCAGGGACTTCCCTTCTTGTGCAAATTGGCAAGTCTGCACAAAGAATGCATATGATGACAATTTGCCTCTCAGTTTCTTAGGCTCTCCTTGCTCATGTTTAATTATTTTTCCTCAGCGAGGCTGAGTCACTCAGTACCTGTTAAGCTCTCATTTGCGCTGTCTCTGAGGAGCTCAATGTCCTGCAATCATTACCTAGATAGAGTAATTAACAGGGTTTACAAGGCCGTTCCCAGACTGTACCTTTCTACAAAGCTTCATTTTCTACCACTGCAGTTATGCTGCTCCTCAAACATGCCCTCTGTACCTTTGTATTGTGCGTGCTTAATCACTCCATTGTGTCTGACTCTTTGAGACCCCATGGACTGTAGCCTGCCAGGGATTTCCCAGGCAAGAATACTGGAGTGGGTTGCCATTTCCTTCACCAGGGGATCTTCCCAATCCTGGGACTAAAGCAGCGTCTCCTATGTCTCCTGCACTGCAGGTGGATTCTTTACCGACTGAGCCATCAGGAAAGCCCCTGAACCTTTATATTGCTTTGGCCAAAACGTTTGTTAGGGGTTTTCATAAGATGGTTAGGAAAAACACAAACTTTTTGGCCAACCCAATACTTGCCCTTCCGCTCTCCTGGGACTTCCTTTTCACATCCTCTATCTCTCAGGATCGTACACATATTCATCTTTCAAAGATGGACTCAGATGTCATCTCCTCATGGAAACTTGTGGAAGGATGTGAGTTAGTTATCCCCTCTTTTGTACTCTCTTCGCATTTAACATGGAAATAGATCACAGCCCTGAGCCCCTTTTATTACTGGGCATTTGTTTACAAGTCTGTCTCTCCCACTAGAGTGGGTGGGAGTCACGCACCTAGAACAAGTGACCAACCTGATGGAAATACATTTGGAGGGAAATATGACAAATCAGATTGTGTTTTTCATAGTCTAGGCAGTTGCTAAAGACTGTCGTCACCCCCCCCCCAAAAAAAAAGGCTGATAACCACCTACTTAGGCCCCTTGCTCTTGGGAAAATAGGGTTTAGGGAGAGTTAAGTTAAAGAAGAGGAAGGTCTTCTTGTTCCTGGGTTCTTATAGACAAAAAGTGAGGTGACTCAGAACGTGTGGATTTGGCGTTTGGACACTTTTAAAAAGAAGAGAGGCTTTATCAGGAGCAAGCAAGAATTCCTTCTGGAAGTGGTCAAATGGCTAAGCTGACCCCTGAAGAGGTTGCCTCTTGAGGAGGCCTACCAAGGAGCAGAGGAACCAGCCAGAGGGCTCCAGTGTCTCCAACCATGTACCCAAGGAGCTCAAGGATGTTTGGGGGAGGAAGCCCTTGCTAATTAAGCCGCTACCCTTGAGCGAATGTGAGGCTAATAAGGCGGCCCCATTCCAGGGTACCTCCACACCAAACCAGCCGGTCTGCCTGTTTATTGCCCGTATGGAGATCATTAATGCCTCCTGACACTGGGGTCACTCCTGGGGTCAATCCCTGATCCCGTTCTGCAAAACAAGGGGAAATGAACTTCCCAGCACATGTGGCTCAGGCTTGGTGGGGAGGGGGGACCCCCGTCACCCCACACCTCCGCTCTGGGAGAGATCAGCACCCCAGGCTGTTGGATCCCCAACACAATCCCTTCCGCCTAGGTTGGGCCCTTGAGAGAGTGGTTGTGGGAAGGGCGAAAGGCCCTGGTCTGGGCTGGGACAACCCCCACCGAGGCGATCCCAAACGACAGACGGACACTAATCCCCTGGCGACGGGCAGGGGTGGTGTCTGGGAGCTGCAGCTGCAGCTCGACAGGGGCCAGGCTCCGGCCGCAGGTGGCGGGAAGGCGCAGACCCACGGCCACGTGGGCGCGAGCTGCAGACTCGGCCCCACCTCCCCGCTTCCACCGCAGTGATTGGGCCCCTTACCCCTCCGGAGTCCAAGATGGCGGACGGGGGCGGGGCTCCTGGCCAAGCGAAGCTGCGATTGGTGAAGCGTGGGTCTTTGGACCTGAAAGACGGCCTCAGTAGCCAGTCAGGGAACTCCTGGAGGGGTTGGTGGTGCTCAGCGGCTTTTACCTCACACTTGGGCATTCAAGGCCTCACCAGTCTGTCTCTCCGAGCCTGGAAGGGGCCAAGGTGGGAACCAGGAAGCCCTAGATGATCCTCTAGGCAGGCCTTTTCCCGTCTGGGGCCTCTTCCTCGGTAATGACCAGAACTGGGAATCAGCCCCTACCGGCCCCGGGAAGAAGTCGAGAAAGCCCCCAACTAGCTTGGAGGAAATCAATAGGATTATGAGGTTAATACCAGAGCAGGCTGAGTGACAGTTACCAAATAAATGATCCCAGGAGGACATGGCTGAGGTTAAATGAGGCCCAATAAATAAAGGAACGTGTTCAAAGGGGAAACTTCAGAAAATGCAGGGACGTGGGGGTCGGGCCTCTGGACACCTTCCTGCCCTTCCCTTCGAGGGTTTGTTGATTTCTAGCGGAGCCACGGTCTGGGGCGCTACCTCCCAGGAACGCACAGGCCGGGGTCTGTGCCCTGTTCAGTGCCAGTGTTGGCATGGCTCCTGAGCGCAGGGCTCCTTGGACAGCTCCATCCACCCAGCTTCGGCTGAGGGAATGGAAACTCTTACAATGGAGGCTGACCAGTTAACAGCCCCAGCGTGCCTCTGACTGCTTAGAAGCAAGAAAATGGACCGAGTGCAGCAAGAGGGGTGAAAGCGCGCGAGCACTTTTATCTGTGTGAAATCACTTCGTCCTTTCTACTACTCTATGAGGTGGCAGTTATTATTCAATTCATTTTCCAGATGAGGAAACAGAGGCTTAAAGGAGATCATGCTCCAGGTCCCTTTGTCAACAGCCTGTTGAGGACATAGGTTCAGATTTTTTAAACTTAAAATTTCAAGGGCTGTCTGATAGCCCAAATACTCTCTTATTCTTGAATTCTGATTTGTTTCAGCCCCTTGTTCAGAAAAATCCTTGAGGACCCAAATTAAAAGCTGGTTTTGGATAATCTATGCTTAGGAAAGATGGAAGGGAGAAAGAGAAGGAAAGAAGGGGCAGAGGGGTGGAAAAATTAAATAATTTCTCTGAGTTAGATTTTAAAAAAATTCTAACACAACCATAGCACAGATATACTTTCCTCAGACAGACTGTAAAATAAATGTGTGTTTCAGGGAAGTCTTACCGGGGGGAAATGGAAAGAAGTGGCAGTTCAGGAGCATGTAGTGTAAGGGGGAAGAAATTCGTTGGTTTTCTGCAGTGAATCCACCTACTGTTAAGGACTCTGGAACAGGAGATCTAGGTTGCAAAACCCAGATCTGATGATTCATTCTTTTTTTCTGTAGTTCCTCCAGTGAGAGTTTTAGGAGGAATCTGCCTGTATTACTGGTGAACCACTGCCTCTGTCCTCAGTCCTGAGGCGGCTCAAAGCAGCCTGTCTCACCCAGGTCCAGGATCCAGCCAGTCCAGTCCCCAGTTCCTTCTAACTGGAAGTTTCCTGATTCTCTTTGTGGGAGGAGGCCTGGGAGGCCAGGGTGAGAGGTCAGGTGTGCAGACCCGTGCCTGTGGTAAGAGGGGAAGCACCTGCAGCAGCAGCTGCCACCGACTACCCAGTCTCCTTGTTCCATCCTCCAATTCCCAGAGTGAGCTTAAGCTCCTGCCCCCACAGTTGTCCTGAGTTTGGTAATCCCAGTGGGATGTTGGCTCGGGAATCTGGAACCAAGAGTTGGGGCTACTGGGTAACAAGAAAGCCACAGGGGACAGGTAAATTCCCTGCTGCCTCACCCATTCTTTTTTCTCTTACTAAGGATCCCAGGCCTTAGATCATAGCACACACAGAATAACGTGGCTGGGAAGGAGTGTGGAGGGATTTTGTTTCCTGGATTGGAATGAGAAGGTATGTGCACATACACAACAACAGATAAAGACACTAAAATGTGTATCTTTCATTATGGAACACCCAAGGACTCACTCAGCACTGAGCTGGGACCTTTGCATATATCTCAGGAGTAAGACTGTAAGTAATAGAGAGTCAGACTAACAATGATGTAAAGAAATAGAGTTTATTTTTTCTCACATTACAAGAGAAGGTTTACCTGCTCAGTGATGGCATCGGGAACCCAGGCTCTTTCTTTTTGCTCTGATATCCTTAGCACATTGGCCTTCATCCTTTTTGCCTCAAGGTTTCTAGAGCGTGAGAACTCCAAAGATCTCATCCACAGGCGAAAAGAAGACTGTCTTCCTTTTTTATCAACAAAGCAAAAAATTCCCCACACCCTATCTCCCCTCCAGTCTTTCCCTTGGGCCTCACTGGCCAACATTGGGTCACATGACCACTCCCATCTCTGAAAGAGACTAGGAGAGCAGGAAATAGGATTCCCATGATTGGCACAGAGCAGTGGTTCTCAACCTTGGCTGTACTCTCAGAGATTCTGACTCAGTTGGTCTGGGGTGGGGCTTGACGTTGGTATTGTTAAATGCTCCCAAACCTAGGATTTTCTAAAAAATTGTAATTGCTTTTCACTACCGTATGGTGCCATTTCAAGTAATCATCTTCAACCAAACCCACCCTAGGATCTGAACAAGCCACCTTATGGTATTGACTAAGATTCTCCAGATTCTCCTGTAGCCCCTGCTCCCTTTGGGACTGATCATATAGGTGATGAATTAGTACGTTTTTAGGTTGTTTGTTTGTGAATTTGCAGTTAGTAACTGGTTAGCTAAGCAGCTGGCTAACTAATAGAATGCTTAGTTGGCCTTTCCTCTTGTTTATGTGTCTGGCACATAGTAGGTACTTGATAAATATTTCTTTGGGTGGATGGATCCATAAAATGGAGATTAAAAATAGAGTTAATACAGCATCAAATGAGAAAGTAGCTATGGAACCATTTTGTAAATGAAAAGACAGTGTACAGATATAAGAATAAACATTTATATGAGAATCTATTAATACTTTAATGTTTAGGGCCAAGGTAAAGTTTTCCCCCCATTCTTCACCAAGGAAATAGTGTTTCTACATTTCTGAAATGGAGAACTATCATTTTGCCCTGTTGGTAGTAAGCCAGAATTTTCTCTCAGTTATAGCAACATCACTTAGTGATGGCATATATTCTTTCTCCTTTTTCCTCGACCCTACTTTGCCCTTCTACTTGTATTATTATTAGCTTATTTTGGTTATAAATCACCTCAAGACTTTTTGAGAAAGAGGTGGGGTAAAATATATTTTAAAAATACTTGGGAACTAACCTTTATTGTCTACTTACTACATGCAAGGCATTTATATGTACTGACTTACCCAAATCTCACAATTTGCTAGTATGTTGTTGTGCACTTGCATGCTCAATCTTTCAGCCATGTCTGATTCTTTATAGCCCCAAGGACTATAGCCTACAGGATCCTCTGTCCTTGCCTGGAATTTTCCAGGCAAGAATACTGGAATGGGTTGCCATTTTCTACTCCAGGGGATCCTCCCAACCCAGGGATTGAACCCGGGTCTCCTGTCTCTTGCAATGGCAGGTAGATTCTTTACGACTGTGCCAGTTGGTGTGATTATTCCCTTTTTATGTAGGTGTCAAGGGACTTGTTCAAGGTCATACAGCTGCTAAATAGTGAGCCAGGACTCAGAGCCAGATTTCAAAACCTTGGACAGTCTGACACCAAACCTGAGACTCTTCCTCTAAGTAACCCAAGGTGGTGTTATAGACACTCGGTTATGATGGACTTAGGTCAGCTAGTTGAGGAGAGTGTTTGTACTTTGAACTCCTCACATCTGTCCTGGGGCGGCGGGGGGGGGGGGGGGGGGGGACTGGTCTTTTTCTCTTCTCCACAGGCCATTTATCAGCAAATACTATACTTCATAAATTGTAAACTATTCTATTACTCTATGTACCACTAAGAAAAATAAAACTGCTACTTAAACTATGACACACCATTGATGTTAAGATGCATCCTAATTTAAGATATGTCAAAATGTGAAAAAATGTGTTTCTTAGAATCAACAAAATAATATATTCCATTCTAGTAATGGAGAATTTGCACATATAACATCTCTCTTTTTCTTCCTCAATTGCTGGCTGGTTTGCCCCTTCCTTTTAGTCACCAAAACCTAGCCTGTCTCTTCCATATCACATTTCTCCACATCATCATGAACTGGCCAATTTTAATTTAGGTTATCTCTCATGAGTCTCCAGAAAGCCTTGAACTCCTAGGAAGTTTCCACTCTATAGCTTCTCTAAAGAGCTACATTAGATGGTCTCATTATGAAGTTCCTCCATGACTGTCAGGAAACTCTTTCCAGGGTCTGGCCTACCTCTGGTCTTCCAGTGGTACCTGGTGATTGATTGCCCTCCCTGTTCACCATGCCACACAGGAGTTGCTTGGCTAGTCCAGATGCTATTTACCTGCCAGGATTTCCCTCCATGCTGTTGGAGAGGACATGGGAGGGGGCTTGGGCGCAGAAGCTGAGGAACGTCATCCAGTTCTCCCTAACACAGGAAACACGACTCCCCAGGCATCTCCTGAAACACCAGGGCCTTCCCTGTCTCTCCTTGAGGAGGAGGCACAATTAGGGGAGGATTAAGCTTCTCCACCTCTCTCAGACCTTACTTTCCCTTCCTGGTTTAGGACTCCCCGACCAGGGCCTGCTCCACGAGAGGAGTCATGAAGGGAAGTTGGGGCATCAGGCTCTGGTACTGTGGCGGGGAGACGGGGATTCTTGGGCAGTGGGCCCACGGTGGAGCAGCATCACAGGCTCCTGACAACGGGGCAGCTGGCTTTTCTTGAGTTGGTGTTCTCCTTCCCGCTTTGTGTGCAGGGGGATGGGGAAAGCCTTGATACCCCGCTCACCATCTCCTAGCATTATAAAAGGGACGGAGCCATCCAGCAAAGGATTTTCCCAGTCCTGTTCGAACCCATGAATCTGCTTTTGAGGTCAGAATCTGGAAAGGAACAGAGGCTGATTGGAGAGCGCGCTGGAACACCAGCGCGGATGCAGCCCGTGCTGAGAACTGAGGAGCTTATCTGGGAATTCTAGTGACCAAGGACTCCCGGGCCTTTGCACATGGGTGGGCAGGCTGGGCATGGGCTGAGGTCCACATGCGACTGCCTGCCCGTGCAGCTGCAGGGGCCTGCGGGGAGGCACAGACAGACACGGAGACGTGGAGATAAGTCAGACAGAGGCCGGGCAGGGAGGTCTAGGCGGCGGAGGGGCACTCACTTTCGAGACCCTGAGGCCGGCGGGCTTGGTGCGAAGCCGTCTGGGCTTCTTAGACTGGAGCAGGCTTTGGGCTTCCTCTTCAGCCCTCCGGGATCTCGGGGAGCTGCTGGCAGAGTCCTGGCCCTAGGCCGCAGTTTCCCCAAGAGGCTCTGCCAAGCGCTGGCACCTCGGAGCGTGGGCCTGGGCTTCGATTCAGGCCGGCGCCGCACCTCCTCGCCACCGCCGCCGCCGCCGCCGCTGCAGACCCGGGCCACGGGGCCTCCTCCCCGCCTGGGCGGAGGGCCTGCCCTCACCCGTGACCCCCGCGGCCGACTGCAGCGCCCGCTGCCCGGTGGCCCGGACGAGCGCGGGCCGGTGAGCAGCGGGGTCTGTCCCAGACGAGGCCGGGGCCTGGCCGTCGCGACAGGGCCCGGGGCCCGACCGCAGGCGCGAGCGCGGGCCGGCGCGCGGAGGTGTGAGAATGTGTGGCGGACATGGTCGGGAGCCGCCGTGCGGGCCGGCGGGGCGCGGGTGCGCGGCGGGCACGGCCCCGGGAGCGGGCTCGGACCGCGGCGTGTGCGGGCGGGCGGGCCCTGCGGCCCGCGGCTCCGCGGAGGGCGGCCGTCTGGAAGCGAGCCCCGGCCCCGCCGACCCCGGGGTGCGGCGTCCCGGGATGCGGGCCGCACCGCCGCTCCGGGCCGGCCAGCCGTCCCGGTTGTCGAGCCTCGGGTGGGAGCCGTGCGGCGGAGCCGCTCGCCCTCTCTTCCTGCCCCCTCTAATCTAAACCATGCGGGGCTCCCAACCCCGCCCGGGCCGGCCGGCGGGGCCCGAGGGCCGCGGAGAGGGCAGCGGGCCGCGCGCTGGGGGAGCCGGCAGCCCGCTCGAAGCTCGGGGTCCCGGGGCCGCGGAGCCCAGAGACCCCGGAGCCCCCTCCCCGGGGGGCGGCGGGCGCGGACTGATTGACAGCGGCGACGTCAGCGCGGGGAGGGGGGCGGCCCCGGAGGGAGGGAGGGAGGAGGGGAGGGAGCTGAGGCCCCGAAGTGCAGCCTCGGAGATCAAGGGCCCGCTCCAGAACCGGGATGCGTCCGGCCCCGAGGGCGCGGCGGGCAGCGGGACCCTGACCCAGCGGCCCCGAGTCGGAGTCCTGGCTGACCCGGGCTCCTCGGACCCGGGCTTGCAGTGGACCTCGGGCCGCGGGCACCAGCGCTTGCGGCAGAGCAGTTAGGGTGAGTGAGGGTCCCAGCGTGGGTGGGGGTGAGCAGGGCGTGCGGGACAGGGGCCACCCGAAATCAGGGTGAGGCTGCAAGGTGGAGGAGGATGAGCTGGAAAGGGGACGAGTAACGGGACCGGGGTAAGAACCTCGGGGGCGGTCAAGGAGGCAAGAGGGCGGCTCGAAGTGTTTTCCGATCTGGCTGCCGCCTCGGCCCGACTCCCAGCGGTCGTGGCTCAAAACCTCCTCTCCTCCGAGCAGCCGGGCGAATTGGGTCCAAGAACCCAAGAGCATAGGGAGGACAGTGCCAGCGCCAAAGGAACAAGGTTAGGATGAGACAAGCAGAGCGGTGGTCTTGAAATTGATCTTTGCAGAAGAAGGAAGGCCAAGGATGAGGGCCCGGTACTTGGCGAATATCGATGTGGAAATGTGTGTGATGAGAACACTGGACTTTAGAGCCTTTGATGCAACAGGGTCGTCAAAATTAAAGCAAGGAGCATCATATATAAATAATGATCCATGATCAAGAATTACCAAAATATAAGCCATTACCCAAAAAGCAGGGCTAAACGGCATAACTAATAGAGTACTCGGGACTTTAAAACAACAATAAAATAATAGTCATTCTCAAAACGAAGTGAAAACTGTAACCCCAAATTTGAAAGAATCATAGACAAAGTGATAGAAGAATGTGAGAAGCATGTTAAAATCAATAGCAATAGAATAAGAAAGAGCAATAGTGTCAAAATGATAAAACCGTAGGAAAAAGGTGAACAATGAAAATACTAATAAAGGAAATACTAATATTAGTATTGACAGAATACTATAATTTATTATTGATACTATAGTGAATTATTAAAATAAATGTTAACCAAAATCTTAAGAGCAATAGTACTATAAATAGACAGCAACAAGAATTGCTGGAGTAATATGACAATTTATGACCAAGATTTTAATAGTCCCAACAACATTATAAATAATGATAGAGTAATAAGAAGTAGTGTACCAATGTGATGAAAAATAATCAGAGTATTAAGAGCTACAGCAATATGACAAATTATGACAAAGTAACAAGAAGTAATGATGTGATGAAAAATAACTAGTGAATTAAGATCCATAACATTACAAATAATGACAAAGTAATGAGATATTGCAACGATGTGATGAAGAATACCTGGAGTATTATGAACAATCCTAACAAAACAAATAACGGTAAAATAACAAAAAGTATTATATGACTGTGAAGAAAATTAATGTGAATATTGAGAACAATAATATTATGTTATGGTAAATAAATTATCGAAACTGACCAAGAACAGAGGCTGAGGAACCAGCCACGGAAACATTTTAGGGATACAGAGTAAAAATGATGATAGATTAACATGACCTACTGGAAGACTGTATTTAATGATTGCCTAGGTATTAGTAGAATACTAATAGAATTACTAACATGCCAGGAGGCCCTAGGATGATGTGACAGGAAAGCCATAACAACATATCTGATAATGACGAATTAACAAATCAAACCAGTACTTTAACCATACAATATTAAAAATAAAAAGCACTAATAACTTGTATGTGATAGGATAGTTTTAATGTTATTGAACTGGCCAGAATACTACTCTGATAATAAAGATAATTAAAATGCTTAAAATAGTATAAACTATTAACAATTCCCCCGGCACAAGAAAAGTATCACCAGTAATCTAGAAATGGAAAGAAAAATGCTATCCTTCTTAGAGAACGAGACAGCTGAAAGTGACGGACCCGAGGGCACGGGGCGCGGAGCCGGCCGGCCGCGCTCGCCGAGGGCTCTAGGAGCAGGGCGAGCGCCGGCCGCGGCCCTCGGCTGGTGCCGGACCTGCTGGTACCGGCGTCCCAGCGCGCCGGGGCTCGGGGTCCGAGCGGACCGGACCTCGGGACTGCTCGTGCCGGGCGGGAAGACAAGGAAACGAGCGGGAGCTCCAGGGAAGGCGAATCGTCGGGATGTCGGGATGTGGCTGCGTGGCTGAGAGACAGGGAAGAGGCGAACCTCGAGTTGGGGAGGCAGAGCCCCGCGCAGCACTCGCCGCTCGTCGGGACTGGAGCTCAGTGACCGCGGGCCGCGGATGTGCTCCGCACGGGGCAGGACCCAGAGCGCGGCGCAAGTCGCGGGGCGTCGCGTGACAAGTGCCGCGCAGGGGACCTAGCGGCCCGGAGAGCATCGCACTGGGCGGCCCCTCCCGGCTCCGCCGGCCGCCACAGTTGGACCAGCCGACCCCGAGGCCCATCCAGGCTGACCCCAGATATAATCGGAACCAACGCCTTGGGCCAGAGCGCATAACCACCCTCCTTGTGGTTGTGCGGTTTCCCCTTGCGTGGGGTCTCCTGGGTTTCCAGGCTCGGTCCTGGAACCCGCCTGTGGCCCAAGGATCGTGCTGGCGTTGGTTATGCCCCGCGAGCCCGCCTCCTCCGTGCCTGTGGCTCAAGGACCCGCAGGGCTGTCAGCCTTATCTTTATGGGCTTTTCCCAGCCCCAACTGGCCCTGGCCCCTTTTTATCTCCTCGGTTGCACTTGGCTTGTTTACTTTGTGAGGCCCTGGGAGCCCATGTCTAGGCCTGGGATGGGGAGGCCAGTGGATGAGAGGCCTGGGCCGTAGAATGCCCAGAGAGATCCTGGGAAGGACAGAAAGAAGGTAGGAAAAGAAAGGGGGAACATTTGGTCACAAAAGAGGCAGCTGGACATTTAGAAAGCCTCCCTAGAGCTTGCCCAGATCCAGATGGAGAAGAGCTAGGAGGTAGAAAGGAGAAGCAGAGATAATGCAGGGTTGCACCCACGATGGAGGCAGGACAGGCAGATCCTTGCAGGCTGGGCTCTCATCCTGACATCCAGGGACCGGCTTCCAGAAGGGAGCAGGCTCAGAAGCAAGAGGGTGAATAGTCCTAGTCGCCTGAGGAAGGGGCAGGACTAGGCTGTGCTGGTGAACTGGGCCCACCCAGCTGGCCTGGTCCTTAGCTGGGAGGGGTCTGGGTCCTTTCCCCAAAGCAGAGCCCTTTGTAACTAAAAATGTGAGTGACTGAGCCAGCCAGTGTGCACGTGAGGGCAAGGCTGGAGTGCCCCTGGCTGAGTTCAGGGCCTGAATCAGAGCGACCCTAGGAAAATGTGGCTCCTTGGGTGACTTGCCAGCTGCGTCTGGGTGTATGTGTGTGCATGCATGGGTGCTGCACAGGTGGTGAGGGGAGCGGGACCATGCAGGAGGGAAACCCTTAGGTTCAGGAATCATCTACCTGGCTCTGCTCTCTGAGTGGGTTAGAGAAGGGGAGTGAGCCAGGGCCTGAGAGGCTGGTCAACTGGGAAGCCCTATCTGCTGGTGTGGAGCCCAGGAACCTGGGCCCTACCCTCCTGGCCTGATTCTCCTCTCCTCCGACTCAGAAATGGTCCTGGCTGCCCTGGGCCAAGAGGTAGCCTGGACCCCAGTAATGAAGGATCAGTCGAAAAAGAACCAGGCTTCAGGCTCCATTGGAGTCCAACGGGAGGAGGGACTGGGGTGCAGCTGGGGCCATGCCGAGAGGGCGGTCCTTCCCCCAGACCTACTCAACGCACAGCCCCACACCCAGGGGCAGGCAGGACCTTGAACCGCGCACAAACCCTCACAGGTCCAGACCCGGAGGGAGAAGGAAAGGGTCCTGCCCTCGCGTATTCTCCCTCCTCCAGCTCAGGAAGGGGCGGGGTCCACGTGCGCCGGGGCCGAAGCCCCCCCCACGGCCAAGCTCCAGAGGGCTGCGGGGTCCCAGGCGAGTTGGACCGGGGCATGTGACTCGTGTGTGCTGTGCCCACAGGAGATGCTGCAGGATAAGGGCCTGTCGGAGAGCGAGGAGGCCTTCCGGGCCCCGGGAGCCGCGCTCGGCGAGGCCAGCGCCGCCAGCGCCGCCAACGCTGCCAACGCCCCGGAGCCCGCGCTGGCCGCGCCAGGCCTCAGCGGAGCCGCGCTCGCCAGCCCCCCGGGCCCCGGCGCCGACGTCGCCGTCGCCACTGCCGCCACCGCCTCTGAGCAGGTAGGGCCCGGCCGGCCGTCGGGTGGAGGTCGGGCGTCGATCTGTCTGCAGGGCCGCCAGCGTCTGTCCAACCCACCCCACTGCGGGCAGGACTGTCGCACTCCCCCGGGCAGGGCGCCATCTCTGCCTTTCGTCCTTCCTCCACGTTGCGCCCTCGAGGCTGCTCTGGGACAGGCGACCGGGGGGACCCCGCGGCGCAGCGAGCCCGGGAAAAGGGCCCCGCGCCTCGACCTCTAGAGGACGAGAGGCGAAAGCCTTGGGACCAGGCGGAGAGAGTGGCCCCTGGTCACTGCGGGAATCCGTCCAGCTCCGGGGGCCGAGGGGACGGACGTCGCCGTGACCCTGTGCGCGCCCTCTGCCTGTGCGGGTCTGCAGGCCGCGTCTGCGGGTGCGCGCTGTCGGCCGGGGGCAGGGGTGCCTCTCCGGGGTCGGTGTGTCTGCCCGCAAGTCTGTGGCCGTGTGGGGTAGAGTGTTTATGTTTGTGTAGGAGTGCAAGGTCGGTTTACGTGTCCTCTGTGGGCCCGTCTGTATGCAGCTCCGAAGAAGGAGGGAGATTCACTGATTACATTCACTGGTTACATTTACATTTTAAAAAATCCACCCATGGTACAGAACCATTTTGTGAAACGAAATCTGCCAGGACTCCAGGAGCCTGCGCTCCTCGCGGGGTTGGCAGTGTCCTGCTTGGCCCCTTGGGCCTGTGTCCCCCTTTCTGAGCGCTGCGCGTGTAGCCATGGGCCAGGCCGACACGAGTCCCTCCCTGCCCTCCCTAGACCATCGAGAACATCAAGGTGGGCCTGCATGAGAAGGAGCTGTGGAAGAAGTTCCACGAGGCGGGCACCGAGATGATCATCACCAAGGCCGGCAGGTCAGCGCTGGTTTTCCTTCGGGGTGGGTGACAGACGGGGGCAGTGGGGATCCCCAGGAGCCCTCTTAGCAGCCCCCTCGATCTTCAGCCCAGGGGACAACCACCCAGCCTCCTCCGCCGTTCAGGCCCCAGCTCCTGGTCTGTCAGAGCTTCCGAACCGGCCGCGGGCAGCCGGTAGGGAGCTGCGCCGCCGGGGAGCAGCGGGGACCGGAGGCAGGGGCGGGGCAGTGTTATGCAAATGAAATGCAAATTCGGGTCGCGCCGCCGGAGGTCCCAGCTCCAGAACTTCTGGCCCCTGGGGGCGAGGGGGTGGGGGTGCTGCTTTGTCCGCCTCCTTTTGGGAACCTGCCGGTTGCTCAGGGTTGCATTGACTGGGGACTCGGAGATGCCCCTCCACAGGTGGAGGAAGGGGACTGGACCATGTTTTCCTATTTCCCTAAATTTTGTGGGGTGGGGGGTGGGCAGCGTGAACCCCAAGGCTCTCATCTCATGGGAGCCGCTCCGCCGTTGCCGATCGCCTTCAGCCAAGGAGAAGGCACCTTTCGGCCCTGTGTTTGTGTGTGTGTTGTTCGGGGAGCAGTCCTCGGGTGGCTGCCAGAGAGGGATGATTTATAAAGTGGAAACATCTTTAAAATGCGCTGGTGTCTGTGGGAGAGACCCGGGAGGAGAGAGAGAGCGGAGGAAGCTGCGGACCCGGGCAGGCTGGAGACATTCGCTGGGGTGGCGCGGCCCGGGTGGGGCTGGAACCGCGAGGAGGGCGGTTATCAGGTGAAGGGGGCTTGCCGCAGACCGACCCTCGAGAAAGTTCAGGTTCAGGAGTCCCTGCCCCTACCCTGCGTCCCCCACCGACTCACACTCGATTATGGTCCCCGGGGTACAGTTTAGGTGTGAAAATGTCCCTTTGTCTGGCCGTGGGCCCCTGGTTGAGTTTTCTGAGGAATAAGATGGTGAAGCATCAGGCGCCAGGAACGCGGAGTCGGACTTGGGGCTTCCGGTTCCGCTCACCTCCTTCCATCTATGCAACCCTCCGGCCAGGTATTTTAGGGTCTCTGCTCTCTCCTCATCTCCATCTGTAAACTAATAGGTCTTTGTACAGTTGCGTGTAAAGCCCTAGCACGGCTCCTGGCACATGTAAGCACACGGTAAATGCTAGCGAATACCGTTCATCACCATTAGAGAAATGTCCCGCATGTACTCAGCGTTTTTCCTCTCCTTTTTAGAGAACTTCCGCCGAACCGCTTAGGGAATGATGCGTCAAAAGACATAAAAAGCTGGTGGTTTGTTATACACAGAGTAGGCATGCTGGGTCCTTCCAGTCTGCCCACTGACAGGCCTTGCAAATTGTCTTCTGTTTTGCTGGGGATGGGGGTCTGGGCACTTCCCTGCCCTCTTGCCCAAGTAAGGGTGGTGGCATGGCCATCCAGGGCTTCTGTTTATCGGGGGACGGAACAAGATGTCAGGGCTTGAGTTTGCTGCACTTGGGAACGGGGAGGGAAGGTATATTGGGCGACATGGTGAGGGGGCTGCCGCATGGAGCACTCATTGAGGACAGTGGGGGCCAGGTGTCATGCAGGAGCCCTGCCTTTTCCTAGCTGTGTGCACTTGGGATAGTCCCCAAATTTCCTGAGGCTCAGAGGTATTTGTTCAAACAGGGTGGCGACTATAGACCTACCTGCCATTCTTTCTTTTTCAGTTACTCTGAGACTCAAACCAGGGATGTTGTGAGCAGTGCTTGGTAAATTGCTAAGTGAATTATAGGTGTGAATGGGGGAGGTGGCTATTTCTTGTTACTGCTGGGATGTAGAGAAGGAAAGAAGAGAAAGATCCAGAACTTCCATTTTTAGGCTGCAGAAATAACCCTGTCTCTTGAAAATGAATGGCCGGCATGTTCTTTGGGCATGCCTGGCCCCTGCCTTTTTAAACAAAAGGCATTTGTGATTCTCCTCAGTGGGGTTTCCTGCACCTGCATGGGGCCTCCTCCCTCCCTCTTCCAACACCCACCCCCCCCCCCACATTTCCAGAGGTGACTGGCTTCAGGCAGATATTTGTGCCTGATCCTAATGGAGGCTTAGAGATGGACCTCAGGGAATGATGACAATAATTTTTAAATGGTCGTGATGATGTTGGCCAATTAAGGATCCATCGCAGTCTTTCATTTCTCTGGCAGAAAGTTTTCATTGCACCAGCCTAGTGCTTAGGAAAGTCACTAGCCTCATCCCCTGCCAGCACAGTTCTCACAGAACCCCCTGCCTAGCTGCCCACTGACTTCAGAGGCCACTTTCACCGCTCTGACCCCTGTGTCCCCCTCCTCCCCCCTGCCTCCCTCCTGCCCAAGGCAGCCTTGGAAGGCAGCTTGCTTTGCTCAGGCTCATGGCTCCTCCGCATCCTGTCCCGTGCCTCTCCCTGTATTCTTCTTTGTGCTGTCTACCATCGGCCTTCCTGGGACACTTCTGTTTCTCAGCAGATGGCCTAGATGTTTCTCCTGAACCTTTAATCACAGAGTCCTAGACTGCCTGAGCTGGAGGAGAACCAAGAGAACATAAACACGACCCCTGAAAAGGGGAGGCATTTGGCGCTTGCCCATAGAAGCAGAGTTAGGCAGTTACCAGGTTCTACACAAGCCAAGAAGTGATGCCCCACCCCCCGAACGAAACCCCAACTTTGAGAAATCCGCTTGATTGTTTGTTTATGGGGGTCTGCTCAAGGTGGAGTTCTTGCGCTGCCCTAGAGACCCTGGCTGGCTAGGGCCACAACTGCTGTCTGGTTGGAGGAGGGGGACTGGAGAAAAGGAGCCTGAATGTTCTCAAGCCAGTGTGAGTCCTTAGTTAGGAGCCTCTTGCCTTCAGCCCTCAAAGTGCTGACGGTCAAAGGGAAACAGGGTCTCCTTCATCAGACAGTGACTTTAAGTTCTCCGACAACGCGAGTGGGTGAATAACATGCCAGCCACAGTTCAAGACATCAGATTTCTGAATGCTCAGGAAGCGCTGATGTCGAGTGTCAAATGGGGCCAGAGCGTTCTCTAAGCAGTCTCTGTGCCTCTCAGAAGGCTGCACCCAGAGAGTTTATGCCCTTAGTTGCAGACAGCAGAGCCCTCTCTGCCACCTCACATCTCTGCCAAACTTGATCCATGTGAGAAACTGCCTTTTCTCCCAAACACAGATAAAAGTGAGCTCCACAAAATTTAAATAAAAACCTCCCCAATATGAAAATTTCCTAACCGTCTGACTGCTGTACTCCTAGGTCATGGTTTTGCCACCAGATAAATCTCCACTATCAGCCTTCATAGCCTGTTGAGTTCACTGTTGCTTGTGTTAGTGACAGTGAATTTGTGTTTGAAAAATGAACTACTGATGAGAACTCCTGTTGAACCTGTATTGTTTGTTATTCTGAGGCAAGGATTTGGCCCGGCTTAATCCGGGGCTTCAAAGCCAATTGCCCTCGCTCTGTATACAGAGCGTCAGAGCCCAGTGGCGTGGGTGATAAGAGAAGTAAGGGTTGAAGACACTGGGAAAGTGGGTTGGGGAGAGAGTGCTTTGATCTCTTTCTAAAGTATTTTCTGAAAGCAAAAGTCTATCAGAAGGAAGTGTCTTCAAAAAAAAAAAAACTCTCAGAAAACCAACTGGTCTTCCAAAACAGCATCCATTCCACACACCCTCTTTCCTGCCCCCATCTTAGGGAAAATATTTCTGAAAAATGCTTTGAGTGAAGTAGAAAACTCTGTGCATGTGTGTGCGAGTGTGTGTGTGTGTGTGCAAAGTGGAAATAAATTACATTGCTCTGTCCATTGCTCTCAGAAATCATTTGGCTACAAAAGCTTTGGTCTCAGTATTAGATGGCACCCCCTACCTCCCGCCCCCAAGCTCAGCCTTAGTTGCTGGGCCCCAGCCTATTCCCAACACACCCAGAATTCTTCTTTAAGACCTTCAGACACTAGGGATAGAAAATGGATGGGGTTTTCTGTGGACCCCCTACCCTTTTCCTAAAGCCCTTTCCTTTCAAACCCTGGCCTCTGTATGTGTGTGTACACATCTTTATGATATATACACACATATATAATTTTTAATGTCAATTTTATTGAAGTGGAACATTCCTGCAGAAAAGTGAACAAGTCTTAATTGTACAGCCCTATGGACTTTTACAAACTGAACACACCAGTGTTGCCACCACCCAGATAGAGAAGCAGAACATTACTGACCCCCAGAATCCCTCGCCTGCCCTCCCAGTCACCACTTCTCCCCACCTCAAAAGCCCTCTCCAGGTTTCTCACCCCTTGGATTTGATTTTGCACCTACACTTTCAGGGAAGCACACATAGTTGCTCCTGGGGTTCCTGAGCCCCAGGAAGCTGGGACTGCAGTGGCCTTGGAGTTTGGGGTCCCTGCTGAATGGAGAGAATCTGGCCAATCCCCCAGGTCCTCTCTTCCCTGCTACCCCAGCTCCTTGCAGGATTGATGGGGAGGGAACAGGTCAGCACCTTGAATCTGGCCACCACCCCCTTGGGCCAGGCCCGGGGAACCCCGCAGCTCCCTGAGCCCAGATGAAGCTTGTTGGCCCTTCTCTCAGCATCGTTCGTATTTACTGGTTCAGTGCCAAAATCCAAATGCCCCAGACCCTCGCCCCGCACCCCGAAAGCCTCCAACACCGAGAAACGTCCAAGGAAGCTTGTTTTAGCAGTTCATTCTAAAACCATTTCCGAGTATGGTAGATAAGGCTCCAGGCCCGCACCCTTCCAGAGCCTGTTTCATGATCAGAGGAGAAACCTCCAGGCTTTCATCTCCTCACGGCCTGGCAGGACAGGCGGCTTGTTTATCCCCTGGCGGAGCAGTTTCCGCGAGGTCCCCAGAGTGCCCCGAGGGGGCGGAGACCCAGAGCCGGGAGGGGGCGCCAGGCCGCGGAGAGGAGGCCCGCGGTGCGCGTGCAAGGGGCGCAGAGGGGCGCGGGGAGCAGGCAGGACAGAAGGCTCGCGGGGCACGCCTCTGGGTACAGGGCTTCCCTGCCAGCCGGGTGCCAGGGCTGAGCGCCACACGGTCTGTGGAGAGTCACGTCTCCCCTCCCTGTGTGTTCACTCCTCCGCCCCCAAAGGGGTTGGTTTTCAGGTATCTTTTTTCCATCCTAAATCACAGAAGCAGTTCAGACGGTTTCATCTGTGCTATCATCTGTTGCAACAGAGAGGACCTGTACAGTGCAGGGTGAGCCCAGGGCAAGTCACAGCTCCCAGGCCCGCCGGGCCCCTGTGGCCCGAGTCCTGCCCTCCTGGGGCACACTCCCACGCCCGGCCTCTGGGTTCCAAGTTCAGCCCCTCTGGAACCCAGGGGCAGATGCGGTCAGCTGTGGCAGGAGGCTGGCTGGCTGGTGTGCCTCACCTTCTGCCTTCATCTTTCGGGCACAGAGGCCCTTTATCCTTCTGGAGCCCCTTGGGTGGGGAGATGAGGGGGCCCAGGGTCCCCAGTGCCTGCCTCCTCCGTGGTCCAGAAAGAGCCACTGCACCGGACCCTCAGAGGGATGAAGATAGCTGTTTCCCCGAAGGCAGGGGTGCTCACTGAGCCTGGGCCTGCTGAGCAGTCATCCTGGGGCAGAGGACCTTTGAATCCGCCCTGAGACCACTGAGCTCATCCTCCCTTCTGACTTCCGAGGCTGCTGCCCTGGGAAGCGGGGAAAGGGAGGCAGAGGCTAGGAGACACCTTCCTGCCCTGTGCCAACTCCCTCAGAACCTCCTGAAGGCTGTTATCAACTGGGAATCCGGTGCACGCCCAGCTTCCAGGCGAGGCCAAATCACAGGACAGCGGCCGGGGCCTTGAGAGGCTGAGCACAGGCTCCTCACCTGCCTCCTGAAAGCACCAGTCATGTCAGCCTGGACTCCTGAGCTGCTGAGATGAGCTGCAGTAGGGAGGGACTTCCCTGCCGGTCCAGTGGTGACGACTTCGCGTTCTGATGCAGAGGGTATGGGTTTGATCCCTAGTCGGGGAGCTGGCATTCCACATGCCTTGGGGCCAAAAAACCACAACATAAAACAGAAGCAATATTGTAGCAAATTCAATAAAGACATCAAGAAAATCTTTTTAAAAAGTGTGGTAGGGAGTGGAAGGGGAAAAATAGGATCTAGTACCCCCCTCCCCTGCAACCTAGATTATAAAGACTTTGACAGTGGCAGCAAGCCATCTTATCCGCCCCCTTTGTGGTCACTGGCTCGGGGCGGGGGGCTGGGGGCCGGCGGCTGGGGGCGGGGAGGGAAGCCGCGTCTGTCCTCTGCTGTTGCCACCTGTAGTGATGATAGGAGAAACAGGCTAAGTACAGGGCCTGGATGCCAGGAGAGTCCCAAGTCCAGCCAGGGCTGCCCCCATTTTGTGGCTGTTTCTGTAGCCGTTGCAAAATGGTAGCCGGCAGGGGACGGGATTCTTGGCCTTCCCTCAGGGAGGGTGGGGGCGCCGAGGCAAGTGCCGCCTCCCTCCCTCCACTTCACCCTCAGGCCCACCGGGTCGAGGCCGGGGCAGGAACTAGGCGGGTGCAGGCGCCAGCTGCGCCCCCAGCGTTGGGCAAGGGGTTGGTAAGCAGGAAGCAGGGTTGGGTCCCTGAGTCCTCTCGCTCCGCCCATTCCTGGAGAGGGGGTGGGGTGGATATTCGAAAATGCTTTCAGTTGACATCTGAGACAAATTCTTCCACACGGTTTATAAGTCCCTAGACTTGCAGCGAGAACGTCCCTCCTCCCTCCAGGCACGCACACATGCACGCATGCGCACTCCAACGGGTCCGCAAACACATGTGCGCGGGCGCACACAGGGTCGCGCGGCCCCCGCACCCCAGGCCCCTGGCAAGGCTCTCAAGGGCCCCTCCTTCAGCCAGGGAGGGTGCAGAGGCCAGGGCACCCTCCGCCTCAGGGGCCTGGGCTTGCTGTAGGGTCTGCGGGCTTGCGGGGAGCCTGGATCCCTTCTGGAAGCCCTGCCCTGTCGAGGTAAGCCGGTCCCATGTTGACACAATGGGAGCCTCTGGTCATCTGTTCGTGAGGCGCTTCCCACAGCTTCTCTGGAGGGTCCCTGTGCTGCCTCTTGGCTTCGTGAGGGCCAGAGGTGCCCTGATGGCTTTCCCAGAGTGGACCGCGTGGGCACTCTACCGGCTCGGGGGACCTGGGTCCCAGCTGCCTCAGTTTGTTCAGTTGGATGTGAATCCTGCCTCTCTCGGGGACATCTTTGTAAACAGTCAGCTAGGAAGCGGTGCGAGGGTCTGATGAGGACCATGAGGAAGTTGCCCTCTGGGGAAGCCCAGGGTCAGGGACCTGGGGACCGGGGCGATACCCCGCAGGTATGTGTACATGTTGTTGGGGGTGCGCTGAGGGGTCCGAGGTAGTGTTCCTCTCCAAAACGTTCCCTGAGCCTCGGGGTCCTGGACAGTTTCAGCATGAGCTGCAGGAACTGGAAGACTTTTTCTGATGAGTCTGTTTTCATGGAGGTAGGTCATACCGCTTGGTCTACAGAGGAAGAGCAGTGAGGGTCAGTGGTAAGAGCCAAAAGTGAACTCGTTCAGTCCACCCAGCCACCTATGACATGGGTGTATTGATAATGTCTTCACATTGGAGTGGAGAAGGAAACAGCAACCCACTCCGGTATTCTTGCCTGGAGAACTCCAATAACGAAGGAGCCCGGTGGGCTAAAATCCACGCGGTAACAAAGTCGGACACAACTGAATGACGAACGCTTTCACTTTCTTGCACTACTTTAGATATTGGGAAACCAAGGCATAAAAGCATCCAAGCAAGTTACCCAAGGCATCGTGGCTTGTCAGTGGCGGGGCTAGGCTGTGGACCACGGCAGGGTGGTTCTAGAATCCGTGCTCTTCTCGTTTCCTGGACTACCCTTCCCTGACACCCAGTTAGTGTGCACAGGCCCAGACAAGGCGTTCACAGGGATAAACACCTCTGCTCCACACACGGCAGGCATCCAGAGACCCCCGCAGCACTCTCCCGCAAGCTGGTTTGAGGCTGGGGGTTTCCGTAGAGACATGACCCAGAGTGGGTATCTCGTGGACCGTGGAGGAAGCTGAACAGGGATTCCCAGGTCTTCTGCTCTGCTCCCCTGGAATGACCCCCTGGAACTTCCGTTGTGTATGGATGACAGACGGGAGGGAGATGAAGGCAGCCTGGTTGGTGCTGAAGTCCTGAGCAGGGCCTCTGTGCTCACAGCCACAGACTGCAGGGGCTCAGAGGGAGCGGTTTGTGCAGCCCTTCCCTAGTCGGGCAGGTGGGAGGGGCTGGCAAGAGAGGGAAGCGATTTACATAAGGTCAGGAAGCTCCGAGTGGTCCAGGAGCTCTTGCTAAAGGGGCAGTGCCTCCTAAGGCCTCCGATCCCCCGCCTGCTCTGTGCCGTCCCTCCCCGCCCCTGCCTCACCCCTCGGCTTCCCCCAGGAGGATGTTCCCCAGCTACAAGGTAAAAGTCACGGGCATGAACCCCAAGACCAAGTACATCCTGCTGATCGACATCGTCCCGGCGGATGACCACCGCTACAAGTTCTGTGACAACAAATGGTAAGAACCTGGGACCCTCACGTCACCCGCCTTCCCACTCATGCACACCCATCCCCCGCCTGCCGTGTGGTCTGGGGATTCACCAGTTTGGCCCAGTGACTGGCCAGATCCGCAGGCTCGGGCACCGGGCTTGCCGAGGCCACAGGGTAATCTGCACATCTCCTGCGGATGGGGCGGGGGCTGGAGCGACAACGAGCCACAGTGTTTGGGTGTCTGATGGATCTCAAGGGTCTGCGCTCTCCCCACGGCTGTGGACACCCAAGGGTGGGTGACTGGGCTGTGGGGTGACGCGTGAGTCCCAGCGCTGGGCGGGTTTAGGCTCCGACAGGGCTGTGCTGGAGGTGGGGGTACTGCAGAAGGTAGGAGCCATTTTCCTTGGGGGCCTTGATAGTCCATACTTAGAGCCTGGGCTGTGAATCTCTCTCCTGTCTCTCCACCCACTTGCTTCTTCTTTTTTTATTCTTGTGTTTGTTTTTTTTTTAAGTAATTTTTATTGGAGTGTGGCTGCTTTACGATGTTGTTAGTTTCCACTGTAGAGTAAAGTGAGCTGGCCAGGTATACACATCTAGCCCCTCCTCTTGGATGTCCTTCTCGTTCAGGTCACAGAGGACAGTAGCGTTCCCCGTGCTATACAGTATGTTCTCATTCATTATCTGTTTTACATATAGCATCAGTAAGGTATAGGTGTCACCCCCAATCTCCCAGTTCCTCCCACCCCCACACCCACCCTAGAACCCTCCCTCTTAAGCTGCGTGTCCCCCATCCAAGGAGAGCAGGCAGGTTAAAGGCCAAAACCAAGCCGGGGCCCAGTAAATGAAAGCGGTTTTTCCTGGGCCGGCCCGTTCATGTTCCCCATCTGTCCCCGGACCCTAGGACAGCTCCCGAGGAGAGAGAGGGAGGGATGAATGAATCCACTGCCCAGCATGTGACCTCGGCTGTGTGGGGTAGTAAGGTC
Source organism: Muntiacus reevesi (assembly GCF_963930625.1). Lineage (NCBI taxonomy): Eukaryota > Metazoa > Chordata > Mammalia > Artiodactyla > Cervidae > Muntiacus > Muntiacus reevesi. The sequence continues at coordinate 49,982,402 of NC_089266.1, forward strand.
GCAGAACCTGAGCCCAGGAGGCCAGGTTTGGTGGCCGGGTCCTGCCAGGAGCTCCTTTCTGTTCTCTCCCTGGGCTGGATTAGCACTCAGGGCAGATTCTCCCTGAACGGACAGCTACCAGTTCATTTCTCACCATTGTTTGGGGGGCAACCAGTTTAAAAATCGTCTCTGTCATCTGAGAAGTGATGTTGCTCAGTTGTGTCTGACTCTTTGCAAGCCCATGGACTGTAGCCTACCATGCTCCTCTCCGTCTATGGAATTTTCCAGGCAAGAGTACTGGAGTGGGTTGCCATTTCCCAAATAATGTTATTTCTAACATGCAAAAAGTGTAAATACAACCCAGACACAGAAGTGCCTAAAGAGATTTAGCCCCTTCAAGTAAACCATCATATTTCTCTACAATTTCCCTTTCTCTCTCTACTGCAGTGAGATATGGGAGGTTCAGGACGGCTGTCCCTCCCCAGCGCCCTCTCCTCTGCCCCCTCTTTTACCCCCAAAGCCCTAAATGGACGGTGCGGTCGGCAGCAGCAGTGATGTGGTTCTCAGGCCTCTGGGGATTTGCTCTTGTGGGGTGGGAGACAGCAAGTCTGGGCTCCCCGAGACGGCAGGGCAATCACCGGCCGCGGCTTCTCCACGCTCTGTTGGCAGGATGGTGGCAGGGAAGGCTGAGCCGGCCATGCCGGGACGGCTGTACGTGCACCCAGATTCTCCTGCCACGGGGGCCCACTGGATGCGGCAGCTGGTCTCCTTCCAGAAGCTGAAGCTGACGAACAACCACCTGGACCCCTTCGGCCATGTAAGCAGGGGGCTGCCTGGCCTCGAGTGTGGGTGCTGGGGCAGGGTCGGAGGTGGGGCGGTCAGAGGTGCTCATTTGGAGAATCCATTCTTGGGACCCAGTCCCAGGCGGGTTTATGGGCCAGAGCACAGGGTCTGAGTTCCACAGTAAGCATCCTTCCCCTGGCACTTACTGGCTGGGTAACTTGGGGCAAGTTTCTTAGCCTTTTTGCGCTTTAGTTTCCTTGTCTAGAACATGGGGATGACCAGGTGAAAATTAAATGAGATTATGCATGAGGCACATGGCACCTAAGAGGCTCTAAATGAGTGTCAACTATGATGGTTTCCTTTACCGTTGTAAAGAATCTGCCTGCAACGTGGGAGATGCGGGTTCGATCCCTGGGTCGGGAAGATCCCCTGGAGAATCCCACTCTGGTATTCTTGCCTGGAGAATTCCACGGACAGAGGAGCCTGTGGGCTACAGCCCATGGGGTCACAAAGAGTCGGACACACGACTGAGCAAGTAACCCTTGATGACAACGACGACTCAGATGGACCCACGTCTCACAAATCTCAGCTGCGGTTTCCCCAAATCTGGCCTTGCTGGGGCCTGAGACCAGGAGAGTGTCTTGAGAGTCACTGATGAGCTCAGGAGCCTCATCCCTGGCGCCCGCCTGGCCCCGCAGCCGCCTGCCCTGGAAAGGATGGCCTCGCACTGGCTCCTGGCCTTGCCCGGGGCCTGGCTCTCACTAGAGCGACTCCGAAACCCCAGGGATGCTGCTGCTGACGCCCCGTCCAGGCTGCTGAAGCTCATTCTTTCCCCAGTCTGGCCCTGGCAGGCCCACAAAAAGTTCTTTATGTGGAAATTTTTAGCTCATACGTGTGGCAAACAGAAGCCTGGGGACCCGGTATCATCTGCCAGGGAGCAAGCCTCGCCCCTCTAGGTTACGCGTGGTTACCCTGGAGACACAGGGTGGGGTGTTGATGGAGTGGGTGCCGTGAGCTCCTGGATGCAGTTGCCCTGGCTGCACGCTCAAAACATCTGTGTGGGAGGTGGTGGGGGAAACAGGGGTGGGGGGCTTGCAGGCACGTGCCTCTTTTATGCCTCAGTTCTGTTTCTGGGGGGCTGTGTGCAAATCAGCACTCTGAATCATAGCTCCTTATGAAGAATGCCAGCAATGCGTCTTTTCTGGTTGATGGGTGTGTAACTGGCAAGCAGCTCTTGGTTCTAATTTTCTCAGAGTCTGTTCAGTTCTCTTTCCAAGTCGTCGGCAATCGATAAACCAACAATTAGGAGAATGCTTAGTTAATATAATCAACTCCTGACTTGTCTGTTTTGCAAGCCGCATGGGGTTTTCCCACGCAGGGCAGGCACATGCTGTTGGGTGTGTGACAGAGACACCCATGTGGGCCCCGGGGACATGCGCCCGTGCAGCCCCCCACAGGAGCGACAGCAGGCCGCCCACCAACGGGAAGGGTCAGCCAAGCCCCCACCTCTCAGATCACAGGGTCTTTTATGACCAGGGGCCAAAGAGGCTGCCATTCTGGCCAAGACTGCTCGTGGTCAGCTCCTCTCTGGCCTCCTCTGCTTGGCCAGGCTGTGGGATCAACCTCGAAAGATTAGTGAGGGCCTTCATGGTGGGAGGTGGAGAGCCTCATCTCTGCCCACAACTGCACTCACACACACACACTCACACCCCAGGGACCAAACACTGAGGTCGATAAAGCTGGGTCGGAGCTGAATCCTTGGGTGAGTGATCAGAAATACCCAGGGATCAAAGCTGTGGCGAGAATTTTAGACGCACAGGTCGATCTCAAGGTTCCCAGCTGCAGGAATGTCTCTGCGGACCCTTCCACCTCCCCAGACGCCTGCAGAGAGGGCCAGGGGAGGGAGTCAGGTGGTTGAAAAGCAGGGCTTTTTTGGAAGCAGGAGGGTGTGGCCTGGCCTTCGTTGCCCAACAATAGGTCTCTCACCCTGGCTTGCTTCTTTGGTGGCTCCTCTGGGGTCCTGAAAGGGTTTGCAGTGGTCTTGAGCAGCCAGTGGGGCTGGCTTGTTGGGCTTGTGATGTTGGGGGTGCCCCTGGCTACACTCGCCACACCAGCCTGGGGCCCTCCTCTCCTCGGCTGGGGGGCTATTCCCTGTACTAACTCAGCTTCCTCCCCGGAGGGTTGGGTGTGGATTGGAGTATCTTCCTTCTCCCCATCGCCATGTGCAGGTTGTTGGTTACTGCACCCTCTGTGGGGGTGGCAGGGCTCACGGAGACAAGGCGCTTGTCTCAGGAGCTGGGAGTAACACAGCATAGATGGACCCCTGCCTTCTGATGCCTAGGCTCCTTTGGCTTCTCCCCCTGTCTTTCGGTACCCATGGCTCCAGCTGTCAGCTCTTCAGCAATCTGGAGCATCACTGGAGAGGGCGCAGCCTTTGGCCCTGCAGGGAAGGGCTTTGGAGGATGAGCTAACTTCCTAGACATATCAAGGCAAAGTGGCCCATTTGAGCCTTGGTTTTCTGCCCCTTGGTCTGTGCCAACTGGAGCAGTGAGCTCTCCAAGTCACCCTCCTTGGCTTCTCGGTGTAGAAACCTGGGAAAAAACCATCTTGTGCTGTGAACTTGCCCTGGACAAGTCCTCCCACATAGCTCGCCTCCACACTTTGCAAATTTTCCTAAAAGCTTCCAAACCTCAGGGAACTTTCTCCAGCCAGGTGGACAGTGGACTCCCCACTCAGGATCTCAGAGACATCAGCAGCTGTCTCCCATGTGCCACCCAGCCACCCAGGAGAAGGGTCCAGAGTCCAGGAGCCCCTCAGGCCACGTGTTCAGAAAAGATAGGATTGACTTCTGATTAGAAAACTCCTGTGGGTTTTTGCTCTGAGTCCAGGAAAGCCCTCTGCTCTTGAGAGGTGGAGTCAGGGTGTGACCTTTCGGTTCTGGGCATAAGCAGGCAGCAGGGGCGGAAAGGGTCAGGGGCCTGGGACCAGGAGGTCAGCTTGACAGCCGTGGCTCTGCTGGGTGAGAGGACACGGCCAACCCCTCCTCCTGCTCACTGCCCCGTGTCCCCAGCAGGGTCCTGTGCGAGGTGACCACAGGATGGGAAGAGAAGCTGCTCCAGGCAGTTGAGGAGAGCCTTGCTAGGCTGGGGCCTGCGTCCTGCAGTGGGACGTCGAGATGGTTGGCACGAGGGTTCTACTTTTCTCCTAATCTGGAGGCAGGGAGGGGATGGCTGCATGGGGTGTGTATGTGTGTGTGTGTGTGTGTGTGTGTGTGTGTGTGTGTGTGTGTGTAGATGGCCATCCTCACCACCTCCTATGTCTCTGGACTCCCACGTTGCCGAGGAGAAAGGTTAGCTTGTGATTGCTCATTTAGTCAGTCTAAGCCTTGCAGAGGCTGAGTTAGCCCCGGACTGCGGATGTGGGCTCCCCAGGCCACAGAATGGCACAGGCAGTATCCCTCAGTGTGTTTCCTCCTCCAGCCACGGGTCTCTTAGCCTCGTCAGTTACTCCTAAGCCTTGAGATCCAAGCTCAAATGCCATGGCTTCAGGGAGACAGTTCGGGGTCCCCATTATATGCTCTCAGAGCACCTTTCCGTTGGAGTGCTTGCCACAGTTATAACTTTATACTTATTTGTCAAATCTGTTTTTAAATAGGAAATACATTCACATGATTGAAACATCAATCAGTGAACAAATGAAAAAGGTCTGCAGTGAGACATCTCCCTCCACTGGTTCCCCATCCACCTAGCTTCTTCCAGCGCTGGCACCAACTGTTACTAATTTCTTTTCTGTGTTTCTTTTTGCATATGCAGGCAGAATACAGAGTCTCAGAGCCCTTCTTTTTGCCATAGAGGGTACCATGTTGTAAACACTTTGCACCTTGCTTTGTAAACTCAGTGTCTCAGAGATCATTTCATTCATATAGAGCTGCCTCATTCCTTTTACCCAGCTGTGTAGAATTTCATCCAGTGATTGTTCCGTTAATCATGTAGCCAGTCCTTATTGAAGGAATTAGATGTTTTCCTATCTCTGCTGTTTCAATGAAGCTTGTACATATGTCACTTTATACCTGAGCCAAGTACTCTTTGTGATAAAGTGCCTGTTTGAGGGATATATGGATTTGCAGTTTGTCATCCTGTCCTCATTGGTGTTGCAGAGATGTGTCTTCCCACCATCACTGTGGCCTCACGAACATGGTGGGAGAGAAAAGTTTTGGATTTTTTCCAGTCTCATGGCTGAAACACAGATGTCAGTTTTAGCTTCAGTTTCTCTTTCCTTTATTATGAGTAAGCATAAGCATCTTTTTATATATATCTCTCTCCTCTTCTGTGAACTACTGTCCTTATCCTTTTCTCATTCTTAGATTTTTAAAAAAAAATCACCTATCCATTCTAGAAGCTTTTATAAGCTAGAAAGATTTAGCTCCCATCTGCGATGTTGAGTTGCTTATATGTTTTCCCAGTTTGTCACTTGTCTTTTGGTCTTGCCTATAGTGGTAATCCTCCACAGACGTTTTTGATTGAATGTGTCGGTCTTTTCTCTATGGGTTCTGGATTTTGAGTAATTGAAAGCCCCTATCCATTCCTTACTTATAAGAGATTTTTCTTGTGTTTTCTTATAGTATTTTATGGATTTATTACTACATTTTAAACCATTGGCCCTTTTTCAGTTTATTCTGGCATTTGATACAAAGTGTGAATCCAACTTTTTTTTTCCTAGAGAGATTTATCCAGTGGTCCCAACACCAATAACTGACTAGCCCTCTCCCCTCTCTGGTTTAGGACGCTCTCTGGTTCTGTACAGTAAATCCCCTCCTGAATCTGTGTCTGTTCCTACGCCAGTGCTTTAACGGTTGAGACATCATAATAGGTTTTAGTGTCTGGCAGACTCGGTCCTTCCCCATTGGTCTTCTTTTTAAGAGTTTTCTTGGCTGGTCTTGTCTATTTTTTTTTTTTTTTTAATATGAACCTTAGAATAAGCTTGTAGTGTTGAGAAAAAAACTTAACTTGTATTTTTGTTAGAATCATTCTAAATTATAAATTTACTGGGGGGGTGTGAGCATTGATCGTGATGCCTTTCTCTTCGTTGAAGTCTGCCTTTTGTCTTTGAAAAGTATATTCAAGTTTTTCCTTCGCAAGGCCCTGCACATTTCCTGTCATCTTGTTACTGTCATCAATGCAGTATTTCGTCTACCACTTTTTCTCACCACTGATTTTTGCTTGATTTTGGATTACCGTGTGAGTTTCCCACTAGACGGTAAACCAGGAGGTTTTTTTTTTTAACCACCATCATGTCCTGCTGCCCAGCAGTGTGAGGGGCAGTGAGCAGGAGTGAGTGTGACTTTTCTATGTAACCTACCGAAGGGGGTTTACTTAGAGAAGGCACTTCCTTTGCTGGGAGCTGATGTCCCCGCAAAGCATATGCTAGAGGGGGACCCGGAACTACTGATCTCTTTCTTTTCCTCCCACATTTGCTGAGCCCTGATGATGTGCCAAGCCTTGCTGGGTGCTTTGGGACAGAGACTCCCCACCCACCTGTAGACCGGCCCACCCTTCGCAGCCAGGTACAGGTGCAGGTATGAGCTGAGGCTCGGAGATCTGTGCTGATGGTGACTCTGCCCCCATCACTGTCTGAGGCTGGGCAGACGCCTTCACCCTCTTGAGCCTCAGCTCCCTGTCTGTTACAGGGAGGCGAATACTAACACCTGTTAATACTTTGGGGCTTCCCTGGTGGCTCAGTGGCAAAGAGTCCACCTGTTAATTTAGGAGATGTGGGAGATGCAAGTTCGATCCCTGGGTTGGGAAGATCCCCTGGAGAAGGACATGGCAACCCACTCTAGTCGGCGGGCCACAGTCCATGGGGTTGCAAAGAGTCGGACGTGACTTAACAAATGAATAACAACAACAATGAATACTTTACAGGCATGTTGTAAAGCTTGATTGTGTGCTGTGTGGGCAGGACTCAGCACGGGGCCTGGCACAGAGGCTGTGCTCTGTCCACGCTGGCTGGCAGAGAAGGCGCCAAGCCTGCTACCCTGGGCCTGAGTACTCAGGCCTGCCCGGTCCAGGCCTCTCGAGTCGGCTGACGGGCCGTCCAACTTAATCCTAATTTGGATCTTCTTTGAGCCAATCTTCGGGTCTCTCTGGTCTCGGTTTTGGTTTTCTTCTTCTTTTTAAAATTTTTCTAACTTGCAGATCCTGTCTCTGTCCCAGACCTCTGTGTGGGGCGGGAGAGGGTAAGAAGGATGATGGAGAAGGTCATCTCAGAAAGTGCACATGTGAGGCAGGAAACAGTCTGGTTTTGATATTTGACAGGCAGACGTTAGCCCCACTTGTTGTGTGGCGAGCATCCAGATAGGCTGCGCTTGCGAGGGGCGACGGGGCCTGGTGGATCCTCGTCTCCCGCCGTCTTTAGCTGAAACCTTATCATTAATGACCGAGCTTGTGGTCGAGGGCAGTTCGTGCTCTCTCCAGGCCCATCTGGAGTCTTCTCGGGATCCAGTCTCCGACCAGCTGTGTGTCCTTGGGCACGTCGTGTTCCCACTACTCCCCTCCTGTTCCTCATCTGTGCGATGAAGAGATGGCACTAGAGGGATCGCTACGGCCTGCCCCTCCATGCCCTCATGTCTGCGATTCCAGCGCAGATGAATCTGGGCCTCGTTAAGCCAAGCACGCCATGGTGATCTCTCTAGGAGATGGCTGTTTGGCGCTATCACAATTGTTAAAATAGAACAGGCTTCTGAATTGTAGCCAGAACATAATGAATCCCATTTCTGTAGAACAGTGATGATGACGGGACCAGCCGTGTAGTGGGGTTTGTTGACGTGGCTGGCCCATTTGGCCCCATGTCCTCTGCAAGAAATATAAATGTGAGACTCTGGCAAAATAGTTTAGTGTGGCGCCCGAGGAACTTCCGAGGAAAGCCAGGTGTGAGTCACCGAGCCGGTTTCCCGTTCTCCCAGGCGGTCGGGGCCGATGCTCCAGCTTGAGTCTGCATTAGTTCAGTGGATGGAACTTTCTCCCACACACCTGTCCAGACTCCAGACTGGCAGAATCAGGAAGAGTGTTTGGGACCACATAGTTGAAGGCCTCACTGTACAGATGGGGACCGCGATGACTGGAGGGCGAGAACTTGCTCGGGACCGGCAGCTGATGGGCAGAGATCCGTAGATGCTCTGGGCCCCTCTTGGCTTCCCTGTGACTGGGGTTGGACTCCCCTAGGGGCCCCACCTTCCTTTGCAAGTCTGGCCATGACTCTCTCCCCAGATTTCTCTGCCTGCCTATCTGGTTCACTCTCCTAGAAGGTGTGTTTGGCAGTCTCTCCACCCTTATCATTAAGGACCATGTCTGATGGATGGGCTAAGGAATTTGACCTTTATCCCAAGGGCAAGAGGGAACCATCAAAAATGGCATTAGGAATAGAAGTGAAGTGGCATGTGAAGTGAAGTGAAGTATTAGTCTTTCAGTCGTGTCCAACTCTTTGCAATCCCATGGACTGTGGCCCACCAGGCTCCTCTGTCATGGGATTCTCCAGGCAAGAATACTGGAGTGGGTGGCCATTCCCTTCTCCAGGGGGTCTTCCCAACCCAGGGATCCAACCCAGGTCTCCTGCATTGCCGACAGATTCTTTACTGTGTGAACCATCAGGGAAGCCCAGAAGTCATGTATTGAGCCTTAAATATGGCAGGAGTGGTGGTCGGTGGTGGTGATGGGAAAATGGGAAGAAGATGGAGAAATACAAAGGGCCTTGCCTCCAAGAAAGGTGCAGTCTTCACGGATGAACCAGAAGGTTCTAAGCAAGGGAGTGACCTGATCTTTGTTTTACAGGTGGAGTCACAGGGCTTGGTCACTGACCAGACCCGGAGGTGGGGGGACAGTGAGGGGTGAGGGGGACTGACGATGCCCAGGGCTCTGACTGCTTAGGGGGCAGAGGCGCAGGGTGGCTACGATCTGTCCCAAGCAGTCCTTAGGGATGGCAGAGCCTCACTGCTTGGGGACTGCAGCGTCTGCTTTGGGTTCTGTCTGCCTCCTGTCTGTGTTCTCCTCTTGGGCCCCCCATCACCCTCACCCCCCACCCAAGGGGGCTGGAGTGACTGAGGCTAGCCCTGCATCCAGGGGCTGGAGCATGTAAGTGATCACAGAAGGACTGTCTGTGCGCATGTTCAATCACTACTTTTGCCTGAAACATGCCTTAGAGTTTATCCTGTGGGCAAAGAAAGATGAGGGAGGAGGGGACAGAGAGCCTTAGAGTTTATCCTGTGGGCAAAGAAAGATGAGGGAGGAGGGGACAGAGAGTTTGTAGTTTTGACCCAGGTCTTCCTCTTCCCATAACCTGTCTTGCACTCACTTGTTCCTGCTTTGGAGTAAAGGAGGAGCCTGGAGGTACAGAAGGAACAATAGATAAGGCCCTTTCTCTTAAGGAGTTATAATTTAACTGAAGGGACAAGAAGGAACGGGAAGCCGCTGGAAGCAGCACCATAGCCCAGTAGACCGTACTGTGGAAAGGAAGCTTCAGAATCGGGAGTTTAGATCAGGCCTCAGGTAATCTGGGATGACTTCCTGGAAGAGTTGGGCCTAGAAGGTGAGGGAGAATGGGGGCAAAAAGATCAAGACAGCAGAGAGAGCTACAGGTGCAGAGGCGCGGAGGCAGGAATCCGGCCCCTAGGTCACCTCCCAGGTACTCAGCTGCTGGGTCTTCCGAGACCCTGGCATGCAGGGTGACGGAGTAACCTCTGGGGACTGGGCAGTGTGTCCCCCGCTCTCCCCAGCGCCCCTCCCCAGGCCCCTGGAATGGACAGTCCAGGGAGGCCTCCCCAGCTTCAGCCTCATTCTGAGTGTTTCCCCTGGCAGGCCCCGCGCTGGGCAGTGGGTTCCCCAGCTGCAGATGGGATCTGGGGCTGGGGGGGCTCTGTGTTTGCCCCAGGAGGCTCTGGAGGTCTGTCACTGAGAGTGGCGGAGGGGAGGGGCCAGTGCGAAGGCGGAAGAGTTCCTGCTGGAGCCGCCCAGCCAGGCCCGGAGGTGAGGCCAGGGCAGAGCCCGCAGCCTGGGTGCCGGACCACCCACTCCCTCATCTGAGCTTCTCCCTGGGCCGCCTTCCTTCCCAGGGGGTGAGGAGGCCGAGCCCCGCCAGAGGAAGGCTTGCCACACACGAGCCTGGCTCTGAACTCTCGCCTGGCACTCTGTCACTCAGGGGTTAAGTCTCCCATTAAGCTTCAGCCCCAGGCCGGGTCCCTGGAATCTGGGAGCGGGGGAAGCCAACCCAAGAGAGGGGTACTTCCTGATGGAGAGAAAGGAGCTCCACCAGGGACCAGCCTCATCCAGCCAGGACAGGAGCCGAAGGGTTAACAAAAACCCGCGCGGTGCTGATAAAATGCCCTAAATGCCTGTCCTACCTCCAGTGGGGAGGGTGTCTGGCAAATGTCAACGATAAAAAATACATTTTAATGGCACATGATGCTGCCGCTACCGTGAGGCACGGCTGAAGGAAGAGGCTTTGGGGCCGCAACTACCGTGTGCTGGTCCCGGGGCTCCGGGCTGAGTGTCCCAGGCGCTTGGCCTCTCTCCCCGGGCACCCTCAAGGGCTGGGGGGTGCCCGAGGCCTCCGATCTTCCTCCAGCCTTGGTACTGTGAACTTCAGCCCACGATGGCGCTCCCCTCAGCCCAGGCTGTGGGCTGCCCGGGGAGGGTCTGAAGGCCGAGTGCATCAGGGTGTTCCCAGCCTCCGCTCTGCAAGCCTGCTGCGGATGAAGGGATGGGCGCCTGCCTGCCCGGACAGGTCAGAGTTCATCTTCCTCGGCGGCCCCCTCCCCCGTCCTGCAGACCCTGGGCTGAGAAGCGGCTTTCACTGCTGACAGTTGTGTGAGGCAGGGCTGAATGCCCACCACAGGGCAGGTCCCACATATGTGGGGAGGGGTGAGCAGGGGAAGAAGAGGCCAGGGGAAGAGGCAGCTTGCAGGGCTGAAGGCTGGGGCTCAGAGAAGCCCAGGGCCTTGCCTGAGGTCACACAGTCAGTCCGTGGCACCTGGACTTTTGCCTGCAACTCAGTTCTGCCTACTAACACTGTGCCGAGTTCATGGGAGGCCTTTAAACGGTTCCGTTCCCCATTACTACAGCAAAGGGGCTGGCATCTGGGAGGCCCTGGAAGTTGAGTTTGGGGCTCAGGGGTCTGGTTCTTCAACCTGCAAGGGAGGTTTTTGGACCCTTCCGGGCTCAGACCCCTGTGGTCAAACCCTGGAGCCTTGGGCGTTCAAGAGATGGAAAGCCAGCCTAGGGCCGGCTGGACAAGGCCAAAGACAAGAGGGTGGGGACCTGGAGCTGACAAAAGACCCTTCTCTTCCAGATCATCCTCAACTCTATGCACAAGTACCAGCCGAGGCTGCACATCGTGAAGGCCGACGAGAACAACGCTTTTGGCTCAAAAAACACGGCCTTCTGCACCCATGTGTTCCCAGAGACTTCCTTCATCTCTGTGACCTCCTACCAGAATCACAAGGTACAGACCCCACTGCCCCCAGCGCGGACACATTTCGGGGCCACCACGGAGGCAGGCAGTGAAGCCATGGTGCAGCCGGGCTGGGACAGGCAGGGCAGTCACTTCAGGAACCCGCCCAGTCCTGCAGAGCCCTGAGAAATGGAAAGACGTGCAGGGAAGGAGACGAGCGAGGCTCCTGATCCCCAGCACAGGGCAGCTGTCTGTGGTCCATGCTGGAGACCAACACAGGTGGCAACTGGGAACACCGGGAGCATGGAGCCTGCCTTGTGGCTTCACTGTGGGGCCTTTTGTTCTGCAGTCTTCTCCCTGGTGGGATTCCGGGCCTGCAGAGAGAAGGGGTGGGGGGCGGGAGAGGAGCCCTTGGGCACTGCTAGCGGCAGGGGAGCAGGTGACCGAGCCATTCGGAAGCCCTCCCCGGCACGCGCCTGGCACATCCTGGCCCACCTCCCGCCCTGGCCTGACCACCCCAGGCTGTCTTCTGCTCCCTGAATGGGCCATCCTGTTGCCTCCCTGCCTGTGCCCAAGCTGCCCTCCCCAGAAGGCTTTCACACCTGTGTTGGGAATGGTTGGGTGTGGGGGAAGGATTTTAGGCAGAAGAGAAACAGAGTCAGATTGGCATTTGGGACAGGCAGGCAGAACCTGATGTGGCAGTTGTGCGGGACGGGGTGATGTGGGTGGGAAGCTGTTACAGGCCCCAGGAGAGAGTGACGAGGGGCTGAATTTAGGAGAGTAGGACACAGAATGGGGGCCTGCCGCTAGGAGAATGGGTAAGAGCCGGCGAGAACTTCAAGGCCGGGGAGGCTCCTGCAAGATGCCACTTCCCCAGATGTTGCCGGGGGTTCTGAATGTGCCTGTCAGGGGCCAGGGCCGGCCCAGTTCTCCCCCACCCTGCCTGTGACTCCTCTGTGTCTCCTCTCCTGACAGATCACCCAGCTGAAAATTGAGAACAACCCTTTCGCCAAGGGATTCCGGGGCAGTGACGACAGTGACCTGCGTGTGGCCCGGCTGCAGAGGTGGGGACTGCTCCGGCCCTGGGGGCTGGGGCGGTGGATGGGGTTCAGGCACGTGGACGCGGTGACCCTGAGTATCTCCCCTCCCTTCCCGTCTCCGGCTGACTGTCTTTCCCTCGCTTCCAGCAAAGAATACCCTGTGATCTCCAAAAGCATCGTGAGGCAGAGGCTCGTCTCCACCCAGCTGTCATCCAAGCCTGACGTCAGCCCCCTGCACGGGGCTCACCAGGCGCTCCAGCACTACCAGTATGAGAACGGGGCCCACATGCAGTTCGCCGCGGCCGAGCCCCAGGACCTTCCCCTCAACACCTTCCCAGCCCAGAGGGACTCCAGCCTCTTCTATCACTGCCTGAAAAGACGAGGTAGCTCCCTCCTGCTCTGGATGCCCCGGAGGGTCGGGATGGGGGTGATGCCCTCCCCACAAACACTGCCCCCTGCACACGTGAGCATGCGAACATGCATGGGGGTGCGTGCGTGTACATACACACACACACACACACTGATTCTTGTGTGGCCTGGAGACTGAGCCTAAAGCCTTGGGGACCATGGTCAAGTTCAGCGCTTCTTGCTTCGCATGCAGACAGCTTGTGGCCGTGGTGTCCCCTAGATCAGGATTTTAGGCAGAAGAGGGACAGAGTCAGATTGGCATTGAGAACAGGCATGTGGAACCTGACGAGACAGTCGTGTGGGATGGGGTGACGAGGATGGGGTGATGTGGACAGAGGCTGTTACAGGCATCGGGGAGAGAGTGATGAGGGGTGGAACTGAGGTAGCACAGCGGGTGGGGGAACAGGAGACAGGATCGGAGGGTCTGCCGCAAGCAGTCCCCCGTCCCAGGTGTCACTTGGTAGCCGCTGCTTTGAGCACCTCGTCGGGGTGGGCAGAGGACACAGTGAGCCAGGCGCTGCCTCTGGGCATGGGAGAGGTGGAAGCAGCCCAGTCTGGAGGTTGTCGTTTGTAGAAGCGACCTCCATCCTAACCCTGGGAGTCCTGGCCGAGCATAGATTCCCCAGCCCATCCCATCAGATCTGCAGAGGCTTCTTGAGAGTGAATGGGAGCTGTTGGGGGATGTAGTCTAGGGTCCAGGAAGACAGAATATGGACCTGTCTGTGTTGGCTTCTTTGTGAGGAAGAGGAGTTCGAGCCAAGAACCAGAACATCTGCCCTGGTACGAGGATTCAAGTTTGCCCTCTATAAAATACAAATGATTAGTATTACCACGTCAGAAGTCCTCACAGGGCCACTGAAATTCTCTTGGGAATGGGTTTGGGGACTTAGCCTGCCACGCAGAATGTTCTCTCAGCCCAGCTCCTAGGGACCACCCTGGAAGACTCCTGCGTAGCCACTGCACCAGTCCTATTAGAACTAGTGACCTCAAACAAGGGCTGGCAAACTGTGGCCTTTGGACCAAATCTGGCCTGCAGTCCACTTTTGTTAGATCTGTGAGTCATATGAAATGGTTTTTACATTTCTAAATAGTTGAAAAAAAATCAAAAGAAAACTTTTTCATGATATATGAACACTCTATGAAATTCAAATTTTGGTATCTATAAATAAAGTCTTATTGGAACACAGCCATACATGTTTATTTACCTATTGTCTACGGCCGATTTCCTGTTGAGAATCCCTAGGGAAGACAGAAGGATGGAGGCCAAGACAAGTAACTGGACAAGTGTTCTTTAAATTTGTGGAGTGGGCTGCTGCCCAAGTCCTCAGGCCTGGGTTATCCCTGGGTCCCCAGGGTGGATGAGCTCGTCCAGAATCAATGCTTGAGGATGTTGAAAGATACACATCCATGGTCTGGGGCACTTAATGTCATCTTTCCCCCCAAGAGTATATTAGCTTTGCCTTATAAGTGCAAGTCACCTTTTACTTACTAACAGCTCCATTTCTTAATTATATAAACCCTGTTATGTTGGAATCTGTGTAATGACAATCTGATGGGACTTCTTTGAACATACGTAGGGTTTACTTCCTCTTCTGAAAGCAACAGGAACATGCCTGCGAGTAGCTTTGGCTTGCTGAGGCCTTCCTGGGAACAGAGGATGGAGGCAGAAGCATTGTGGCTTTAATCTTCTGGCTAATTCAGACAGATTGTGGCCTCTGGGCCTGGCGTGGCCTGGAAGTCGCTTGCACTTTCCTTGGCCAGGGTGGGCCTGGCCTAAGAATGCCAGTGCACATTAAGGCCTCTTACCATCCCCAAGAGTCAGGGCAGCAGGAGATCAAAGGCATATGCCGCCTGGCTAAACACATCACTCAGTGTCCAGTGATGTGGTGTCCCCCGGTGGCCTTTGAGCACAGTCCATGGTCTGACCACTTCTGGGCTGCTGCCACCTTATAAAAGCTGTCGCGGATTAAAATGGTTCTGGGAGTGCCATTGCAGCATGGGCACCCCCCTCCCACCAATGACAAGGATAGGCTGCCCTGGCACCCAGTGGGGGGTGTTCTGGACCCTGGGCTGGCGGAACTGGCTCTTCCTGAGGTTTCTTTGTCTTCCAGCAGACAGTGCCCGCCACCTGGACTTACCCTGCAAGCGATCTTACCTGGAAGCACCCTCGGCGGTGGGGGAGGACCATTATTTCCGTTCTCCCCCGCCCTACGACCAGCAGATGCTGAGCCCCTCCTACTGCAGCGAGGTGACCCCACGAGAGGCCTGCATGTACTCAGGGTCGGGGCCCGAGATCGCGGGGGTGTCCGGGGTGGACGACTTGCCCCCGCCCCCGCTGAGCTGTAACATGTGGACGTCCGTGTCCCCCTACACGAGCTACAGCGTTCAGACCATGGAGACTGTGCCTTACCAGTCCTTCCCCACGCACTTCACCGCCACCACGATGATGCCCCGGCTGCCCACCATCTCCGCCCAGGGCTCCCAGCCGCCGGGCAACGCCCACTTCAGCGTCTACAATCAACTCTCCCAGGCTCAGGTCCGAGAGCGGGGCCCCAGCGCCTCCTTCCCCAGAGAGCGCGGCCTCCCGGGCGCCGTGTGCGAGCGGAAGCCGCCGTCGCCGCACCTGAATGCGGCCAACGAGTTCCTATACTCGCAGAGCTTCTCCTTGTCCCGGGAAGCCTCCTTACAGTACCATTCAGGCATGGGGACCGTGGAGAACTGGACTGACGGATGACTCCCAGGCCCCCTCCGCAGCCCCTGGACCGTGTTAGCCCAGTCTTAACCTCTGAGGGTTGGCCTGCCCCCCCCCACCGAGAAACCCAGCAAGGTATTTCAAAGGTTGGGGTGCAGTGTGCAACCCGCGTGCGCGCGCCTGTATTTGGAGGGCACCTATCTTCTGACATACAACCGAGGCCCCGACAGAGCAAAAAGAAAAAAAAGAAAAAATACACACTTAGCGAAGAAGAGATTGTTGGCTGCAGGATTTGGATCCAGTGTTTTCTGACATCTCTTGGCATGCCCTTGGGTGGGATGGGAGTGGAGCGTTCATGTGAGTCACTTAGAGGTTTTTGTAATTTAATTTTCGATATCAACTCAGGGGCCAGGTGGTGAAGTCTCTCTGGCAGGGCAGGTCGGGAGCGGGGGTTGGGGGAGGAGGATTCTCCTGGCTGGGGAGGTGGGGCTCTCTGCCCATCTTGCAGAGTCCTGGCTCTTGCGAAAGGCGCTGAGCATCTTCAGGGAGGAGGAGGCCCACTCCTTCTGCTTCCGGAGAGTCTGTGAGACCATCTGAGAAGTGGGCTCAGCTAAGCCTCCAAGCCCGCTCAGAGAGGAGGGCTGACTGCTCGGTTAGTGGCCTGGAAATTGATCCCTGGAGCTCTGAGATCTGAGGGACCACTTTTAGAGAGAGAATCATGGGCTAAGCACCAGTTGACAGGTATTAAAACCCTGTTTTCTTTTTTCTGAGAAGTGCGAAAAGGCAACCAATAACATCTCTGGCATCATTCAGGTTTGCTTATAAAGGACAGAGCCCTTCCGCCTTGGTCCCCAGCATACAGCCCTCACTCTGATGCGCCAGACTCTCTTCTCAGGTGCCGTCTGCATCCTACAATCAGCCATGAGGACGCGCACCTGACCTGGTGGTGTCCCCAGGAGACCGCGCTGCTCAGCACCTCCAGAGCCTGTTCTGCTCCCAGAAAACCCTCTTCTCTGGCGCCTGAGAGCCCAACAGAAATAAAAATGAGAATTGAGAAAGCATTCCTTTCTTCCAGTAAATTCAGCCAGTGAGCTCAGAGCAAGGATAACGCTTTTCCAGGAAGGTGGACCCTGTGATCCCGAGCCCAGCTCTTCAGCATTGAATGTCACCAGCCCATCCGTGGGGCTGGTGGGAACTCTGTAATCAAAATTTGGGAAATCACTAAACTCTTTGCATGCCGAATAGCTATTTATATATTATATAAATAAAATAAATAAATAAATAAAATATATAAATATATATATCTCACAAATGCAGGCCACATGTCAAATTCAGCTTTGCTTTTTTTTTTAAACAAACGAATAAACTTAAAATGAACGTTGGAGAGGGTATTTGGAAAGACATCTATTTAAATTTTTATTACACATTTGATGTTAAAAACAAAGAATGACTTAGATAAAAATGTATAAATAAATAAATATATATAAACACACACACAGTACAGATTACACTTTATTAGAAGACACATTAGCAAACGGGGTATGAAACGTCAAGTGTTTTGTTATATAGCATGGACATTTTATTTTACATATCGGAACATAAAGCCATTTTACAACTGTGAAGTGTGTGGATGCTCTTTACTCCTGACTTGTCATTTCTTGGCTCCGTCACAGTCTCTGCTTCCCTCTTCCTCGTTGAGTTTCTTAAGGGCCAGGTGGAGCCCTTAGCGCCTCTGTGCATTTGGAGCCTCTGAGCTTAGAGGGAAGTAATTTAGGACCAAGGGAGCAATCGTACCTTTGATCTCATGCTACTCCCCAGATGATAGGTCTGGCTTCCAGGGCCCAAAAAAACCCCAGAAGGGCAGGGAGACAGTATACAAGAATCTGTGACTTTTGAGTAGTGGACACACAACCTTGCAATGTGTGGGAGATATGCTCACAGGTGGGAGTTCTTGGTGGGATCTATGTGGCTGCTTCAGACAAGGAACTGAAGAGCTGGTTGGAGTCACAGCCTGCGGCTTTCTGGAACAACAGTCAGATGTGTGAGCCCATCAACCCCCTGCACCCCACCCCCCAGAGGAGGAATCGAGGCTTGGCAGAGACTGCTGTTTGTCCAGTCCTCTGCTAGATCCTTGAAGTTTGGTCTTAAGATGGGGTAAAAAAAAGGAGACAAAATCCAGTCCAGGTTCCCAGTCTTAAATGAGAAGAGAAATTGACGTCCGAAAGTGTGTTGGGTCTCCCTCCTAGCAGCTCCTTGCCTCTTGCCCCCTATCCTTCATGGCTCCTTTTCCAAAACTGCTTGCTGTCAACCACCATCTTTAGGAGGGAGCCAGGGAAGAGACGGCAAGGGTAAGGGGTACCCTGTAAATTCTTGTCCTCTTTGAGATTAAGATGAATTTTCCTGCTGGGTAGACATCAACCTTGTGTCCTATTTCCCCAGAGTCCTCCCCTGTGGCCCTGGGATTGCTCTCTGGGAGGACCTCTCCCGGCAGAAGAAAGCCAAGCTCCTTCACTTTGCTGCTGTCTTCCCTGTGGCCCAGTGGTAAAGAATCCACTGGTTAATGCAGGAGACACAGGTTCATTCCCTGCATTGGGAAGGTTCCCTGGAGGAGGAAATGGCAACCCACTCCAGTATTCTTGCCTAAAGAATCCCATGGACAGAGAAGCCTGGCGGGCTACAGTCCATGGGGTCGCAAAGAGCTGGACATGACTGAGCGCACACATACACACCCACCTTGTTGGTAACAGAGAGAAACGTCACTGAACTTGGCCCAGGGGACAGGGAAGCGGGGGCTCTTCCTAACACACACCTGCTCTGCTCTTTTCTTTCTGGGTGCAGATGGCATTCTGGAATACTCCACACCTTCTAGAACCACAGGTAGAGGGCTGGGAACTTGATGTGTGTTCCCAGGTTCTCTCCAGACACACAGTTGCCTGCGTTCGAGGTAAAGAAAGCCGCTTCTTAAGAGAGATTTTGTCTTCAGGCAGCCCGCAGCTTCCTACCAGCTTTTCTGGGAAGCATGAGGTCCATGGACTTCCCCACCTGGGTAGGGCTAGAACAGGGCCTGCAGTGGGATTTGTGGAACTTTCCTGCCCCTTTGAATCAACAAGTCAATAAAAAGGGGGCACATGGGATCCCCTGGAACAAAGGGCCCCATTCAGTAGCGCCAACAGGTCATACATCATCAGGCCAGAAACCTGCCACATGAAAAGTGGCTGCTGCTTCGGTGCCCTGCCTGGGAAGGGAAATAAAAAAAAAACTCATGAACGTTCAACTGTGAGCCATAGGCAGGCAGGCTGCCCCCCCAACACCCCCCCTGCCCCCCATCAAACTCCCCCACCCACTCCCAACAGGGCCCTGCTCTCAGCCCAGGGCCAGGCCCTGGGAGAAACTGGACCAGACTCCCAGCCTCAACTCAGCCACCCAGCTCCCCGCCAACAGCAGAAGAGCCTGGGATCACTGAAGGGAGAATGCAAAGATGAAGTTGGGTCAGGCTGACAAATTGTTAAAAAACCAAACCAACTTGCAGCCTCCGCTGGGCCTCAGGGGGTCAAGAGGCCTCGCCTCTTCCCACTAATGGAGCCTCCTGAAGGAGTAGCAGTCCCAGCCCTGCAGTGTCTTATCTTACAACATAAAATTAAAACCCACTTAAAAGGCCGGAGGGCATGTTAACATTCCCCCTGCTGTCTAATTGAAGTAGTTCCCAGCGCAAAGGATTTCACTTGAAAGATGCCTGCCTTCAAGCCAGGTTTCTCCTGCTCGGCGACCAGGGGGAGGGAATGGGGAAGGAGAGAGCTTCATTTCAAAGACTGGCAGGAACTTAGGCGGGAAAATCTGGGGCCCCGCGGACCGAACCCCCCCTCACCCCCCGCCCCCCGCCCCGCCTTACAGACGGCAGGTGGTAACAGCAAAGGTTAGAACAGGCTGGGTGTTTCTTTGTGTTTTTTTTTTTTTTTTTTAATTTACAAATTCATTAGCAGCAATGTCAGCAGAGGCCAGACTCCTGACAAGAAGCCCTGGTAATGATTCAAATATGGCCCCCAGCAAAACCTGGCAGTTCCCGAGGCTCAGAGATTTCTATTGGGTCCGCCCACCGCCCTCCTATGCAAATACATTACAGGTCTCTGAGGCATACGGAATCAATCAGGGACATCCTGTAAAGGTGATGAACTTGCGCTGGCCATCCTGAGTAATGGGAACCAGTCAGCCCCAGAGCCGGCTGCGACTGAAAGCCAAGGTGACAGCTATTAAGCAATTGTGTGCCGAACAAAATGGCAAAGGGGCCGGGTAATCAATTCAATTTCGCTGGGCAACCCGAGCCACAGCCGCGTCTGTCGCAGCTGATTAGAGAGGGCCCCGCTGGAGCTTTCAGGGCGAGCCCATCAGAGATCAGAAACAGGCCCGGATGAAAAGGGAAAGAACCGTCTCCTGAGAAGCAGGCGATGAAGGACTCTGTTTTATGTGACCGTGTGCTTCCATCTCTCCTTGAAGAAAGAGTTGGGAGGGGGGGAGGAAAAAAAGCGAGCAGTTTGGAGATTAGATAGTTTTCTTTTCAGTCATTTATCATGATGAAGGAAAGTAGACAGCGCAGGGGCCGAAAAATCTCCAGTGGGATTTCTGCGAAGTCTCACTAAGAAGGACCAGGTTTTTGCTTTGCCGCTCCAGCAGCCCCTGGTTATTACCACAGCCTGACGGGGTCTGCAGAGCGTCCACAGTCCCTCCTCTCTAACAAGAGCAAACAGGCCCCGGTGCTCTGAGGATCACAGAAATTCTCCTGCAGAAACCCCAAACCACCAAATTGTATCATTTGTGAAAATTAAAGCCCGGGTTGGAATCATGCAGAGGGTAGGAAAATGGGAAAGATGAGACGAGGTTGTGCAAAGTGCCGGCAGGTTAGACCCCTGCTGGGCGCCCCTCCCCAGGTACCTGGGTCCCGTGCGGGGCAGGAAGGGCCCTGGTCCGCTGTCACCACCGACCCCAGGCTGATGGCGAACCCTGGCAGCCTGCTGGAGAATTCTAGGCTTGTGCTTGGTTCTCTGGTGCAAGGGGTTTAGGGCACTCAGAGCAAGGAGACCCTCCGGCACAGAGGCTGTGAGAGAGACTGGCCATGGGACCGTGGAGGGGCCGGGAGAGGCTTGTCAGCAGGCGGGATGCAGAAGCTGGATGGGGAGGTTGATATCAGAGCCCAGGGAGAGGAGTGAACGGCTGGGCCAGGAGGGCTCAGGGCTGCGGCAGGGCTGGAGAGGAGGGAGAAAGGGCAGGCTTGGAAGATGAGAGCCGTGGGTGCCCATGATCAGATCATTATTTTTTTCTAATTTTTAAAATTAAAAAATAATTTTATTGGTGTATAATTGCTTTATAATGTTAGTTGTGTTCGTTTCTACTGTACAACAAAGTGGATCAGCCTCGTATGCATATATATCTGCTCCCTCTTGAATCTCCCTCCTACTATCTCCACCCATCAGATCACTCTTAAGAAGGACAAATGATTCATGAACTTGAACAAGAAGAACCTCCCTAATAATCGAAAATGCAGTTTAAAGTGATAATACACTGCTTTTGTCTAACAA
This sequence comes from Muntiacus reevesi, assembly GCF_963930625.1. Taxonomy (NCBI): domain Eukaryota; kingdom Metazoa; phylum Chordata; class Mammalia; order Artiodactyla; family Cervidae; genus Muntiacus; species Muntiacus reevesi. The sequence goes on from NC_089266.1 coordinate 50,003,314, forward strand.
GTAAATCAACATTTAAGAAAAGATGTGGGTAGCCTCTTTTGGCCCTTGCTAGCAGGAGAACAGATTGCTATAGTCTTTCTGGAAAAAGCAATTTGGTAGTGTGGACAAAGACTCTAAAAGTGTTCATATCCTAAAGAAAATAACCAGAAATGTGGACATGGCTTAATGCTCTATAATGTTCATTGTGGTTATTATTTTTAATAGCTCCGAATTGGGAGAGAGTAAATTATGGTTAAGTAAATTATGATACACTCAGATTCTGGAATATGATGTGGTCATTGACCCTGTGTTTACAAAGTGTGTTCAGTGACATGGGGAAATGATTTAAAAACTAAGTGAAAAAAGAGGATTGTAATATAGTATATGGGCTTCCCAGGTGGTGCAGTGGTAAAGAATCTGCCTGCCAATGCAGGAGACACAAGAGATACCGGTTTGATCCCTGGGTTGAGAAGATTCCCTGGAGGAAAAAATGGCAACCCACTCCAAGATTCTTGCTGGGATAATCCCATGGACCGAGGAGCCTGGTGGGCTACAGTCCATGGGGTCACAAAGAGTCAGACATGATTGAACACTATAGAATAGAATGTAGACTATGGTCTCAATAATACTAGAAAATGAGAAAAATATTGGCACAGTCAAACTATCGATCATTAAATAGCAATCAACAAGATCATGAAATATATAAATATGTATCTCCATGATATATTATGTGAAAAAATTTCTGAGTGATACATACAGCTTCCCGTTTGTGTGAAATATAAAATAAAACCTCTGCATATGTGTGCACATATGTGTGTGCAACTTATATGTGTGGTATGTGAGTCTATGTGCTTGTGAGTGAGGTGTGTGAGCCTGTGATATGTATTTGTGTGTTTATGTGTGTGTTTGATGAAGCACAGGAACAATTTAGGAGGGATTGTTTTCTGATAGTTTCCTCATAGTCTCTGTTTTGTTTGACTTGTTACAATGAACATGTACTACTTTCAAAATGGAAAGACTTAGAGAAAAAAGAAAAATAAGTTAGGGTTATCGAAGTGCCTGAAATAGAAGAGGAAAGAGTGAAAGAAACTGTGCCCAAATGCTACGGATGGAGGTCCTGGAGGAGCTCCTGCTGACGCCAGTCAACAGGACTGAGACTGCCTTCCAGACCCTTCCCTCACTCCTTTTCCTCCTGACCCTGGGATCTCCCTCCTAGACACCCGTTCCTCCATCTAGGCCTTTAACGCTGCTCTTGTACAAGGTCTGTGGCATTAGCCTTCTCCTTTATTCATTCATGCATTCATTTTTTATTGAAGTACAGTTAATTTACAATGTGTTCACTTTAGGTGTCCAGCAAAGTGATTCAGTTATATCTATGTGTGTGTGTGTGTGTATATACGCACACATATACACACTCAGGTGCTCAGTTGCTAAGTCTTGTCTGCCTCTTTTGTGACCCCATGGACTGTAGCCCGCCAGGCTCCTCTGTCCATGGGATTTCCCAGGCAAGAGTACTAGAAAAAAAAAAAAAAAGAGTACTAGAGAAGGTTGCCATTCCTTTCTCCAGGGGATATTCCGACCCAGGAATCAGACCTGGGTCTCCTGCATTGGTAGGTGGGTTCTTTACCACAGAGCCACCAGAGAACCCTGTATGTGTGTGTGTGTGTGTGTGTGTGTGTGCGCACGCGTGCGCGCTCTGTCGCTTCAGTCATGTCTCAGCTGGCAAAGAATCCACCTGCAATACGAGAGACCTGGGTTCGTTCCCAGGATTGGGAAGATCCCCTGGAGAAGGGAACGGCTACCCACTCCAGCATTCTGGCCTGGAGAATTCCATGGACAGAGGAGTCTGGCGGGCTATAGTCCATGGGGCCGCAAAGAGTCAGACACGACTGTGCAACTTTCACTTTCACTTTTCACTCTTCTCACTAACTGCTCTCCCTCAACGATGCTGACTATTTCCACAGCTTCCTTCATCAACAAACACCAATGCATGTCAAGTCTAACCTCACCTCCCTCTCTTGAGTCTGTCTCCTGGATGGTTCTACTTAAGAAATGTCAGGATCTCCGACTCCCCCAGTTCACTCTTGAACCCGTCACCACCCTCCAGGCTTCCCCTCCCCTTCTACTTTTGGGTAAATGGCACCCCCCCACAGCCGACTTACCACCTGCCCACCCCAAACACTTGTGGAATTATGTAGATTCTACTTTGTAAAGAGTGCCTACATCCGTGCAATTTTTCTCTCTTCCATTAGGCCTGGCTTGTCTGCCCAGCAGCAAAGCCTTAGGTCTGGGCTTCCAGCTGTGTGAGGCTGCAGAGCTTCGGGCTGTTGTCCACCTCGGGGTGCAGGTTGTCCAGACACGTGGAGTCAGGGAACTGCCCAAGCGGGAGACAGGAGGCTGCTCGTGGATAGCAGTGTTTCTTTGACTGGGGACTCTGCTTGCAACTTTAGTGGCTTGAGTCCTCTGCTCCTGGCCACTGTCATGGGTGAGCTGAGAAATGGGGCACTCCTGCAGCTCAGGTTCAGGGTCACAGCCCGGCCCCCAGGGTCACAAGCTATCTGAGAACCTCTTGCCTTGACAGGCCCACACCCACAGTGCGATGCTCGGGCTGGCGGCTCTCTGTCGTCTTATCCAGTTACTTCCTCTGGGAAATAAGCATCTGTAGGGCTAGATCCCAGCATCCACTCTGTGGTCTTTACATCTCTTTCTCCTTTGGGGAATTCCAAACTATCCCCTCCCCCAAACTCTTCCGTGAGACCACTCCGCCTCTGCCAAGAAGGGACTGGCCTTGTTTCTTGCTGAAGAAGAGAAAACCCAAACCAAGGCGAGAAGCCCCCAGACAGGGCCTCCTGCACAAGCCTCCGGGGGAAGGCGCGTGCCTGGGCCGTGATGGTGCCCCTTTGCCTGCCGGGCCCTCCCTCCTGGACCTTGTCCCACGCAGGCGCTTGCATGAGCTGGGGAGTCGTCCGCACCATCCTACGTGCACAATAAACTACGGAGCTAGGCTGACTCCTCACTGTTTTCTCACCTGAAACTTCTTTTTTTGGTAGTCGATTTACAATGTTGCGCTAGTTTCTAATCAGCATATGTGTACGTATATCCTTCCCATTGTAGACTTCCTTCCTATTCAGGTCACCTCCATAGTACCTTAAGTAGAGTTCCCTGTGCTATACAACATGTTCTCATTAGTTATCTGTTTCATTTGTTGTTGCTGTTCAGTCATGTCCAGCTCTTTGCAACCCCATGGACTACAGCCTACCAGGCTCCTTCCTCTATCCATGGGATTTCCCAGGCAGGACTTCCCTGGTGGCTCAGACAGTAAAGCATCTGCTGACAATTGGGGAGACCTGGGTTCAATCCCTGGGTTGGGAAGATCCCCTGGAGAAGGGAATGGCAACCCGCTTCAGTATTCTTGCCTGGAAAATCCCATGGATGGAGGAGCCTGGTTGTATACAGTTCATGGGGTTGCAAAGAGTCGGACACGACTGAGCAACTTCACTTTTCACTTTCACTCCCAGGCATGAATACTGGAGTGGGGTGCCATTTCCTTCTCCAGGGGATCTTCCCAACCCAGGGATCGAACCCACATCTCCTGCATCGGCAGGCAGATTCTTTACCTCTGAGCCACCTGGGAAGCCCTTATCTATTTTATATATATTATCAATAGTGTATACGTGTCAATCCCCATCTCTTAATTCTTCCCACCCCCTCCCGTTTCCCCCATGGTATCAATATATTTGTTCTCTATGCCTGTGTCTCTGCTCCTGTCTAATTTGAAATGTCTTCAGGCTTGGGTCTAAGGAATTGGGAGACTTTTCTAAATATAATTTAGTGACTTAATTTGTGGCACTGAAGTTTATAATTGTTTCCGCCAACCACAACCACCCACCCACACTGGGCCGTGAACTTGGGCTATCTGTTGCCTCCTAGCTGATAAAGGAAGGGGCTGTCATTGCATTAGGCTTCATCTTCTCCATGAGGCTGGGTCAGCTTGGTCCAAACGAACAGTCAGTAAATAATCCAGATACCTTTAAAACAACTGTTTAAAGTGTTTTGGGCAACGGCCCCAAGCCCCACATGGTGTGGGTGGCAAAGTCAGGGTGATTTCCTTTCTTTCCAACTCCTGGTGACAACATGCTGTCTTGGGATGACCTAGAAGACAGTCACTTTTTGTTTTGGAGTCACTTTCCCTTTACACCAGGAATTCCTTGCTTAGGGTGCCTGAAGCGAGGGCTGGGTGTCAAATGACGTGGCTGCATTAAGAAAGATGGAAAGTATGTGAGCTGCTTTTAATAGCATTAAATACAGCACAGCACCGTCTTCCTTCTCCTCAGACCCCATGTGCTGAAGGCCTGGAGCACGTGCTCTGTGGCCCAGCTGAGAAGTCAGAGGCTGCCTCTTCTGGGCAGCTAGCTGATGGACTGAATTTACTCCAAACACAGCACTGAAGATTCAGGCATTAAACTCCAGGCTGTCACACCAAAGACCCTAATGTACTTTTCTAGCCCAAGGAAAGGAGCTTTTGGCTTCTTTCTGCATCACTGTAGATCTGTGGAAAGGGTAGGGACCTAGTGTGAAGGGATGTTGGTCCTGGTGCCAGTTTAGTCATATGCTGCCTGCGTGACTTGCTCTCTTTCTGAGCCTCTTTTTCCTTTTTCCACACAGCTCCTCATATCCTTTGCAGCACTGGAAGTCTGTGATTCCATCAATAATGTCTACAGTCATGAACTTCCTAATTATACTTAGCACTCTGTCTGAATCTATAGTAGAACTCTCCAAAGTGGGGTAACAGAAGGAAATACTACAACTTTTTTCTTTTCTTTTTTATGGAGGGTGAGGTTTATTTTAGGGTAGGCTCAAATATTTTAAAACAATCATGCTTAAATATTAATGTATTTGATTTGAGTAAAAGCACAAACTGTCTTAATTTGTTCAGTGTCATTATGACTTATTCAGGAATTAACTGGTTAGTCATGTCAAGGACAGATCATAGATTGTTTTCTAAATCCTTTACAGACTCTGTCACTCTAGCTATAAGTTAAAAGGGTCAAAATATGGTCAATATTTTTAAATAAATAGAAAAAGTTATTTTCAGTGATACTCTCTAATTAAAAATTACATTTAAACTCATGGGAATATAATCAATAAAATAAGCTTGTGGTATTTTCTGGAAAAAAAATCATGCAACTATTGTATTTTTTAAATAAAAGTGCTTCTGTTTAAAGTCTTCTTAAAATATATTTTAAAGATTTTTTTGATTAGGATCATTTTTTTAAGTCTCTGTTGAATTTATTATGATATTGCTTCTGTCGTCTGTTTGGATTTTTTGACCATGAGTCACGTGGGATCTTAGTTCGTCAACCAGGGATCGAACCTGCACCCTCTGCATTGGAAGGTGAAGGTTTAAACACTAGGCCGCTAGAGAGGTCCCTAAATTTATTTTTTAATTGGAGGATAATTACTTTGCAATGTTGTATTGGTTTCAGCAATGTGAATCATCTGAACTTCCTTTTCTATTTATTTTAATCTCATTCTTTTTCAAATATCTAATGTCTACGTTAGTAAGTCATACACACACACACACATATGCTTTTAAATAATAATATTGGGAGCATGTGCTTTAAGGCTTTTTGCTTAAGAGAGGTAAGATCAAAAATCACAGTGACTACAGGGTGATAGAGGAGTTGCCATGAAGCTCTGGTTTGCGTGATCTTCCAGGAATGGTTTATCAGAGCTTTAGAATGAGAGGTACAGGGAAGCAGTGGAGAGTGAGCCTGGATAACCACACTTGTTAGATGTTTGCCTCACCTCCCCACCTGTTGATTAGGACCAATGAAGTGCTACCTAACTACCAAGGTTATAGAAAAGACTAAATACAATAATAAAGATAAAAGTGTGCATACCAACACATACATGTGGCCTCTGGAAAAAACTGATATAGACAATCTTATTTACAAAGCAAAAATAGAGACACAGACATAAAGAACAAACAAAGGGGGAAAGGGAGAGTGGGGTGAATTGGGAGATTGGGACTGAGATATATACACATTTTTTTTACTTTTAAAAAATAACATAACCACATTTATTTAAGAATGTATCCCAATATCATACTATATACTATCGATACTATGTATAAAATAGATAACTAATGAGACCTACTGCATAGCACAGGGGACCCTACTCAATGCTCTGGGTGACCTAAGTGGGATAGAGATCCAAAGAAGAGGGGACACATGTATACGTATAGTGGATTCACTTTGTTGTACGGTAGAGACTAGCACAACACAACCATACTCCAATAAAATTTTTTTAGAAAAAGTGTGCTCCCAATCCCTGACATGGAATGCCAGTCTACACAGATTTCATTTTTGATGCTTAAAAGATGTGAGTTTTTTTTTTTTCCTAGGAAATTCCTTTTATTGCCTTTCAGGACTTTATTGCTTCTCCTGTCTCACAGTTAAGCCTCCTTTAACAGATGCCAAAGCCGAGATCTAGGCGCAGTTAGGTACACAGTGCCAGGGGAATGGGAAAGTGATGCTGGGAAGAATCCTGCTGTCTCCCCAGCCCTCAGAGCACCTCACACTCTCAGGGATTTGGGGCTCATCCAGGATTCAGGACAACACTCCAGGACAGCTAGGAAAGGGTGGCCCTGCAAAGGAGAAGCCGGCTATCTTTACCAGTCCCTCCAGGAAGGGATGGGATGGATTTTCTGCCCCTTCCTTCAGAACCCATCGCCAAACTCAGTGACACTAGGAATTAACCTATTCCTGAAAGAAAGGCCAGGCTCTGCCACTATTTTGTTGGAGGCCTTGGAAAAATCCCTCAGCCTCTCTTGGCCTCAAGGTCCTCCTTCAAGAAGAGAGATGTGTCATGTCTGTGCTGCCAGCCTCCGAAGTTTGGTTCATGGGCCAAATGAAATGTTCTGCATAAAAATACTTCATAAGAAATGAAAGGGATTGCAATTATGAAGCTTCTTGTTGGTCCAGTGAGTACCAATCCACGCTCATTTTTGCGTTTTCATAAAAAAAAAAAAATCCACCACTGCTTTTTTTTTGTGGGTTAAAGAAGGGGAGTGACTGGCAAGGCATTGAGCAATCTCATCAGCTCTGCGGGGTGGATGATTTAGCATCATCACCTGCCTTATCATTATCCTTGCCTGGCCTGCATCCTCAGCTTTTGACGAGATCAATTTCCGGCACAGGCAGAAAAGCCTGCGGCTGTGGTCAGGAACAATCGGCCACAGTGCTCCTCTCTCCTTGTTGATCCTTTCATTTCCTCCGGCCGACTCCTGCCGGGGACTGAGTTCTAAGCTTTATGTTACTCTTTTTGGACTAATCGTTTACAACAGTCCCGAGCACCCTGCCCCTCTCTGACTTTTGCTGTCCAGCTACTGCTCTGGATGGTAAGATTGCTAATTGGGGTGTGATCCCAGCCAAATGGCAAGAGAGATTCAAGAAGCCTGTTCTCTGGACCTTAAATATCCTGCCCACAACTTTACAGCTTAGGCAGCCATGGAGGAAGCATGACTCATACCCGGGAGGTGAGGCTGCAGCTCAGGGAAGGCCTCTGCAATGACATTTTTCACACTTTTAATAAACCGCTGTATTATTAGAACTCACCAAAGCTGAATTTAATGAAAGTCTTAGGCCCTTAGGCCTGAATTTTTCTTTTGTATTGCAAAATGAAACCAACTGGTCCATTCAAATGAAGCCCAGCAAATGCATAGACTTTAATTAGGTTTCTTTCATTCTTTTCCTTTTCTTTCTTTTTCTCTCCCTTTCGTCACTCTCTCATTTTCAAACATTGCTGGTGATTACAATCTACTGGAAGAAACGGAATGTACAAGAGGAATAAGAAATAACAGACGGGAAACATGCGGATAAGTCACAAATTTCTCTACAGGCTTCTTTAAGGAAAGTTCCTGATGAGTGACACAAACTCATATGAGAAACTTTTAAAAAGGAGAATGAAAGGGGGAAAAATACAAGGTCCCCTCGACTGTATCAGAGGCATATCTGACTTAAAATTCCATTTTAGGAAAGCTCCATCAGACCTGCTAAGCATCATTTCATAACAGGCCGTTCTGCACACAACACTGGTGCCCTGCCACCCCCGCCACCTCCCAACAAACAATCACTCCAGAAATAAGAAGACAAGTCCTTTATTTTTCAAATTTTCTGAGGCTGAGCCTTTGGGAACTATCTTGGGGGACGCAGGTAATCAAGCGCGCGGCTGGCCTTCAACTATTCAGAAGCTTGGGCGGCAGGAAATAGCTCTGCAGCAGCTTCCGTATTTGCAGGAGCCGCTGAAAAGACATCTTTTTTCCCCCTCACAGCTACGTTCACAAGCAAATGTGCTCTTGCCAACCCCCACCCCAAGGGGAGCATATTTACCCAATAGAGTGGGCCTTCAAATGCCTCCTTGTCCTCTATGGAGCCGGAGGCAGCTTCGTGGCCACCGTAGGGAGCGCGCCCTTCCAGAAGACTCGTCAGCAGTCCTCCGGGGCCCAGAGTCCCCCTGAGTTACTGGACTGCAAAGTCCCCCAAGATGTCGGCGAGGGAAACTGTTTCAAATGCTCTGCCTTCAGCGTCGAGGGCCAGGCGGTGGGAGCAGGACTGGGAAAGACCCCCCCACCCCCACCCCCGGCGCAGAACTGGCCTTTGTCTTCGCCAATTCCTCCTTTTGGGGGTCAGGCCCAGCTCCGATTCCTGCAGGGAAGTCCCTGCTTGGCATCAAGGCTGGCCTCAGGCATAAGATCCTAATTATTTGAATGGTATTTGTTTTCATAGCTCTCTCTCTCTCTCTTTTTTTAAATGTGTCCAGGTCGATGGCATTTTAATGCCTTATTAAATGCGGGTTTTACAGCAGTCTGTCTGTTCAGTCTCTGGGTCCATGCCTGTACTTTGTGTGGACGGATTTTATCTTTCCTGCTGGCAGAAAATATTTTCCGAATTCCCTATAAAAGTTTTCGAGATTTCCTAAGACAAATAGAGCTCCACCAGCTCTAAAATGACCTTGATGCAGTCGGAATTACATTCAGACACATGCTCTCTCCCCTGTTTACACAAAGAACTGAACTTCGCTTGTACTCATTAACTGCCCTTAGGAGTACACCAAATTTGCTCCACAAATGTGCTGGTGCATAAAAACACAAGTCTACCTGGGATGGCTCCCCAGAATCCCATCTTTTACTGGTTTCTTCCATCCTCTCAGATGGCCGCCTTGGCTTTGAAGGCGGCCTCAATAAAGCCTGTCCTGGACGAGGGGTTTACAGAAGAAGGGGTTTACGCAGAGCTGAGGGGGGACGGCCAGCCGTGCAGCAGAAACATGGCTGCCGTGAGGACCAGAGCTGCCCAGGAGTGAACCAGCCCAGCCTTTTGTCTCCCTGCCAGGGCTTGCTGCTGCTGCTGTTCAGAAGGACGTTGGATGTAGCAAGTACTGAAATAAAGCCACGAGTCTGGGCAACTGAGTATTATGCAAAGAACCTAGAACAGACACGGGTTCAAATCTCCTTTCAGGCACAATGTGGCATATGATCTTGGGCAAACAAAATGGGGGAAATGAGCTATATCTCTATTTGTCTCTCCATTTCTTTCCCAGGGTTACTGTGAGCACTGAAAAGAAGGGATGTATGTACATGTGCATGCTCAGTTGTGTCCGACTCTTTGTGACCCCGTGGACTGGAGCCTGCCAGGTTCCTCTGACCATGGGGTTTCCCAGGCAAGAATACTGGAGTGGGTTGCCATTTCCTCCTCCAGGGGGTCTTCCCGACCCAGGGATCGAACCTGCATTTTTATTGGCAGGGGGGTTCTTCACTGCTATCAGGTAACCCAAAAGGGATGTATTAGATTGGCCAGAAAGTTCATTCAAGTACCCTAACGAACTTTCTGGCCAGCGCGATATATAAACCACTGAGCGCCGTGGCTGACTTGAGTGTTTGTAAACACTACTCTCTTGTGGTGATGGGGCCACCAGAGAGGGGCCTTAGGACTCGGGTAGGCAGGGCACTATTACTGTGTGCTCAGTACGCAGGCTTTGATACAGGTCCTGAAAGTGGGAGGGGAAGAGAGTCCTCAGGGATTGGATGCCCAACCCTGGGCCAAACACAGGGATTAAACACCCAATTCTATGACAAAAACGCAGAATTTAAATTCAGATTTAATTCCAAAGCCTGGTTCCACTATCCAGCTTGGGGAAATTAAATATGGAGAATTATGCTAGCAGCCTGCAACACAGCCCAAGCCTGAATCAGCCAGATGGCACTGATTTCGCTTAGGTGACGTTAAAACCCCTCTTCCAACACTAACTACTTAGTCACCAGGAAAGCTGCCTCTGAATTTCTGTTTTGCTGGGTCATTTCTGAGCATTACCCTCTCGGTGGTGTATCACTACAAATGCCACTTCTGACATTTAAGACAAATACCATGAAGATGAATTAGTAGGGATACCCAGTCCATTCTGAACATTTCCTGCTTATTCCATGTCTTCTGGCATTAATCATGTCACAACAAAAGATGAAAGGTTGCTTGATGCCTGCAGTTGCAAAGGACAGTAATCGGGGTCATGTTTACGCTTCTATGATTAAAACCCATCATTTATTCAACTAAGACTTTCCACCTTCATGAAATCAGTGAATGTGGTCGATTTTAAGGAGTATATATTCCATTCTTTGAAATTCTATGTGATTCTTTTTCAACTCAGTTTAGTCTTTTGAAAAAATATTGCTTTTTCTGTTTTCTGTTCTCTTCTTGTTATGTATTTAACTATCTTAAACATGTTTTAAAATAATCTCTAGATGATAATTTTGTTATCTAAGGTTCTTGGGGAGGAAGAGCTAATTCTGCTATTTATTGGGTCTACTGATGTTTCACGAGTTTTTTTTTTCTTCTGTTGTTTTATGATTTTTTAAGAACTCATCTTAAGCCAGGCTTTATCTCCTGTCAGATCCCTTCGAACATTTTGGGTTTTGCTTTGAAAGATTACCTTTTATGTTGATTTTTCAGCCTGGGTTCTTAAACTACGCAGGAAGAATAAATTCAGACCTGAAACTGAAAGGAGGGAAAAACTTGTCTTGTGCTGGATGAAAGTTATTAGGGTTTTATCTATTCCTAAGTCTCAGTATCAGCTTCTCTACTTTCCTGTCCTTATATGTCAGCTAAAAGCTCAAGTCGCTTATAGTGAAGCAGAACAAAACTGGAGAACTTATACTGTAAGGTAAGAAGAACTGTCATAAAACTAGAACAATTAAAGCATTATAAGACTGGTTCAAAGATAGATTTCATAGACCAACAGAAGAGAGTCCAGAAACAGACCTACATACATATAATACCTGAATGATGAAAAACACGGCATTGCAGTAGAAAATAAAATGGTGCTCTGTCAATTGGATATCCTTGTAGAACAAAATGATACTTGACCCTTGACTCACACCATATAGAAAAATAAATTCCAGATGGATTGTGATCAAAATATGAAATAGTAAAATGGAAAGAAAAAAGCAGACATCCCAGTAGATAAATGGGCAAAATACTTGTACAGGGTCTTTGCAAAAAAAAAAAAGGACATCCAGATTTCCAGGAAATATATGAAAAAATGCCCAACTTCAGTAGTGATAGGGAAAATGCAAATTATGACCATAATGCAATACTACTGTACTCCCATCAGAATGGCTAAAATGAAGAAGACAAGGGAATTCCCTGCCAGTCCAGTGGTTAAGACTGGACACTTTCACTGCTGTGGCCCAGGTTCAATCCCTGGTCAGGGAACTAAGATCCCACAAGTCATGCAGTATGGCCAAAAAAAGCGAAAATATCAACAATGCAGAGTGTTGGTAGAGCTTTCATACACAGCTGGTGAGAATATAAATTGGCATAACTGCTTTGGAGAAGTATTTGACAGTGTCTACTAAACTGTTTGTCAGGGTCCTATAATCATGTTTAGTAGGAACACGGGAACATACCTGATGACCAAGCAGGTCCCCTCTTGGGTATATATCCAGAAAAGAAATGTGTGCGCGTGCTGATAAGAAGGTCTGTAACAGCAGCATTATTCATTATATCTCAAAAGTGAAGACAACCCAATGGCCTCTGCAGTAGGAAAAATAAACAAGCGGTCATATATTCACACACTGGGCTACTACACAGTGATGGGTATGGATGAATTACAACTTACTGCAAGATTGTAGATACATCTTACCAAGATAATGGTAAACAAAAGGTCAGACTTAAATGAGTATGTATTAAGTGTATGGACATGCCGGGGCTTCACTGGTGGCTCAGATGGTAAAGAATCTGACTGCAATGTGTGAGACCCGTGTTCTATTCCTGAGACGGGAAGATCCCCTGGAGAAGGGAATGGCAACCCACTCCAGTATTCTTGCCTGGAGAAATCCATGGACAGAGGAGCCTGGCAGGCTAGAGTCCATGGGGTCCAAAGAGTTGAACACAACTGAGAGACTAATACTTTCCCTTTCAGTCATACACATTAGTACATAAATAATGCATTTTCATTATACGAAGTCCAGACAGGCATAACTAATTTGATGCTGTTGGAAGTTAGGATAGAGGCTTCTCTTGAAGACGTGGACAGTGATTGGATGGGATACAAGGGAGGTTTCTGAAGTGCCAGTAAAAAAGTGTGTTTCTTGGTGTGGGTACTAGTTTACGTGGGTGTGTTCACTTGTTAAAATACATCAAACTGTACAATTATGATTGTGCAAATTTCTGCTATGCAGGTTATGCTTCAAAAAAGTTTACTAAAAACATTTATTAAAAAAAAGAAAAAATACAATTAATCATTTTAAAAGAGAAAAAAATTCCAGCCCCTGGGTTAGTAAGTTATGTTCCTTACCCCCAGGTAGTTCAAGCATCAACTTAGATTGCTCTTCATTCCTCTTACATTTTTCCTTTTTGAGGATTTTTCTTTACTTTTTTGAAAGCTCAGCTGTATACTTAAGTGAAAACTTAAGTGTATATATATATATATGTATATATATATATATTTAATTCTATTGAGGTGTAGTTGATGAGTAACACTGGATTAGTTTCAGGTGTACAAGTTAATGATTTGATACATGTATACACTGCAAAATGGTCACCACAATAAAGTTTAGTTACTATCCATCACCACATGTAGTTACACACTTTTTTGATGAGAACTTTTAAGATCCACTGTCTTAGCAGAAAGTTGCTACATTTTATCCATTATACAAAAGGTTTTTGAACAGAGGCATTTTCAGGTTATCTATGTCATAACATTGTCAAAATCAAAAGTCTTCTATGAAAAGATAGTCAATTTCAGTAGTCATCAGGGAAATGCAAATGATACAATATTATTATACCCCTGTTTGTTTGAATTTCCTTAAGTATTTTTACTTCTCAAGTGACTCTGTTCTAACTGAAGCAGGGAATCTAGGCTCAATCAACTGTGAGGTAAAAGACTAGTGATTTAGAAGACACTTTTTTTCATATTCTTTTTTTTTTTTCATATTCTTTTTAAAAAAAAATTTTAATGGAGTATAGTTGATTTATAATATAGTTTTAGTTTCCAATGTATAGCAAAGTAGATCAGCTATGAATATACATATATCCACTCTTTTTTAGATTGTTTTCCCACATAGGCCATTACAGAGTATTGTATAGAGTTCCTTGTGCTATACAGTAGGTTTTTTATTATTTATCTATTTTATATATGTCTGTGTCCTCAGTCCCTCAGTAGTACCTGACTCTTTGCGACCCCATAGACTGTAACCTGCCAGGCTCCTCTGTCCATGGGGTTTCCCAGGCAAGAATACTGGAGTGGGTTGCCATTTCCTACTCCAGGGGCTCTTCCTGACCCAGGGATTGAACCTGCATCTCTTGTATCTCCTGCACGGGCAGGCAGATTCTTTACCACTGCACCACCTGGGAAACCCCATTTTATATATAGTAGTATACATAAATATATATGCATATATATGCACATATATAGTCAAAGCTATCCATATACAGCCATGTATGGATGTGAGAGTTGGTCTATAAAGAAGGCTGACCACCAAAGAATTGATGCTTTTGAACTGTGGTGTTGGAGAAAACTCTTGAGAGTCCCTTGGACTGCAAGGAGATCCAACCCATCCATCCTAAAGGAAATCAGTCCTGAATATTCACTGGAAGGACTGATGCTGAAGTTGAAACTCCAATACTTTGACCACCTGAGGTGAAGAGCTGACTCATTGGAAAAGACCTTGATGCTGGGAAAGATTGAAGGCAGGAGGGAAAGGGGATGGCAGAGGATGAGATGGTTGGATGGTCTCACCGACTGGATGGACATGAGTTTGAGTAAGCTCTGGGAGTTGTTGTTGGACAGGGAAGTCTGGTGTGCTGCAGTCCATGGGGTCTCAAAGAGTCGGACACGACTGAAGGCCTGAACTGAGCTGATGCATATGTTAATCCTAATCTTCCAGTTAATCTCTCCCCATCATCTCCTGGTAACCATAAATTTGTTTCCTACATCTGTAACTCTATTTCTGTTTTGTAGATAAATTCACTTGTGTCATATTTTAGAATTCCACGTAGAAGTGATAGCATATGATGTTTGTCTTTCTCCATCTGACTTATGTCATTGAGGATGACAATCTTTAGGTTAAGTTAAATGATTCTTCATATAATCACCCTGGATTCACCTGAATCTGCCACCTCCAGTTTTATTGAGAAATAATTGACATACAGTTCACCACTATGTAAGTTGAAGGCGCACAGCATGACGGTTCAATGTACATTAACTGTGAAATAATTTCCACAATAGGTTCAGCTAACATTCATCTTCTCATATAGTTACAATTAAACAGAAAAGAAAGAAAAAAGAAGAAAGGAAAAGCTTTTCTCCTTGTGATGAGCTCTTAGGGTTTACTCTCAGCAAATTCACAGCAATGTTAGCTCTAGTCATCATGTTATACATTACACTGTATAGAAAATATAGACCAAGAGTTCTGCTTATAATAGTAAATTTGTAAATTTGTAACTTTGAGCCACCTTTATCCAAATTCTGCCTCCCCTGACCTCCGCTTCTGATGACCACAAGTCAGTCTGGTCTCTTTTTCTATGAGTTTGCCCCCTCCCAAACCGGATCTGGGGCAACTGGCTAGAGCTGGTGGGTGGTGAGGGCATTGCTTGGATGATGGGGAAAAGCAGGCAGTGTGGACTTCCAGGTGGGAGACCAAGAGTTCTGCTTAGAGTTAACTGAGGTTTGAGATGTTAGAAAATACCCAGGTCAAGAGGTGTAATGGCAGTCCAGCATGTAGGTACTGAGCTGGAAGACGAGTCCAAGCCAGAGATTCAGTGGTAAGGCCTTAAAAGTGAATGGTGTCCCTTGGGCAAGGCTGCATATGTGAAGGACAATAAATAAACAAAATTTTTAAAAATTATTTTTAAAAAAGACTTCAGTGCAGCACATGGTGGTTACAGTTCATCAATTTGGCATAAGAGGAACAATGTATGCATTTAAGTTTCAAGTGGCCACCAAAACTACCCAACCTTCAGTGATTTGCAAGGAATACTGTCCTATAAAGCATGCGTGGCATGGACTTCCCTGGTCCTCCAGTGGACAAGACTCTGTGCTTCTACTGCAGGGTGTGAGGGCCCGATCCAACGTCAGAGAACCAAGATCCCATATTGTGCTTAACTTTCTAGAAGATTTCAGATGAGAAGCAGAAGAGAGGCAGGTCCTGTGGTCTAGGAGTGTGCGATTTAACTGGGGACTCAGAACTAGCACATATGCAGCAACAGCAAAAGTGTGGGGTGCAATTACCTCCCATTACATGAACCATCGGAGAAAGCAATGGCACCCCACTCCAGTACTCTTGCCTGGGAAATCCCATGGACGGAGGAGCCTGGTAGGCTGCAGTCCATGGGGTCGCTAAGAGTTGGATACGACTGAGCGACGTCACTTTCACTTTTCACTCTCATGCATTGGAGAAGGAAATGGCAACCCACTCCAGTGTTCTTGCCTGGAGAATCCCAGGGACGGGGGAGCCTGGTGGGCTGCCGTCTACGGGGTCGCATAGAGTCGGACACAACTAAAGAGACTTAGCAGCAGCAGCAGCTGCAACATGAACCATAAGAAAGGAGTTCCTTGAACTTCCTTCTTCTGATCTTTATTTTTGTTTTTATTATGCATGGCGCTAGTGGTAACGAAATCTGCCTGCCAGTTCAGGAGCCGTTAGAGACATGGGTTCAGTCCCTGCGTGGAGAAGATCCTCTAGAGGAGGACAAGGCAATGCACTCCAGTGTTCTTGCCTGGAGAACCCCATGGAAAGAAGAACCTGGCGGGCTACAGTCCACAGGGTGGCACAGAGTTGGACATGACTGAGGCAACGTAGCACAAGCATATTTACTTTAATATTTTCCCACTATATTTTCTAAGTGGTTGTATCTGAGAAATAGGAGGAAAACAGTTTTTACTTTGTAAATAGGTACTTTTACTCTCTTGGTTTTAGTAGTTTTTATTTGGTTCTCTTGGTTTTTCTAATTAGACAATCTTATCATTTGCATACATTGATCATTTTGCAACCTTCCCCTCCCTTCCTTCCTCTCTGTTAATATCTTGTCGTTGGATAGAATTTACTTTGACAACCATGATAAGTGGAGGGATAGTGGACCTTCTTGTCTTGACCCTGACATCTATTGAAATCCTCCTGGGATTTTATCCTTATATTTTCTTTTCTTTCTTTTTTCCTTATGTTTTCTTTCATTATATATTTGACTATTGCATCTGTTCCCATTTGCTCTAGTCTCTCCAGGAGCATCATGTATCTACTGAGTTCTACATCTGTCAT
Source organism: Muntiacus reevesi (assembly GCF_963930625.1). Classification (NCBI taxonomy): domain Eukaryota; kingdom Metazoa; phylum Chordata; class Mammalia; order Artiodactyla; family Cervidae; genus Muntiacus; species Muntiacus reevesi. The sequence goes on from NC_089266.1 coordinate 50,020,103, forward strand.
GTTCTCTCTTGTGTTTTCTCTTTTCCTAGAATAATGCTTGACTTCTCTTTTGGTTCAACCTGTACCACAGTGATTCCCAAGCCAAGAGATAAATTACTTCTCTCTTGAGGACTAATACCTGCATGCCTATTGCCATTTGGGTGTTGTTATCTGAGACCAGAATATTTACCTGCATTGTTATCTGATATGATTGTTATGAATATCTAGTGGTAAAGAATGTGCAATGGGGAAGAGCTGGGCTCAGTCCTTGGATTGGGAAGATCCCCTGGAGAAAGGAATGGCAACCCACTCCAGTATTCTTGCCTGGAGAATCCCATGGACAGAGAAGCCTGGCAGGGCTTCTTCCTTGCATTGGAGTTCAACCTTCCATGGGGTTGCAAAGAGTTGGACATGACTGAGCACCTAACACACACATGGATACTTGAAGCTTGACATGCTCAAAATTGAACTCTTTCCCCCACACAAAAAGTTCCTCCTCCTGTGTGCCCTACGCAGAGACTGATGACTCACCTAAGCTGGAAAACTTGGAGTAAAGTCATCTCCTTCCTTCTCCTCCCCTTTCCTTTTCACATACAATGGAAATGCAGATGGTTCTGTTAAATAAGGCCAAAAGAGTGAAATAGCAAAATCAGAGCCCCTCGCATGCAAGATGCTATGATGTGTGAAAGATATGGTCCTCACATTTGTAGTGATGGGAAATGATGCTATTTAAAAAACACCTGATTGCAGCCACTTCTACTATAAGGAAGTTGCCAAATTGATTTTCAGGGTACATAACATTACTGTTTAGGAAAACACTTTGACGGAACTTTTTGGCTGAGAAAGGATTAGCCTAGATATGCTCAACACAGAGAGAGCTGAGTTTCTCTGTGAAAGAAAGAGAGAAGATTTGAATTTCTATAGAACATCAGAGCGAAAGAGACGGTGTGGGACCACAAGACAGAGAAGTCTGGAGATAAGAAGAGGGAAAAGAGAGCCTAAGAAGACGCAAGAAACAGGAACCGAAGAAGAGAAAATTCCTTTCTCTCTGGGAAAAATTCTCTGTAATGGGGATGGCCTGGGGACTTTGGGACAGGGATGTTCACTTCTGAGTTGTGCACCATGCTATGTTATTAGCCTGTCTATGTCCCCAGTGAAAACATGCTATCCATAACAGCTTGGAATAAGTGGTCTGCAGGAAGCAAGCGTGAGGGCAGTGAAAAGAAGTGAAGCTTTCTCCACACCACTCCGCTTGATGCAGGGTGGCTGGTAGATGCAATAAGTGGAAGAAGAACAATTCAAGATTTACCCTTGAAATGAACCACCCCCCCCTCCTTTCTTCAGGATCTCAGAAGAAAGCGATCTTTGAAACAGGGCAGGCAGACACTTAGGCTGCACTTACAATCTAGAAGGGAAGATAACACAAGTAAAATCGTAACTGTGATAGAAAGCAGTGTAAAATTCGTGCCATCAGAGTGGTATGTACAAAGAACAGAATTGGAAAACAGAAACGTTGAAAATCATCATATCAAAGGAGAGCTTTGATATTAATGAAAGTAGAATGAGATGGAACTATCTGAATATATACAGAATAAAATCACCGTACATACCAACGATACACAGATAAATATGCTACGCATTACTTGAAGCTGTAGCAATGATTTCTGCAATAGTCAATATAAGAGCACATGAAAAAAATTTAATTAGTTATTTATTTTTGGCTGTCCTGGGTCTTGGTTTCTGTGTGGGGGCTTTCCCTAGCTGCGGAAGCCAGGGCTACTCTTTGTTGCAGTGCATGGGCTTCTCATTGCAGTGGTTTCTCTTGTTTTGGGTCACCGGCTCTAGAGCAGGGGCTCAGCAGTTGTGCCGCATGAGGTTTGTTGCCCCATGGCACATGGAATCTTCCCGGACCAGGGGTTGAACCCATGTCCCCTACATTGGTGGAAGCAAACTCTCTTCCACTGGACCTCCGGGGACGTCCAAGAGCACATTTTTGAAAGTAAAATATAACACTCAACATATGTTGACTAGATGAATGAATGAATGAAGAATTTGTTAAAGTAATTCAGAATGGGAAAGTGATGAGTGAAACAGGGCAACTGATCAAGCAAGAAAGATTGTAAAATAAAGGAATGAATGACTTACAAAAAATATCTGAGATTCTGGGCTGGTACATTTACTAAAAAGTAAACTTGACTGAAGGAAAAATGAGCAGCATATATGCTAGGTCAACTCATTACCATGATACAAATGCTGGTGCCAGGTAGAGCAGGGTCAATTAATGAAAAGGTTGACCAGGGAGAAAGGTCTTAGAAAGCTTCCTAAATTTTATGATAAAAAGTAGGAAAGATGGAATTGGAAGCTTTTAATTGGAACACTAATGCAACTGCTTCTGAATCATTCTGATCGTAACTGGAGAGAGAGAGAGAGGACAGACAAAATATGAATGAAAGTCTATGTGGCATTTGTAAGTGAACTTTGAGACTAATAAAATGAAAATCAGACTGTCCAACTGTACTTTGTTGTAAGTGGTCTTCCCTAAGATTTTGTGCTTTTTTTTTTTTTTTTTAATTTTGTGCTTATAAAAATAAAACTGGCTTTTCATTTGGCAAATGTATGAAATGTGGTGAGTGTGTTGAGTTGGAATGGTTAGGCACATGGTCTGAATATTCCCGAGCATTTAAAAAATAAGAGAAAAATATCAGAAGTCCCAGCCAACAATTACTTGTCTACTCTAGTTTTAACACGGGCCAAATGTACAGGTGCAAGTTTGGGGAGATTTGTGGAGGAAAGGTTTTTGGTCCAAGATCAAAGATGAGCTGAACAGGCTATCTGCCGTCAAAGGACTAGCCTTCCCAATGTGAAGGGAACACATATTTTTGAGAGCTGTGTGTCATGGAGGCACTTGACCTCAGCTCACTGGGTCTCACAAGGGAGTGAGCCAAGTGCAGTTGTCTTCATGTCACAGACAAGACTGAGGGTCTGAGAGCTTACACATGGGTAAGGATTGGAACTTGGTTTAGATGCCAGGTTTGTTAGCTCCATGTTGCCACATCACCGCCAACCCTAAGGAAGGGTAAGGATTCCTTTTTGTAATTTCTTACTGACTTAAAACAGAAAAATCTTTCTGAGACTCGGATGGTTGTTTGACACTAAGCAGAATTCCACCCAAACAGGTGAAAGTTATCAACAAAAGCCAGTACCTTTTTGAGACCCTCTAGAGACAGGCTCCTGCTTTGAAAAAAAAAAAAAAAATTGTGTAAAATAAACCGAATCAACTCCAGATCCATCCCAACCAATACTACCCAAGAGGGACTAGCAGAGCCATTTATGAAGGGTGAACTAAATTCCAGCTTATTTTTCCTCCTGTGAGAAGCAATCATATAAGAAAAGAACAAAGATAGTAATAACAAACTGTATTAAAACTTCCACTTATCAAAAGTCAGCATAAACCAGGGAAAAGACAAGTAAGTCAGTAACATATTTGCAACACATCAAGTGACATAGAAAGAATTTCTCCCAATTAATAAGAAAAAGATAAACAACTGCATAGAAAAACCAGTTCACAGAAGAACAAACATAATTGATGGGTAAATATATCCATCATGTTGAATGAATAAAGTAAATTGTGGAAGAAAGATACAGTATGAAACCATTTTATGAAGCTCAAAAGATGCTTCACCTCATTGAAATTAAGGGAAATGCAAATTAAAATCAAAAGGGATAACATTTCACATTCAAAACTTGAAATGTCAAAAAACGCCAAGAATTTAAAGGGATATGGAGTGAGTGGAACAAATACACACTGCTAGAGGTTGTATATAAATATTTGGAAGATAATTTGATATTTTTAGGGGATGTTGAAGATGTGCAAACTTTATGAGCTGCCAGGAATAAGTTTCTAAGGAAATTCTCATCATGTTCCCAAAGCTGCAGGTATAATAAGGTTCAAAGCAGAATTGTTTGCAATAGCAAACCATTGGAATCAACCAAAACATCTAAGAGGACAATGGTTAGATATATTTTAGTATGGTCAAGCCATGGAATATTATACAGCACTGAAAATTAATTTAACCATATATATCAACATGGGTGAATATTGCAAGCATGTTGAATGAGTAAATTGTGGAAGAAAGATACAGTATGACACAATTTTTATGAAGCTCAAAAGGAAAAATTGAGAGTATACTTTAGAGATATGTACTCAAATAGCTGGGCCACATGCTAGAGAAAAGTCAAGGAGTAATAAACATGATAACTAGGATATGGTAACCTCCAGGGAAGAGGGAAAAGCATCTGAAATGGGGGAAGAGCATACAGGAGTCATTGGGCACATGGGTGGTGTTCTTTTCATAGCCTTGTTTTGAGCACGTGAACGTGTGCTAAGTCATTTCAGTCGTGTCTGATTCTTTGTGAATCCATGGACTGTAGCCCACTAGGCTTCTCTGTCCATGGGATTCTCCAGGCAAGAATTCTGGAGTGTTTTGGGTACATCAGCATTTACCTTATTCTTCTGCCTAATACATACTTTATGTGCATTCTGTTAAATGCATAATTTAAAAATATAAAGAAAGTATTAAGGGCTTAGAAACACATTCATTTTAATAGGAATCTCACTAACTTCCCTTCCTTAATCAGTATTCACCAAACACTTTTGCTTTGCTCTAATGACTCCCTTCGGAATGGAATTTGCAGTGGATAAAAGGATTAGACAGCAGTAGGTAAAATTGTTAACTGTTGGTCGATCTGCAGTTTGCTTTTGACATCTCAGAAGTAAAAGTTAAACTTCAGGTTTCCCTGACCCCTAAATGGTCCCCAGACATCTCAGTGATGCCTCCATTAATGAAGAAGATGTTTCCAAAAAATCCCTTTGTTGATAGAAAAACCTGCTCCCAGAGAGAGAAATCATGTTGGCAGCTTGGGATTGGGGCTCAGAGTCATGAATTCCTCTCTTGGTTCCCAAACCAGGCCCCACAGCCAGACCTTCCCTCGCTCTCCCTTGAGATAAGCCTTGGCTCCCCAAGTCTCTCAGAGTGTTTGGGAAGCAGGGCAACCTCCTGCCAGGGATGGGTGGTCCCACACAGTGGCTGCCCTGCTCCTACCCTGCCCTTCCTCCAACTGTGACATGTGCCTCGGTTACTGCTGTTCCTCCTCTTTCTTAGCTGCCCCCAAATCTCTGCACTTGAGCAGACCAGCCTCATCTTCTTGTTTAGTATTTTTTAAATATTTATTTGGCTGTGTCCGGTCTTAGCTGTGGTGTGGGATCCTCACTGAGTCATGGGAGATCTTTTGTTGTGGTACGGACTCTCAAGCTGTGGTGCATGGCCATGGCGTGCAGGACCCTAGTTCTCTGTCCAGGGATCGAACCCCCATCCCCAGCATTTCAAGGCAGACTCTCAACCACTGGACCACCAGGGAAGTCCCTAATATTTATATTTATTTAGTTTTATTTATTTGGCTGTGTTGGGTCTTCATTGTGGCATGGAGGATCTTCAGTTGCAGAACTGGGATCTAGTTTATGAATCAGGGATCGAACCCGGGACCTCTGCGTTGGGAGTGGGGGAGTCCTAGCCACTGGATCACCAGGGAAGTCCCAAGACCAGCCTCTCCTAACTTCCTTCAGAGCAAGCTGACTGTGACAAGGAGCTGGGCTGCCTGAGCATCACTTACAGAGTTGAGTCATCTGATTCAAGCTCTCACAAATCTCAGAGACCACTGTCATAACCATAGAATTATTAACTCCTAGTCACTTGTCTGATTTATCAAACATTGGAGTTTACAACATCATACTTAGAAGCTTTCTCTTGGGAATTTATTTTTCAATTTACCTAATATTTTGAAAGTCTTCATAGCTTCAGTGGCCAGTGAGGGGTATTAGGGAAAGAGCAGAATGGGTGGACATATTTTTTTAGTATTTATTGACTTATTTTTCTTTGACTGTGCCACATCTTAGATGCAGCATGTGGGATCTTCATTGCAGCATTTGATATCTTTTTTGTTTTTAGTTGCAGCATTCAAACTTGGTTGTGGCATGTGGGATCCAGTTTCCCGGCTAGGGATTGAACCCAGGCCCTCTGCATTGGGACTTTGGAAGCTCAGCTGCTGGACTATCAGGGAAGTCCCTGGAAATCTTAAAATGAAGAGCTTAGAGGACTTTTCAGTAATGACTACCCATATACTTTCCTGAGTTACCATTAAGTTTCTCCTGATAAAAGTCAGTCTGTTGTATGTCAGACCCTGATGTTGGGGAAGACTGAGGGCAGGAGGAGAAGGGGGTGACAGAGGATGAAAGGGTTGGATGGCATCACCAACCCAATGGATATGAGTTTGAGAAAACTCTGAGAGATGGTGAAGGACAGGGAAGCCTGGTGTGCTGCAGACCATGAGGTTGCAAAGAGTCGGACACAACTGAGCGACTGAACAGAAAATATGTCAGATTGTGTTGACATATATTATCTTTTCTGTTTGTACCAAACCTTCAAGGGAAGTCTAAATTGAGTTGTAAATACATACCAGTCAAGAATCCAATAACCTGTAAAACTCGGAATCAATCACTGACTCCAATCCCCTACAAAGCTGCTCAGTAGGAAATTCAAATGCCTTTTAGGACAAGAACAGCTCCATCCCCTGGTGGTGAGGGGCAGTGAAGGTCACATGACATTTTACTCGAAATATGCAATCACCTTAGATTCCACTCACTTCCACTGTCCTCATGCATTGTGTGGAGAATCTGTATTTCTAGTGGGACAATGTTATCTTCTCAAAACAGATTTCTCACGTGTTTATAGAAGCAGGTTTTTGCTGCATAGAAGACAACAGCTTAGAAACTCCTTTTTCCCAGATGAAGTTTTGGGGGTATTTCTAGAAGCCCCCCAAATGTCTGAAACTAGAAATGTCTTTACTTTCGCACACACAGGAACAGCTAAGAGACGGGTTGCCAAACTCCAGCCCAGAGTGAATTTTTATGACTTGAGCTGTAAGCCTATGAAATTAAGGGTTTAAAATGGAAACGCTGACACAATCTTTGCATTTCGTAGAAGGTTGAGTGCTGGTGGGGGGAAGCGCTATTCTCTTGCGCTGCTGGCCTCTGCGGTGCTAGGAAACTTCCCGTCCGGCTTTCTTTACTTTGGGGCCTCTTGTTTTCCTCTCTGATCTCTCAAACCTCGCTCCGGCCCAGCTCCAAAAGGCAGCTAAGATGCAGGCCCATCTGGAGATGTTCAGTGTGGGGCCTGGACCGGCTGCAGAGCCCAGCCTGTGGAAGCCTTACTGGCTTCAAAGCTCTCTGGTGCCGCCTTGGATTGCTGTCTTCCAGGCCCTCCAAGCCTCAAATCTCCCAAGAGGCTCTGAGTTCATCAAGCTGTTGTCCTGGGGCCAGCCACTGCCTTCCTGTGAATCCTTCTCTTGACACAGAAAGGTACCATTCCTGAAGCTTCCAGGGCTCCCTCTGATCTACCAATGACTTTTGGCTGGTGCTGAGTTTACATCCTCCTGAAAGAAAACCTCTATCAGAATCTTTTTCCTTCATGAGAGCAAGAGTGACTCCTCATCACCTTATGGGTTCACTGCTTAAAAGACTGATTTTATACATTTTAAAAGTCTCACTAGGGCTTCCCTGGTGGTTCAGATGGTAAAGAATCTGCCTGCAGTGTGGGGGACCCAGGTTCAATCCCTGGGTTGGGAAGATTCCCTGGAGAAGGGAAAGGCTGCCCACTCCAGTATTCCTGCCTGGGAAATCTCATGGACAGAGGAGCCTGGTGGGCTACAGCCCATGGGTTACAAAAAGTCAGACAGGACTGAGTGACTAACACTTTCACTTAGGACTTACTATTTAAAGAAAGCATATAGCATCTCTTTATCACTGAGGACCTCAGAAACTACCTTGGACTGGTGCAATCAAGGCTTAAATGAGGGTGTAAATTTTTAAAAGGAATTAAATCAGTTGTCTAACTTAATTCCTTTTTCTTTTACACTTTCTCCAACTTTAGTTTTAGTGATTTTCTTGTCCTCAGAGACTGTTTTATAAAACATTCTTTTCTGTGATCAGAATTAAATGAGAGAATAATATAGTAAAACAACACAAAAACAAAGGAAGCAAGTAGGAAATTTTGCATAACTCAGTAAGATATCCTTAGATAGTTGGTGTTCCTGTATCCATGGGCCTGAAATATTTAGACAGAACTCTAGTTTGCCACAGCCAGAAAGGAAAGTGTGGTATGACACAGGACATCATTTCTTCTGCACAGCGAAGACTTCTCAAGTTGTTCCAACCTAGAAACTAGTCTCACTCTTGAAAGAAGAGACAGAGGAGAGATGGTGCAGACAAGTGAGTGAGAGCAAGAGATATCGAAGCTGCGTGAGATAAGGAGTGGACGGCGGTGGCATGCCTTCTGCAGGGAGCACAGTCAAAGAAAATCAGCCTTCACGTGTGAGAGCTTTCAGTGGTTCTGCTCAGGAGCAGATGCGGAAGAGCTTTTGCTAGTGCTATGGAAGCACAGTTCAAAAAGACTGTAATTAAAGACTAAACTTTGAGCCACTGCAGACAGAAAAGCTGAAAATTCTCTGCGATTAGTTGAAAGCATTTGGATAAGGTCAAAAAGTGGGGACTATAGACAGCATGGGACACAGAAGATGGGCAGACACTGTGCTGCCAGACAAGGGAAAACAAGGGTCTGAACTGGACCAAGAGAAAACCATTCCCCCAGTACTTAACGTTAGAAATGTACTATTGATTACTACAGTTATATTTATACTTATGTTTAAATTAACTATTTGATAAAATATAGTTTATTCTGTAATATATAGTTATTCTCCAAAGATCCTTTCAAAAATCTTTATGAAGACCTGAGTTCAAACAGACAAAACTCTTTAACTATTTTTCTTTTTGGCCACAGCATGTGGCATCTTAGTGCTGAATCCATGAGACTGAATCCATGGCTCCTACACTGGGAAAGAGGAGTCTTAACCACTGGACCACCAAGGAAGTCCCCAAACCTTTTAACTATTGATGCTACTCAAACCAATCAGATTCCAGCTCACATGACCGTCAAGATCTTATGTGGAAAATTAACAGAGAGGATAGCTCAGAACCGCGCATGATTAAGAATGCAGCAGGCTTCCCTGGTCTCAGCAGTAAAGAACCCGCCTGCAGTGCAGGAAATGCAGGAGATGCAGGTTCGACCCCTGAGTGGGGAAGACCCCCTGAAGCAGGGCATGGAGACCCACTCCAGTATTCTTGCCTGGAGAATCCCAGAGGAGCCTGGTGGGCTACAGTCCACACCGTCACAAAGAGCTGGGACATGAGTGAGCGACTGAGCACCCACACACACACGCATACTATGTGTCTAGGACTCCATTATCTACTGTATATCTATCTATATCTGTATATATATCTTCATTTAATCACTGTAATTCTACCATACAGATTTCATTTTCTCTATTTTAAAGTTGATAAATCTGAGGTTCAGCAAAATCAAGTAACTTGCCCAAGGTCATATAACTAACAAGTATGGGAGTTAAATATTCAGATTTGAGTTTCCCAAACTCAGATTCTTTTCCCTGTACAGTTATTTTCTGAAAAGGTTTCCGGATAACCAAGATTTGGTTTACAAAGTATAAGCCCAAAGTAGGTGATTGTGTATTTTACTCACATAAGGAGTATAAAACCCTCTTGCAGAACTTGGTTGCTCTTGTTTTATACATAATTTAAAGTCATGGTTGCCTGGTTTCCAAGTCCAGAGCTGATCAGATAGAAGTGACAGGTTAAAAGAGGAAGAAAAATTTCTGTAAACAAGTACAATGATTACAAGGAGAAGAGATAAAAGACATCTTGATGGCAAGACCACATTAAAAAGCAGATATAAGACTGGTTGCAGCCATTATGGAGAACAGTATGGAGGTTCCTTAAGAAACTAAAAGGAGAGCTTACCATATGATCTAGCAATCCCATTTCTGGGCATATATCCAGAAAAGACAAAATCTCTACGTTGAAAAGATGCATGCACCTCATGTTCATAGCAGCACTACTGACAATAGTTAAGACACAGAAATAACCTATAGGTCCATTGACAGATAAATGGATAAAGAAGATATGCTATATATGTGTATATATGTATGTGTGTGTGTATGAATCATATACAATGGAGTATTACTTAGCCATGAAAAAGAATTCTAAAAAGCAACATGGAATGACCTAGAGATTATCATGCTAAGTTAAGTCAGACAGAAAAACAAATATCACATGATATCTCTTATATGTGGAATCTTTAAAAAATAATACAAAGTAACTTATTTACAAAGCAGAAATAGACTCACAGACATAGAAAATAAGCTTATGATTACCAAAGGGGAAAGGGGAGGGGAGAGATAAATTAGGAGTTTGGGGTTAACAGATACACATTACTATATGTAAGGTAGATAAATAAGAACCTACTATATAGCACAAGGAACTATAGTCAATACCTTAACCTATAGTGGAAAAGAATCTGAAAAAAAAAAATATATACATACATATGTATGTATGTGTAACTGAATCGCTTTGCTATACACCTGAAACTAACAAAATACTGTAAATCAAAGATACTTCAATTTTTTTATAAAAAAGCAGATATAAGAATAGAAGCATTAATTGAATAAAAGCTTCCCATGAAATGATGACAATACTAAACTGCTATTGTTTAAACAAAATCTACTACGTGCCAGGCTCTGTACTAGATGCAGTGACTTTTAAAACTCAAAGCATTTCCACTTTTATTTGTTCACAGTGAGACTCTGCATAAGATATCATTTGCAAAAAGAATTGAGGGGTGAGAAATACTTAAAACCACTGCATTATATTACTTAATCCTCAAATCAGCCACTGTTAAGTTTCATTCTACCACTCTCATTTTATAAATGTGAAAGTAGAGCTCAAAAACATCAATAAATGTGCCCAAGGTCACATAGCTCTGAAGAGCAGGAGCCAGTATTTAAATGCAGGTTTGCAGACTTTAGAGCCTGTGCTTTTTCCACTGTTAATGCTGCCTCTACGTTCATAGGCCTGGCTCCGAGTCACAAAAAGAAGGTTAACTTATAACCATTTAAAAAGCCAGAGAAATGGCATTGGTTAAACTCATGGAAAAGTGTACTTAAAGGGCAAGCACCCAGTTAAACTTAACTCTCTGGAATGACTTATATAATAATATAGGCTCTACCATACAATACAATTGGGCTTCCCTGGCGGCTCAGCAGTAAGGAAATCCAAGGGCCGGTGCAGGAGACGCGGGTTCGATTCCTGAGTCAGGAAGATCCTCTGGAGAAGGAAATGGCAACCCAGTCCAGTATTCTTGCCTGGGAAATCCCATGGACAGAGGAACCTATCTGGCTATAGTGAATGGGGTCACAAAAGAGTAGGACATGACCTGGCAACTAAACAGCAACAACAACCATACAATCAGACTCCTTATACTTTCCACAACTTTATCTTTACATTAGTGCAATTTTGTAATTTTCTTGTCTGTCTTTCTAGATCTTATACCATTCTCTAAATGGTCATTTTGAGAACATCCGCTCCAGGAAGGATTTTATCACAGAAATCATGAAAACGGTACATTTTTCAGTTGGTGTGTGGTTTATCCTGACTTTGGGGCCATGCCTTTATTGAACCACTGTTTGTTACAAACAGATAAATCTAATTTATGGATTGTTATTAATAAAAGCTATTTTTCATGAAAAATAAGCTGGGGGCTGCAGAAGCAGTATCTTTCTTAATGTCTTTCTAATGAGATGGTTGGAGGGAAAAGGCCTGCAGTTGTAAATCATCCTTCAAATCCCTAAAGGTTGAAAGGTAAGTAGTAACTAGTCATCTTCAGAACTCATTGGATTTACAAGTTTATCCTTGAATAAGTTCATGACTGAGAGGGAGCCTCATTAATCTTAATCATATCAATCTGAGTACCCAGTAAAGTTAGGTCAGAAATGGCTGCTATCAGAGACAGTCAGGACATACTTCAGACAGGAATGCACTCACTTCTTAGACACACATACCCAGGCCAGATAACAGCCAGGGATTTAGGGGAGATTCACTGGAGACACAAATAGTCTCAATAACGACAATAACTGGAGAGAGGATCCCAGAGCCAAACACACAGCTAATAAAACCACTGAGGTGCAGGGTCAGACCACAGTTAACCGCAGAGTCATCCAGAACATTACTGGCTCTATTAAAAAAAAAAAAAAGCAACAGAAGCCTTGTATGCAACAAGTGGCCAATTTGGGGCTCCGACAGGTAAACTCTGATTGTCGCAGGAGACAGAGATGGCTATCTTTAAGGTCAGGAAGGACTGTGCTCTGAGCTCTCCATTTAGATGTGGGGAGATCAACACGAGACAGGAGGAAACGAGAAACCACATCACCGAGATGGACTGTTGTATTTGCTGGAGGATCTAAACTGGAAAAGTTTAGATTGACCTGACCAGACACGTGAAAAAGAAACATCCATCACACCATGTCATGACTGTAACCAGTCCGGTTAGTATTTTTTCAGTTTTTCAACCTTGTGACACATGAAACTTGATAGGAAACTTCAGGATAGATATTCTCTCCTCCCTCCATCTCTCCACCTCAAATTAGCTTGATCATTTTCTCTATCTTCTCTCCTAGAGTTTGCAAGCTCCTGATGGGCAAGGACATGGTATTTTATTCATCTTTGTGTTTCCTACAAAGCCTAGTACAAAACATCAGTAGGTTTTTAATATATCTCTGTGGGTTTCAACCACTGTCTCCATGCCCCCCAGAAAGCATTCCCCTCTTTTCTCATTGTTATCACAACTAAACACTTTCCTTCTTGTTCAGAAATTTTTAAAATGTGAAGAAACACAGGACCTGAAATTGACAATGGGAGTCCTTGTGATATTTCAAAAGATCTCAACACATTGAGTGAGAACCTATGTTAGGTGACTTGATTTTAGTCAGCCTTGATCTTGTGATTTTTCAAATTCCTACCTCACCTCACTTTTCTTTTCTTTTGAGTTTAAGGGTCATTTTTTAAAAACATTTGGAGAAGTTTTATTTGTTGCTTCTTTGTTTGGCTTTGTGCAACAGAAGTGCTCTAATTAGAATACTCTGTTTCACTGATGCATTTTTTAAAAGCTTTTTTGAGATATAATTCACGTATCATGTAATTCATCTATTTAAAGTGTGCAACTCAATGATTTTTAGTGTGTTCACAGAGTTGTTGACTATTACCATAATCAACCTTAGGACATTTTCAACACCTCAAAAAAAGCTCTGTGTCATCTAGCGATCACCCCCTTATGCCTCACAGACCCTATCCTTGTTGTTCTGTTGCTCACTGTGTCCAATTCTTTGTGACTCCATGAACTGCAGCTCACTAGGCTTCCCCATCCTTCACTATCTCCCAGAGTTTGCTCAAACTCCTGTCTATCCAGTCAGTGATGCTATCTAACCATCTTATCCTCTGTCATCCCCTTCTCCTCCCGCCTTCACTCTTTCCCAGCATCAGGGTCTTTTTCAATAAGTAGGGTCTTCGTATGAGATGGTCAAAGTATTGGAGCTTCAGTTTCAGCATCAGTCCTTTCAGTAAATATTCAGGGTTAATTTCCTTTAGGATGGACTGCTTTGATCTCCTTGCAGTTCAAGGTACTCTCAAGAGTCTCCTCCAGACCTTACCTTAGGCAACCATTAATCACTTCCTGTCTATAGATTTGCTTCATATAAATGCAATCAGACAGTCCAAATGGGTTCTAACTCCAACTTTCCTACTTACCAACAGCATGGACTTTGACAGTCCATTTTCTTTTTCTGGGATTCAGCTTCCCTATTTGTATAAAGAGGACCAACTTAGACCAAAGGACTTCTGAGACTATAGGATTAAATTCCAGTTCTCTCATTCACTTGATTAAATCCTTTAATTTCTCTGAAACAAGTTTCCTTATTTCTAAAATGGGCACAATAACATCTTGATTTGCAGAGTTGTCTTAAGTATAGAATAACATGTGCATAATTACCATCACGCAGTAAGCTCTCAAAAAATGAGTTTTGTTTTCTAATGATAGTTATCGATTTCTTTTTTTGTGGCCCATCAGAGAGATTCAGTAAATTCACTCTGAAGCAAATTCCCTGAAGCTGTTCTAGGAGTTAGTTTGGAATCACCTGACTTTCTCAATGGTTCAGGCCCATCAAAACCCAACAGGCTGAGTTCATCTCACACAAAAACTTCCATGTTTGTCCGTTGCCCTCCCAAACTACTAACTGATGTTAGGACCCCACATGCATGTGTGGCCCCATCTCTCAGTCATGTCTGACCCTTGGCAATCCCACAGGCAATAGCCTGCCAGGCTCCTCTGTCCATGGGATTTCCCAGGCAAGAATACTGGAGTGGGTTACAGTTTCCTTCTCCCCGCATATATAATATACTGGAAATGAGATCTGTCACGGTAGCATCAATCTGAGCCTCAGTGAGAATTTTTTATGTAATGACATTTACTATTTTGTATTTGATGTCTGCTTTCCTCCTTGGCCAGGGCTTCCCTGGTGGCTCAGACGGTAAAGCGTCCGTCTGCAATGCAGGAGACCTGGGTTCGATCCCTGGGTAGGGAAGATCCCCTGGAGAAGGAAATGGCAGCCCACTCCAGTATTCTTGCCTGGAAAATCCTATGGATGGCGGAGCCTGGTAGGCTACCTTCCACGGGGTCGCAAAGAGTCGGACACAACTGAGCACAACTGAGCGACTTCACTTTCACTTTCACTTTTCCTCCTTGGCCATCATGATGTTTCCTAATTGTTTGCTTTGCACTTTCTAGGTAGAACTTTTCTTATCTAGAGGGTGTTCAGTCAGTTTTTCTAAGATATGGAAGAGAAGCAGTAAAAGAAACCTGGAATTCAGAGAAATATTGGGACATACTAGGTCCTTAAAACTAGCACACACAAAAAATCCTCTCAATTTAAAATCTTTGACAGCTAAATTTTTATGAACTCCTGTTTTTAGTCAATCCTACTGAGAATGAGGACAAAAAGTAGATTTTGAAACTCAGCCAGAAGTAAAATAGAAATTCTTGATCAGACTCTACACAATATGCAGATGTAAAATCTACCATACAATACTATACAATATATGTAAATAAAAAAGCAAAAAAATATAAGTGAAAGTTGCTCAGTCATGTCCAATTCTTTGTGACCCCATGGACTGTAGCCCACCAGGCTCCTTTGTCCATGAAATTCTCTAGGCAAGAATACTGGAGTGGGTAGCCATTCCCTTCTCCAGGGGATCTTCCTGATCCAAGGATCAAACCCGGGTCTCCTGCATTGCAGGTGGATTCTTTACTGTCTGAGCCATCATCAGTTCAGTTCAGTTCAGTTGCTCAGTTGTATCCGACTCTTTGCAACACCATGGACTGCAGCACACCAGGCCTCCCTGTCCATCAACAACTCCCAGAGTTTACTCAAACTCATGCCCATTGAGCCAGTGATGCCATCCAGTCATCTCATCCTCTGTTGTCCCCTTCTCCTTTCACCTTCAATCTCTCCCAGCATCAGGGTATTTTCAAATGAGTCAGCTCTTCACATCAGGTGGCCAAAGTACTGGAGTTTCAGCTTCAACATCAGTCCTTCCAATGAACATTCAGGGCTGATTTTCTTTAGGATTGCCGATTGAATCTTCTTGCAGTCCAAGGGACTCTCAAGAGTCTTCTCCAACACCACAGTTCAAAAGCATCAATTCTTCGGCGCTCAGCTTTCTTTATAGTCCAACTCTCACATCCATACATGACCACTGGAAAAACCATAGCCTTGACTAGACGGACCTTTGTTGGCAAAGTAATGTCTCTGCTTTTTATTTTTTTTTTATTTTTTTTTTTTTTTTCTCTGCTTTTTAATATGCTGTCTAGGTTGGTCATAACTTTTCGTCCAAGGAGTAAGCGTCTTTTTATTTCATGGCTACAGTCACCATCTGCAGTGATTTTGGAGCCCAAAAAATAAAGTCTGCCACTGTTTCCACTGTTTTTCCATCTATACAGAGCCATCATACAAAGACTTAAACTTGACAGTAGGACTTAGCGCACCAGAGTCACAGATCTTATAAATATGGGGTCTGGGATGTGAGGGTAGAGGAAGGTAATTGCCCATCTGGTGCTTAAGATTACCGAGCTACTGATAACAGAAAAATCAAGTTTGAATAGTGACTGCAGGTTATACTTCTTGGTTAGAATTCCTGATGTGGGGTAAAAACTCCTGGTGTGAGATGCAGTAAGTCCCCTATATACCAACAAATTCCATTCCTAGCGAGTGTTCTAAGTCCAATTTGTTTCAGAATCCAACAAAGTTAGGCTAGGTACCCAGCTAACACAATCAACTATATATAGTACTGTACTGTAACAGGCTTATAATACTTCTCACACAAATACTACATTAAAAAAACAAACATGAAAATAAAAAAAAACATTTTAATCTTCTAGTATAGTACCTTGAAAAGTACAGTAGTACCAGCTACTTCATTGCTTTTACACTTGCTCTGGACATCCTTGGGTTGAAATAAAGATACTCTATTTCTGTATTCTATACAGTACTGTGCAATAAAGTCCAGAAAAGTACAACCACTTTGAGGCTGCACACACGTGACAATGTACACCAGACACGTGAACTAACCTACGTGATTGGATATGCGAATGCACGTCTGAATCTTTGAAAGTTCACAACTTGAAGGTTTGTATGTAGGGGACTTACTGCTCCAGGGTAGAGAATGAATAGGAGAGTGGTAGGCATTATTCCAGGTGTTCGAAATATATTTTTCTGTTAACAACTCCAGTATCACAACTATGACAGGTTTTGGCAATACAGGAAAGCAGTCAAGCAAAATTGATCCCTGAGAATTTACCAGGAGGCTACCAGGTACCCCATCCCACATCCCATAGAACAGTGAATTCACTGGAGAAACTGGCAGCGACTGCAAACCTCTCCACTGGACCAGGCCTCCAAACGTGTAGCAGCCACAATGCTTTCCTTGGACCAGCCTCCAAGCTTTTATTAGCTTTTTTCTGTTTTTCTAGGTTAAGCCCATTGGAAATTGGATTCTCTTTAAAAAGAAGTCTATTTTGGTAGAGAATACCGAGCATGTGGAATAATCAAGTCAGGTAACCCGTGGAGCTTTGGATCAAGGATCCTCTTCCCTGTGATACCTCCTATGTAGCCTTAATTTTTGTGTGACAGGCTAGTGTAAGAAATTGTATGGAAAAGTAAACAAACAATCACAACTTTTGGAAGACTGGAAATGATGTCTGACAGCTCTTCTGTGAATCTTGAGGGTTTTCGTTCTGTCCTTTTTCGATTGTTTAAGGTTGACAGGTGTTTCCAGAAAAGCGAGTTATGTTTGTTTAAGTATTGGAAGCCAATAAAAAGGCTGGACTTTTTGGCTCACAGATACAGTGTGATTTTGGATTTTTCTCTCTACTACATTAACCACGCATTCCTTAAAGAGTACTTAGAGTCCTGGGGAGGATGTAAAATGTCAACACTGAACTAAGATCACAAAATTCCTGGAATCAGAGCAAACATGTTGTTAAGGATCAAACTGAAGATGTGCAAATCAAAAACAATACTTTAAACATACTCTCAGCTTTTCAGTTTATCCTAAAAAACTCAACTATTGCTCCCAGTTCCGAGTATGGGTGCCTCCCTCCCTCTCTAGGTATTTCTTTGAAGAGCTCAGAGCACTTTCCAGACATGACTTCATTCACTCCCAGCAAGTAACGGTGCAGGAGAGGGGAGTGAGAGCTGTTCTCTGTATGTTACATAGTAAGGAAATGCGACTTAGAAGAGAAATTGTACTAGAGTCACATAGGCGTATAGGAGAAAAAATCTGTGTTCCTCTCATGTCCCCTGACTCCCAAAAGCAAAGTCCATAAGATGTAAGAGCCAGGAGAAAACAGATCCTGTCTGCTGCAGTGGTTTCCAATCTTTTGTATTTTACACAACCAAATTTCAAAAGCAATTTTAAGGATCAACTACTAAAACAAAACAGTGATAATCGCTCAGTCGTGTCCAACTCTTTGCACCCATGGGCTGTAGCCCACCAGGATCCTCCGTCCATGGGGATTCTCCAGGCAAGAACACTGGAGTGGGTTGCCATGCCCTCCTCCAGGAAGGAAGTAGGCCTGCAGATAAAATGCAGGACACTTGGTTAAGGTGACTCCCACGCAATATCTGGGACATATTCATACTAATTATTCATTGCTTATCTGAAATTAAAATGTAACAGAATATCCTATATTTTCATTTGCTAAATCTAGCAGCCCTAAGAGGAATGGACTTCTAGTGACTTGACTTGAAGTAACTATTGCTTAATGGTAGAATTAGGAGAAATCAGTTTTGACTCCAGTGATACATTTAATACACTCTGCTATCTTGTCATATATCACAGTTTTGCCCTAATCCAACACAATCCATCAACCATACTAATTACTAACATACTGGTTACTGTTTTCTTTACATCTCAAAGTTTATTCTCTGTCTATAGTTTTTGGTCTCAAGACCACTTATTCTTAAAAATTATTGAGAACTCCAAAAACTTCTTATGTATACAAGTTATGTCTATCAGTATTTACAGAACTAGAAACTAAAATTGAGAAAATAATATGTATGTATTTATTAATTGATTTAAAGATAATGTCATTATATGATAGTGTATGTTAATAGAAGTAATTTTTTAAACTATATTTTCTAAAACAAACAAAAAATAGCAGGAAGAGTTGTAATGCTTTATATTTTTTTGCAAATCCCTTTAATGTTGGATTTAATAGAAGGTGGAGAGATCCTGATACCTCCTTCTGCATTTGATCTGCTGTGAAATGTTTTGGTAGAAGTACATGAAGAGAAGCAGTCATACAGATCCATAGTTGAAAAAGTGTCCTAGGTAGGATTTGGAAATAGCTGTGACTATTTCTCTTTGAAGTTACTCCCAAAATTGACAAGTAGTAGTTTCTTAAACGTTAGTTGCCAGGTAGGATCTGCAACCTTATCAGTGAAGTTTTTGTACTCTATTACATTAAAATCATTGGTCTCTCATGCACTTAGTATGGATCATTTACCCATTTTTTAACATCAATCATTAGTAACTTGGAAAATATTGGTTCACTGGGTTAGGTAAATCTTCCAAATATTGACACTTCTCATTATACAATACCAAAAAATCACCCTTCTTAATATTACTATTGATGTAATTTAAAATATCTAAAGTTTTCCAAAATTCAATTCTTTCTTGGAAGCTGGACTTTTATCATGGTTGACAAATACTATATTAATTGTTGAAATAACTAGTTCCTTTTATTCATCATTAAAAATATATCTGCTAAACCTGAGTAACCACAACTTGTCTGTCAGTAATTTTTTCAAGTAAAAACAAGATTCTGTGCAAAAAGCAACTAGCTCAACTTTCAACTCAAACAGCTGCATAGCACTTTTCCTGGAGACAGCCATCACACCTTAGTACTCAGGAGAAGTGCTCTACGCTTTTTGTTGTTGTTACATGGACTATTCAAAAAGCCCTGTACTTAAGAGTTGAGATTTAATAAAAATTAATCATGTTTATTGCTTCATCAAGAATTTCTCAAATGAAACTGGCTGCCTTTGTGTGTTGCTTTGTTTTTGTGTGCAGTGGTGAAGAATGCCTTGATTACTATGTGTTATTAATAGCAGTTTTATCTACCATCATTTTGAGCCATCTGCAAATATTTATTGGTGGAAAAGGGAAATGATGTTTAGTATTGTTAAGAAAATAGTTTTGCCCTTGTGGACCATCTGAAAGGATCTTGGCAACTCCCAGAGCTGCATCCAAATTGAAGTATACTGCTCTATATTGCCTTTATGCTGACACAGTCACAACCGATAGAAATACTTAGCAAGGAATGTAAATCCAAAACTCATTAAGAAAGCCAACTGCTTCATGCCAACACATCACCACAGTACATAACCTGCAGGGAAGGCTCTGGAAGTCCTTTTCTCTATTAATTATCAAAAGATAGCTGTGGTCTAGAGAAACAGACTGTGAACTCTTCCCAAACACATGTTGCTCCTTGATCCTGGAGTGTCCTTGGCCCTGCCTAACCCTAACCATTACATATTCTTCAAGTTTCAGCTGAGCATTACCTCTTTAGGGAAGCTTTCTTGAGTCCCCTAAGACATATTCCCAAAGCATTGTGCTCACCGTCAGGAGAAAGGGTTATCACGGGGGCAGCAAAAGAATAACATTATTTAGAACCTTATTTCAGGCATCGTGCAGGATATTTAACATTTAATCCTTACAAATACTTGTGATTGGGGACTTCCCTAGTGAAACAGTGCTTAAGAACCCTCCTGCCAATGCAGGGGACACGGGTTCGATCCCTCTTCTGCAAAGATCCCACTTGCCTTGGAGCAACTAAGCTCATACACCGTAACTCCTAACTCCAGGCTCTGGAGCCTGTGATCATCCCAACGAGAGAAAGCCTGTGAGCAGCAACAAAGACCCAGTGTAGCTCAAAAAATAAGTAAATAAATAATCTTTAAAAAAAAAAAAAACACTTGTGGGATAATTCTACAGATGAGGAAACAAAGTTTAGAGAGGCTGAATAACGTAGCTAGTAAGAGGGAGAACTGCTGAATCCAAAGCAAATGCTCTTTGTACTTGATCATTAGTTAGATTTCTACCACCCAGAGAAATTTGATTTAGCTAAAGATTTTCTCATCTTTGTATCATTTATGAAGGGGTTTAAATCAATAATCTAGGATTCCTTTCAGCATTAAAAATTTTAAATAGCATTAAAAGTGTATGAATCTTATATCCTTATAGAGTGAGCAATCATTCATTTGACAATCTACATAGGGATAATCTTTTTTTTTTTTTTTACATTTTTCTGGAAATCAAAACAGGCAGAAGACTGGGGTAGAAATGAAGTAGCAAAGGAGCAGAGGAAGGAAAAGATATAGTCAGTGCATGTATGGCAATGATCAGAAGTCTAGAAAAGGCTATTCAAAGTAAAGTCCTACTATTAGAAAAGCAGGAATAATCACACTTTAAAAATCCAAAGACATAATTTTGAAGAAAAGCAAGATGGAGAAAAATCTTCCCATACTAAATTGAGATTTCTTATAAAACTATTGTAATCAAAGCATAAAAGGCAAAAACTGGAAAGAAAAGATGGATATATTTGACTATTTTAGATACAGAAACTTCAGTTTATCAAAAACACACTACAGAGAAGATGAAAAGAGAAGGCACAGGCTAGAAAAGACCCTTGTAATACACAGAACAAACAAAAGTTAAGAGCTCAGGATATATTACAAATCTGTATGAAAAAGACCAATAATCCCCTTCCCCCTCCCACCCAAAAAAAGGACAAAAGGCATGAGCTTACATTCCACAGAAGACAAAACATGGGTGGCCAACAAAGAAATAGATATTAAATTTCACTAAGTGATCAGGGAAATGAGTTTCACATCCATCAGATTAAGAAAATTTCCAAGCCTTATAGTGTTAAGTGTTGGTGAGACAGTGAAGCAGAACCTGCTGGTGGGAGTTTAAGTGGTTCAACCACTTTGGCAAAAAAAATTGGAAATATGTAGAAAAGAGTGAATATGCATTTACTTTGGGGCTATGTCCTAGAAAAGTCCTCACATGTGTGCACAAAATATATGGACAAGAATATTCTCAGCAGCCAAGTTAATGCTAGCAAACAATGATAGACTGAATGTCCATTGACAGGAAATGTCTACATAGATTGTGGTTTAACCATCAGTGTAATACCTTACAGCCATGGAAATTAAGGAGTCAGAGCCATATGTATCAATGTGGACAAATCTCAGACACAAAATGTTGAGAGAAGAGAGCAATTTTCATAAGCAAGTAGGAAAACACACATAGAATATTTTAAAAATGGATATTAATACTAAATATCAGTTAGGGACACATACATATGCAGTAAAAAATATATATATACAGAAATGCCTAGAAATGACAAATTCCAGATTCCCTCATCTAGGGGATTGGAAGGAGAATGCAACTAAGGAGATGCATACACAGAGAGCCTCAATTTTATGGTTAATGTTTCATTTCTTAAGTTAGAGCAGAAAGGGGTTTGTTGTATTATTTTCCCCTCAATTTGGTACCTATAACAATAATTTTTGTAAAAACCCTAAAGCAGATGCCTGAAAAAGTCCTTCTTTCGGCATACTAAATAAAGGGACTTCCCTGGTGGTCCAGTGGTTAAGAATCCAATTCCTCCTGCCCATGCAAGGGACATGAGTTCGATCCCTGGTCCTGGAAGATCCCACATGCCAGGGAGCAACTAAGCCATGTGCCATAAATCCTGAGGCCACTCGCCACAACTACTGAGCCTACATGCCTCAAGTCTGTGCTCCACAACAAAAGAAGCCAGCTCCGTGAGAAGCCCACGCACCCCAACTAGAGAGCAGCCCCCGCTGGCTGCAACCAGAGAAAGCTCCCACACAGAGCAATGAAGACTCAGCACAACCAAAAACCAAAATGAAACAAACAAAAAACCAAACGCATACATATGTATGTGTATATATATATATATGAAGCCAAGAACTTTTAAAAATTATTCAGGATATAGGTTTTTAACAATTAGATTATTTAAAGAATATTTTTAGACAAAATAACACAGAAACCTCATTCTCATTAGTTTAGTTTCACATTATGTGCCTTCTGGATTAAAATACTGCAATGCAGAATTCAGTTTATGTCATTTGAGGTCGGGGGAAGAAAAAATAATGTTACCTGGAAAAGAGCACAGGGAAACAGACCCTATATGCACACAGTTTATTTGTTCAGGCTTGTAGCAAGGAGTAAGGGAAACATGAAAATACCTTGGTCATAAATTGTCATGTAAAAGACAAAGAGAAACTCTGGAATATTATGAAACTATAAATTACTTCTGCTGAAAGGGTAGAATTTGCAGTATCCCCTTAACCGAGGTTTCACCTCCCCACTTTTGACAGAATAACTCCTGTTCTTTGGAGGAAAACACATGAAATAAATGTAAAACCCGAGAGGGAAATCATCTAATATGTACACCACCTGCCTAATAAAATGAGAATAAATTTGGCTTTTTGGCTAAGTAGATTTGCTTATGTTTTAACTTAGTTAGAGGCACACGCCACCTAAATTACATATATATTTTTATTTCAAAAACCCAGCATGAAGGGACAAAAAAATAAATTCATAATGTTAAATGACTTTGCTTTCAGAGCGGGCATCGTGCAACAGAATTCACGCTTATAAAATGAATAGGCCACAATCTGCTCTTAGGTAAATGTGGAACCAGGTCCATTTAGTAGTAATGCTAATAGGATTTCAATAAAGCTGGAGAAAAAAGAAATTGTAAGATTGAAAGATGTTAATGAGATTCTAAAACACCACTTCTTCGTCTCCAGCTCAGTCCTGGGACCTCAGATCTGTAATATAGACACTGACTTTTACTCCACATTGCCAGTGGTTTAGCTCCTGTGCTAATGGCTACAGGTACCAAACAATGACTTCCCAAAAGTAAACATCTCTACTCTTTTAAAACTCTCTTTCTCCCAAATCTAGACGGTGACAGACCTCATGAAGAGCTACCTGCAAAATCCTTCCTTTGAAGAAATACACAAATGAGTCTATCCCCCGTTAAAGGATTTACTAAAAACAAAGGTCCAGGAAGCCACGTAAAAATGATTTGTGAGACTGCTTGAAGCCTTTTTTTTTTCCTTTTTTTTAAAAAAACCCTTTCTATGGCCCATTTCAAAAAAAAAAAATGCATCTGCAGGCAACTTGGCTGCTATTTAAGACTGGATGCTGGTCTCAGATGTATATTTGAGGCGTCTATTCAATCTGGAGTTTACTATAGCCAAGATCTAAGCCATAAAAATGGAGTTGGTAATGAAAACATGGAGGACTTTAACTAGAGTCAGAGCCAGACCCTGGTCTCCACTCCAGCACCTTTCAGTGACGAGTAGTTACTGCCAAAAGGAGGGCGGAGGATTGCCCGGGAGTCCCCTTTCACTGGCGGATGTGACTCTCAGACTAATGGAATAGGCAGTGGCTTGGAGCTCTTGGTATTTGCAGTTTCCTCGATATGCTATGAAGCTAGAACTTCAAAAACCCACTCTGAGGGTGTTGCATTGGTTCTACTCTATTCGTTATATTGGGTGGTAGAAGCACAAATGCGTTTTCCAACATTCTATATTCTGTACAGGAGAAAGAATAACCAATATTTGAGTGTCAAAATAGACATTTCTTTCAGATACCAATTAGTAATTACTTTGATTATGGGGTAGACAAATTACACAAAAATTAATTCAACAAGCACTTACAGTGAATATAATAATAGCTATGATTTTTGAGGACTTACAAGTTAGTCACTCTGCTTAGCACTTTTCAGACATCACCTTGTATAATCCTCTCAGCATTCCTGGCGATATGACTATGATCCCTGTTTTACAAATGAGGAAGCTGAGACCCTGAGAGATTAAGTAAAATGACCCAGATTAATGACTATGTGGCAAATTTGTGATTTGAACCCAATTCTAGTCAAACATTAAAACTCTTCTCACTACACTATAATTCTTCTTCAAAGGTGTTTTGTATATGACCCATTAAAGATGCTATGAGATCAAAACGCTAGGATACATGAAACACACCCCATTCCACTAAAAAGTGGGCTGCAGGGGTAGGTACCGAAATGTCTGTTCTGCAGTGGAAATCTTAACATATGAAGCGGTCAGTTATTTAGTCTAACATTACACTGTAAGGAAGAGCTGTGGTCTTGGCTTGACCCTTTTGACTTTACTGCTCTAAGAAAGTTATAAAATACTCCTTATATGACTCCTCTTATTCTACTCCCGTGTTTGATCTGACAGTAATAGTTTACAAAACCTGCTTTGTTTCCAAACAAAGTTAAATAATAGAAAGGGAAAATTATAACTTTTTTCCCCTCCCAAAGTCATGCACAGATAAGTTGGCTAAAAATACAGGGGAAAAAACAAAAGTATGAGCTCTTTTTGGAATTAATTCATTGAAAGAACCATTACAGTATCTATATCCCTTTCCATCAGCTTTCCCATCTGGAATTTATTTTTTAGGCGCTCATTGCTTCTCACAGGTTCAATGTTACCCATTTCACACCATTTAACTATTGAAAGCACTTGAAATTCCGGGCCCTAGAAGCAGAGCCAGTGTATTTCCCTGCGATGTAGCTAATGTGTCAGACTTGTAAAATAGCTCTTAGTGGCGGGCCTCCATTTAGAGAAAGACGGAAACTAGCTTTAAATACTTAGAGCTTTAATATCTAGTCCATTATACTGAAGCAGGGTCTTGTAAAGAGTCAATTATGGGATACTTCTGATTTGATCCACATGCAAGGGAAATCCGCTGCTTTGCCTTTAAATCCCTGTTGTAAGTGTCTTGTTTAAATAATTAGTGACACTTTTTCTTTGATCATATTGATTCATATTGTTATTCTTCTATACTAATTTAAAACTTAATCCATGTAAAAGTCCAAGGCAGATTTTAATCTCTCATGAAGAAAAGCTTTCCCAAAGAATGTAGTTTTCCAGAAAACATTTTAATTTTTTAAAAAACATTGTTAATTGATTGAAAATAAACTAATTTTTCTAGAAGGGAATACAAGAGTCAAGCACAAGCCAAGATAGTAATGTTATTTTTTCGTATGTAGAGTGATGTATTTCATACACACACAAACACATAATACTTGCTTAATAGCATGTTGAAGTAACTAATATTACTGAGACTTCTAAAGGCAATCAAATGTAATCTTAGTTTACGGCTTGGGGGCTAAAAAGTTTATGTGTTTTTGCAAACACTGTCAAAGGGTTAATATCCTTAATATTAAACTTTATTCATAATCAAAGAATTGATTAACATGAATAAAAACAAATGCTAGACTTTATTTATTAAATTCATATTTTTTTAAATTACAATATCCCAATGTTGGTCAGGGCATTGGGAAACTGCTACTCTCAGGCACTGCTGGTGGATATTAAATAGTAATTTACCAAAAGGCTTGTGGGAATACATATCAAAGGTCTAGAAGATGCACATTATATCTGATCCAGCAACACTGCCAGCAATTTAGGAATCTAGTCTGAGGAAATAAAATCACAATGACAAAATTGTCATAGAGGTATTTCAACACTGAGAAAAATTGGGAGAAATCTAAAAGTACAACAGAAGATTAATTAAATACATTATACTTGAACTCAACGTTGTATTCCTAGTACTTACTGAACAAATGAAGGTGAATATATCATTTTAAAAAGGATGTTGCACACAGTTTTATGTTAGTGAAGATGGTCACAATATACAATGCCATTTCTATTCTAAAATACATGTATGTGAATAAACTAATTTGGCAGGCTAGACATCAAAATGTTAATAGTGGATATTTCTGGATTACAGGCTAAATTTTATTTTCCTGTTTTCCTCCTCTGACTTCTCTATAATAAACATGCATTGCTTTTATAATAATGGTATCATTTCAAACATGTATGTAAATTTAAAGCTATTTATATAAGAAATATAGTCTCATTGAATTTTTAAAAATATGCAAGTAGATAGCATAAGTATCCAAAAATTCTTTCTTTTCATCTCTACTTCCAATTCTACTTCCTCCAAGTTGTAACTACTCAATAGTTTGGTGTATCCTTCTTGATTATTTTTCTATACCTTTATATCTTATCTATGTTTGTTTATATATTTTCATTTTTTGTCTTGTTTATAAATGGAGAGCATATTTCATGAATCCATAGAATCCTAGTCCACTTAGCTCCGGGACTATTTATGTTATTTCTCTTTTATTTTTGGCTATTATAAACAATGTTTTGATAAACATCCTCATATATATTTCAACATTTATAGGTGCAAGGAGTTATCTAGGGTAAAAACCAAGAAACTTCAGAGATGAGAATGGCTGATGAGAACTTAAAATCACCTTTCAAATTCCACTAGCTGTCAGTGATTCATACGAGTGTCTACTGTCTACACTCATCAGCAGTAACTATTACTTATCTTTTTAAAAGTTTTGGCCAGTCAAATGGGCAAATAAGTGGCATTTGTTGCTTACATTGGCCTTTTCCTGATTACTGGTGCATTTGAATATCTTTTCAGATAACTGGTCATTTTTATTTCTTCTGCCAATTGTCATTTTTACTCTTGGTTTCTAATTTCTCTAATTGCTTTATAGTACTCTGTATCTCAAGTGTTACATTAAATGAATTTATAACATATGCTGTAAACCTATGAAAATAATTGCAGGTTGCAATTATTTTCTCCCTACCATTTTTCTTACCTTTTAACAAAAATTGAGGTATAATTTATATATGGTAAGTGTAGAGTTCAAAAGTGTTTTTAAATGCTTATGGTTGTGCCATTTTTTAACACTTCATGTGTTTTCAGTTCCAGTAGTTTTCATTTACTGTCAATCTATTTTGTGGCTTCTAGATTTTTCATTATGCTTAGGTAGGACTCTCACAGACCAAATTTAGAATATTCATTTCTATTTTTCCTGCTATTTTTATTTTAGCTTTCTAATTAATTTATTTAGTTTTGTATTTGGCATGAGATTGTGATATGATTTATTTGTCTATGTTGACTGTTAATTACCTCAGTGGTAATTGATACCTTGAAACACCCGTTTTTATCATAAACTAAGTTTCTGTACACAAATGTGTGTTTTTGAGCTCTGCATTTGTTCTATTAACTGAATTACTTATTCTTGCACGAGTGTCAGAATGTTCTAATTATCATAGGTTTACAGTATATTTTCATATCTGGTAAGGCAATTCCTCCCTCATTGTTCTGTATCTAACAGTTCTCCGATGGCCTCCTTTAGTTTGCCTTCAGTAAATGAGAATCAGCTTGTCAAGCTCCATGAAAAATACTTACTGGGATTTTGATTGGGATTGCATTAAACTTACAGGCAATTTGAGGAGAACTGACATCTTTACAATGCTGGGTCTACCAATGCAAAAATGTGGTGTTTCTCTCCATTGAGTCTTCTTTTATGACTTTCATTGAAATTCTATATTTTACTCTATACAGGTCATTTGGATTTCTTGTTAGGTTTATTCCTAGTTTATCTATTACATGTAATTTCTGGAATATGAGAAATCTATTGATTTTTCTATGTTGATCTTCAGTTAGCTACTTTGCTAAATTCTCTTAGTTTTTAGAGCTGTTGATTTTTCTAACCAGACTTTCATGTGGTCTGCAAACAATGACACTTTTGTCTCTGTTTTCAATATTTTTCTCATTTCTTTTCCTTTTCATATTGCATTGACTTTCAGTTATAACATTAAACAGTAGTTGTAGTGGGCATCCTATCTGGTTCTAGATTTTGAAGAGACTGCTAATATATTTCCTATATATTTCTGATAAACGTCAAGTTAAGGAAGTCTCTTTCTATTCCTAATTTACTAAATTTTATATTGTTTTTTTGTTTGTTTAAGGAGGAATGGTGCTGAACTATAGTAAATGTTTCTTTTTTTGAAGTGGGGACTTTGGAGACTACCTTTTTTTCCCTCTATTAGTCTGATAATTTACACAATATTAAATTATTTTTGCATTTCTGAGATAAACATTAATTGGACATAATGCATTTGTTTTTTAATATATCACTGGGTTTGATTTTTGAATATGTTATTTAAAGTTTTGAATCTTTTATAAATGACAGTAGTGTATATTGGAGTACATACTGACCTCAGCTAGATTTGGGTTCAGCCTAGGAGCTGAGTTAGAAAGCTTGAGCTCATTCTCTATGTTCTAGAGCATTTTATAAACAGTTTTCATTAAGGCTTTGTAGAAATCATCTGTAGAAACCTGGGCTTGATGCTTTCTTAGAGGAAATCTTCCCACTTTTAAAATTCCTTTTACTTTTGATATTTAATATTGTTTATTTTGTGGAGTAGATTTGGCTAAGTTATACTTTTCTAGAAAGTCTTTCATTTATTTTCTTCAAACACCTAATTTAAGGTTTTTTTTGATGTGGACCCTCTGTGAAGTCCTTATTGAATCTGTTATGATATTGCTTCTGTTGTTTATGTTCTTTTGGCTGTGAGGCATGTGGGATCTTATCACCCCAACTAGGGATGGAACCTGACAAAGTCTTAACCACTGGACCCCTCATTTCATTTAGAAAAGTCCCTCATTTCATTTAGATTTTCAAATTTGGGGTATATAAGTATAACTTTATATCTTTTCCAATGAGTTTACTTGTGCTTTCTATTTTCCCTGGGTCAGATTTGCCTAAGCAAATTACTTTTTACTGGTCTTCAAAAACAAACTCTGATCTTTAGTTTTACTGATTTCTACTTTGATCTTCCTATTAATTTCTGCTGTCATCTTGACTAGTTATTTCCTCCTTTTAGGGTTTATTTTATGTCTCCCCCTCCCCAGTTCTCTGAGTTGAATGCTTACTTAATTCATTTTTAATCTTTATTATTTTATAATAAATGAAGGCGATGCTTGAAAATTTCCTCTAAATATCACTTTGTCTGATTTCACCAGATTTTGATACGTTGTGCTTTTATTGGTTTGCATTTCTAAATAGTTTGTGATCTGATACAACAGCATTTAGGACATCAATTTTTTTTTTTTTCCTGTACAGAGAGGTTTGGGGGCATATCTTTAATTATTAATTACTAATCATCATTTTTTGCATTATGGTCAGAGATTTACAGAACATAGAGAGATTTTTCCATTTTGGTACCTGTTAAAATTTTCTTTGTAATTTAATACAAGGCTAAATTCTAAGAATCTTTCATGGATGTTTAAAAAAATAGGTGTATTCTTTGTTGGGTATAATATTCTATGTGTATCATTAAAACAGAGATGCTTCAACCAGAGATCAGGAACAGAATGAGTGAGGGAAAGGCATGAGCACATCTTTCTTACTTTCCTCATTTTATAGTTGCAATATCTCCTTTACTCCTTTCTTTCACTATTTCCTCCAGTTGGTTCACTTCTCGTTTCTCTGATGGCTCATTTTCTGAGAGTTTTGGCCTTTGCCAAAGTGCAAATAAGAACAACAACAAAAAGAGTTTTGTGGTGTGTATTTTAGATCCTCTCTATCTATACTTCTTCTGTGTGCCCTTGATCATTTGATTTCTGAGAAAAGGTTGCTAGAATCTCCCACTCTAATTGTGGATTTGTCGATTTCTCCTTGCATTTCTATCAAATTTTGCTTAATATTGTATATTTCAAAGTTATGTTCTTAGTTGATAAAAGTTCAAAAGTCTTATTTCTCCCTGGTGGATTGTACTTTAGATCGATATGAAAGTCCCTCTTTGTCCCTTTTGTTGCTTTTTACTTTTTAGATTGAAACTAATCTTTTTTCTGAAATTAATATTCCTATGTCTGCTTTATTTCTGTTAGTATGTACATGAAAAACATTTTTCCATTTCTTTCTTTTAAATTTTTCTTTATCATTTTGTAAAACACACACACATATTTAAACAGCATATAGGAAGATTTGAAAGCCCAATTGGATTTTATCCTTTGGTTGGAGAATTTATCCTATTCATATTAATTGTGATTACTGGTATAATTCTGGACTCAATCCTGCTACCTTATTTTATGTTTTTTACTTATTGTGATTTCTTCTTTTTTCTTATTTATTGCCTTTTGTTGGATTGATTTAGTTCTCTATTTTCCTTTTACTGTTTTGAAAGCTATTATACTACTTTTCTAATGATTATTTTTACATTTTAAATATTAATTTACATTTTAAATATTAATTTAAATTTTAAAATATTTTTATCATTTTTCCTATTGGTTAGTCTATATATCAATACACTTTTTGCCCCTGTCTTCAGTTTAGTTCAGTTCAGTCGCTCAGTTGGGTATGACTCTTTGTGACCCCATGAACCACATCACGCCAGGCCTCCCTGTCCATCACCAATTCCCGGAGTCCACCCAAACCCATGTCCATTGAGTCAGTGATGCCATCCAACCATCTCATCCTCTGTCATCCCCTTCTCCTCCTGCCCTCAATCTTTCCCAGCATCAGGGTCTTTTCAAATGAGTCAGCTCTTCGCATCAGGTGGCCAAAGTATTGGAGTTTCAGCTTCAACATCAGTCCTTCCAATGAACACCCAGGACTGATCTCCTTTAGGATGGACTGGTTGGATCTTCTTGCAGTCCAAGGGACTCTCAAGAGTCTTTTCCAACACCACAGTTCAAAAGCATCAATTCTTTGGCGCTCAGCATTCTTTATAATCCAACTCTCACATCCATACATGACCACTGGAAAAACCATAGCCTTGACCAGACGGACCTTTATTGACAAAGTAATGTCTCTGTTCTTTAATATGCTGTCTAGGTTGGTCATAACTTTCTTTCCAAGAAGTAAGTGTCTTTTAATTTCATGGCTGCAATCACCATCTGCAGTGATTTAAGACCACACTATCTTAGCAAGCATTCATTCATTTCCCTGTACTCTCATCTTTCCCCTCCTACCGCCCATGCTGAAATTATCTGGCATTTTAGTTCCAGGTTGTTGTTAATTATTTCTTATTGTTCATGAGCTCCATTAGACTTACTTAGGTTTTGTTTTTTTGCTGAGCATTTGTTTCTCATATATTTTTTATCCCTATAAACCCTTTTAGGGAGAAAGTGGTTGAGTTATACTGTTTAGTAATTCTTTAAAGAGGAAGTTTGTGAGTGATTAACTTCCAAGTCTTAATGTGTCTGAAAATGTCTTAATTTTGCATCCTTCCACCCCCACCTAAATGATACCTTGGCTAGGAATAAGATTTTAGCTTTTTTTTTTTTTTCAGGGCAGAATTTTAAAAATCATTTATTCATGAATCTGGAATGGATTCCCTCTCCCCCAACCCCCACACACACGATGACAAGAGGAAAAAATGGCAAACAGTGGTGTCCGGTCTTATTACACAGTGATGATACAATTCCCAAATCAGTCTACTGATCACAACAAGGACACTAACATCAATGAACTCAACATGATCACGTTTAAGAAGTTCATCAAAATCGGGTCTTTCTTATGAAAGAGGGTTTGGAGTACAAACTCAGACAAGAATAACAGCACAGTTCTCTCTTACAATGTCTATTTCACAGCACTCTGCCTCCACAGAGGAGCTAGCTAGTGAAGTTCAGAGTTCACTTGGGGGGTTGCCTTGCAAGTTTCAACCTCAGCCTCTTAGTCTCCTGGAGGTCAGATTGGCTAATGTCCAGAAGCTGTGTGTGTGTGTGTGTGTGTGTGTGTGTGTGTGTGTGTGTGTGCACGCATGCACGCATGCAGTCAGTCCTGTCTTTCTGTGACCCCCATGGACTGTAGCCCACCAGACTCCTTTGTCCATGGGATTTTCAGGCAAGAATACTGGAGTGGGTTGCCATTTCCTTCTCCAAGATTTTAGCTTTAAAATAATTTTCCACCTTTAACTTGAGGTATTGTTTCATTATCTTTTGGCATCCAGGCTTACTAATGAAACTGACATCTATTCTTTTGTAGCTTATTTGTTTTTCTTCTCCTTATCCTTGGTATTCTGGTATTTCTCTTTGTCCTTGGTATTCTGGTATTTCTCTTTGTCCTTGGTGTTCTGATGTAGGCTTTTTCTATCTGAAGGCTTCTATTTTCCTTTAGATCTTGGAAACTTTCTTCTATTATTTCTTTAATTATTTCCTTCCTTTTATCCTCTGTAATCTCTTTTAGGGATTCTTCAAAATATCTATCTGATGAAATTCTTCTTCATTTAACATGTTCCCTTACATTTTACATGACTTTTTAAGAGAGAAAGTAGATTGTAATCTACTAATAATCAGTAGATCAGATAATCAGATCGTAGTTTTAATCTAGTCTCTCAATGCTTATAAGGTAAAAGTGTTAGTTGCTCAGTCATGTCTGACTCTGCGACCCCATGAACTATAGCCCACCAGGTTCCTCTGTCCATGGGATTCTCCAGGCAAGAATACTGGATTGGGTTGCTGTTCCCTTCTCCAGGAGATCTTCCTGACCCAGGGATCGAACCCAGGTCTCCTGCATTGCAGGCAGATTCTTTACCATCCGAGCCACCAGTCCCTGGGGTCCCAAAGAGTTGGATGTGACTGAGCAGCTAACACTTTCAATTTCATGCTTATAAAG
The DNA here is from genome assembly GCF_963930625.1 of Muntiacus reevesi. Taxonomy (NCBI): domain Eukaryota; kingdom Metazoa; phylum Chordata; class Mammalia; order Artiodactyla; family Cervidae; genus Muntiacus; species Muntiacus reevesi. The sequence continues at coordinate 50,053,222 of NC_089266.1, forward strand.
AGAATTTTAAATGAATTTCAAATTACACCTTTGCATGTGATTGAATTTGGGCTCTGGCTAATTTCTCAAAGAATCTTTTCTACCTTTGGATGAATGCCTTCAGAGAATCCTATGAAATGTTTTACTCATTGAATCCTATTTATTTATTATGTAATTTTGGTTAATATCGTTCTACATCCTGAGAATCCAAAGTTGAAAAAAGACACACATTTACAGTCTGGCAGAGTTTCTCAACCTTGGCAGTGCTGGCATTTTTGATTGAATAATTCTTTGTTGTGAGAGGTTGTCTTGGGCATTAAAAGTTGTTAAGCCGAGCCTCTGTCTCCTAACCAACTGGATACCAGTAGCACTGCCTCTCCCCTGTGTGACAATAAAACTGTCTCCACACATTGCCACATCTCCCTCTTCCCCTCAGAACTATTGGTCTGCAGGGAAAGTAACTAATATAATATGGGGAGTATGTTAGCAGAAGAATATATACAGCAGAGTATCTGCACAAAGAGGGTAGGAGTATAACCGTGCCTGGGGTTCAGGAAACGTTTTTCAAAGCAGTAGATGTTTGGCCTGAGTCTTAAAGAAAAAGCAAGGTGTTTATCAGGCAAACTAGGAGTGAGACAAGAAAGTGGTATTAGAACAACAGCACATAAAGACAGAATGGTTGAAATAATTAGACGCATTTGAAGAACTCTAAGTAGCTGAGTATATGTTTAGAACATAGATTTGAGGGCTGTGGTGAAGGGAGTAGGAAGCAGTAAAGCTGGTAATATAGTTAGGGACAAGGTTATAAAAGAACTTGTAGGCTATGTTAAGGAAATTTGGGCTTTATTGAGTAGTGATGGAAAACCACTGAAAGTATTAAGCGAGAATATGGCATTTTAGGAAGGTGGTTTTGTAAATATGCAGGGAATGGTTTAGAAGGAGGCTAGACTGGAAATAGGGAGATTAGCATGAAGACAGTTCCAACAGCTAAGTTAAAGGCCTAAACTAGAGCCATGGTGGGAAATGATGCAAGCAATACACAGGAGATAGAACTGAAAGATACAGTGATTGTTTAGCTATGGAGTGTAAGCAATTGGAAGGAATTAAGGACATTGTCGGGCTTCCCCTGGGTGGCTCAGCAGTAAAGAATTCCCTGCAATGCAGGAACCGCAGGAGATGGGGATTCGATCCCTGGGTTGGGAAGATCCCCTGGGGGAGGGCTTGGCAACCTACTCCAGTATTCTTGCCTGGAGAATCCCATGGACAGAGGAGCCTGGCGAGTTACAGTCCATGGGATCCCAAAGAGTAGGACATGACTGCAGTGACTTAGTATGCATGCAAACAAGGGCAATGCCAGGTCTGGATGAAAAGAAAGGGTAATTGGGGACGTTCTCAGTGAATGGTATCTATGGACAGAAAATTCAAGTAGAAAAAAAACCCTGGGACAACAACAAAAACCCACAAAGCCTACCCTCTCCTTCCTCAAGTATCTCGTAGATCCATAGTTCTAAACATAACAGACAATAAGTGAATTGGCAATTTTTAGAAAACCAGAACTGTTAACCCCTAAAACCTCCCCCACCAAATCACTGTTGTCCTTCATCTCAAGAAACTTTAAATAAAGTTTTCTCTAAATAGTTTCTCATGGTCTTTTTATTCCAAAATTTCAAGAAAATGATTTATATGTTTTTCAAGTATCCCCCTATGGAATCAACTCATTTTGACACACCATTTCAGCTGTCACAAAAGACTGAAAATTTAAGCCAAGATCAGGCAATGAGGACTCAAATTTTTTCATTTATTAGTGACATAAAAATAGACACTAGTATCCACAAAATGACTTAAATTCCACAAGCAACATTAGATGCCAAGTAATTCAAGGATGGGAGAATTTTTCAGTATTTCAGTTGAAGAGATAGTTGGAGTGGCACTTAGTTTGAAGCAGCACTGAGGACCTCTACTGTTGAGAATATGAAATGACTTCAACGCTAGGATCAGACATTCGCAGAAACGTCAACCACGCACGTGCAATCTATGGCATGCATTGGAAATGATTTTCAGAGGGACATGGGTGTCTGTGTCACTGGAGTCTATGCAGACATGCTTACGACGCAGAATCTGGGTCTCCTCTGACCTCCTGGAACTACTTCTTCACCTTCACCGAGCCTGTCCGACTGCTCTCTTCTGGTCTGTGCTGGGTCTGATTACTACCGTGCTGTTGTTTTCTTTCCTTTTCTTTTTTTTTTTTGAGGCTTACATTTTCCTGAAGTTTTGTCAAGTCACAATTACAAGCAAATTTAATATTTATACAACTTAAATCCATTGAATCAAAGAGTTGGAAGTAAACTGCTATCTAATGTCCCCCAGTCTATGCTTAGATCCTTTTAGAAAGGGGAGAGGGTGTTTTTCTTACGTCCATTCCTGCCTCTCGAGAAAAACTCTCCATCTAAAATGGTTAGTGCTTAGAAATGTGAAATGGTCAATAGAAATAGTCCCCTTTTCAGATAATTTTTCCTTTACTCAGATGCTGAAACATTAACTGGAAGCAGCAATTCTCCTACAATTTACTCCCCGACAAAGTCTGAAACCAAAAGGTGTTTGATTCTGCCAAGCCATTGAGCCTCTGGCATTCATTTTCCCTCAGGTTTTCTCATAGTTATCTCAGAAGATTTTTAAACATTACAGTTAGTTTTTAAAGTGGTGTTTTGTGAGAAGATTTTCTCAAATGCCACAACCTATAGGACTGGGAGAGATTTCTTTTGTGTTTAATTTAATATCTGCATATGTACAGCTCTCATATAATGACCTTTCCCTTTCAGGAAAACCTTAGTTCCACTATTTCCATGATACTCGTTTAAACTAACACAAGGGCCTCTCCGGGTATCAGTTCAGTTCAGTTCAGTTGTTCAGTCATGTTTGTCTCTTTGCGACCCCATGGACTGCAGCATGCCAGGCTTCCCTGTCCATCACCAACTCCCGGAGTTTACTCAAACTCACATCCATCAAGTCAGCGATGCCATCCAACCATCTTATCCTCTTTCATCCCCTTCTCCTCCAGCCTTCAATCTTCCCCAGCATCAAGGTCTTTTCCAGTGAGTCAGTTCTTTGCATCAGGTGGCCAAAGTATTGGAGCTTCAGCTTCGGTATGAGTTCTTCCAATGAATATTCATGACTGATTTCCTTGAGGATTGACTGGTTTGATCTCCTTGCTGTCCTAGGGACTCTCAAGAGTCTTTTCCAACATCACAGTTTGAAAGCATCAATTCTTCTGCACTCAGCCTTCTTTATGGTCCAACTCTCACATCCATATGTGACTACTGGAAAAACCATAGCTTTGACTAGACAGACCTTTGTTGGTAAAGTAATATCTCTGCTTTTTAATACACTGTTGAGGTTTGTCATAGCTTTTCTTCCAAGGAGTGAGCTTCTTTTAATTTCATGACTGCAGTCACCATCTGCAGTGATTTTGGAGCCCCCCAAAATAAAGTCTGTCACTTTCCATTGTTCCCCATCTATTTACCTTGGAGAGATGGGACCAGATGCCATGATCTTTGTTTTTTGAATGTTGAGTTTTAAGCCAGTTTTTTCACTCTCCTCTTTCACCTTCATCAAGAGGCTCTTTAGTTCCTCTTCATCTTCTGCCAAAGGGTGGTATCATCTGCATATCTGAGGTTATTGATGTTTCTCCCTGCAATCTTGATTCCAGCTTGTGCTTCATCCAGCCCTGCATTTCACATGCTGTACTCTGCATATAAGCTAAATAAATAAGGTGACAATATACAGCCTTGACGTACTCCTTTCCCAATTTGGAACCAGTTGGTATTCCATGTCTGATTCTAACTTTTGCTTTTTGACCTGCATACAGATTTCTCAGGAGGCAGGTAAGGTAGTCTGGTATTCCCAGCTCTTGAAGAATTTTCCACAGTTTGTTGTGATCCATACAATCAAAGGTTCTAGCGTAGTCAGTGAAGCAGAAGTAGATGTTTTTCTGGAATTCTCTTGCTTTTTCTATGATCCATCAGATGTTGGCAATTTGATCTCTGGTTCCTCTGCCTTTTCTAAATCCAGTTTGAACATCTGGAAGTTCTCAGTTCATGTACTGTTGAAGCCTAGCTTGGAGAATTTTGAGCATTATTTTGCTAGCATGTAAGATGAGTGCAATTGTGCAGTAGTTTGAACATTCTTTGGCATTGCCCTTCTTTGGGATTGGAATGAAAACTGACCTTTTCCAGTCCTGTGGCCACTGCTGAGTTTTCCAAATTTGCTGGCAAAATGAGTGCAGCAGTTTTATACCATCATCTTTTAGGATTTGAAATAGCTCAGCTGGAATTCCATCACCGCCACTAGTTTTGCTCACAGTGATGGGTCCCAAGGCCTACCTGACTTCTTACTCCAGGATGTCTGGCTCTAGGTGAGTGATCACACCATCGTGGTTATCTGGGTCATGAAGATCTTTTTTGTACAGTTCTTCTGTGTATTCTTGCCACCTCTTCTTAATATATTCTGCTTCTGTTAGGTCCATACCATCTGTTAGGTCTCCAGGTATACTTTGACTAATAACTACCAGACACACTAGATCTTGAATCTGGGTTCTGCTGTTTATTTGTTCATTACTAAGTAACTGGTTCAAGTTACTTAACCTCTCTGATTCTAAATTTTCACCTCTGCTAAAATGGGAGAAGATAATATTTATCTTGCAGGTTTTATGAGGTTTGAATAAGATAGCATTTATGAAAACATATATCACCAAGACTGGCGCAAAATCAGTGCTCAATATTCTAAGTATCCCTTCTTTTCCTTTCCCTTCCCCTTATAAACAGCACATTAAATAATTACTTCAAAGTAAGAATTATCTGTAACATTATTCATCCATTAAAAAGAATGAAATAATGGCATTTGTAGCAATGTGGATGGACCTAGAGATTATCATACTAAGTGAAGTAAATCAGACAAAGATAAATATATCAGTCATATGTGGAATCTAAAAAATGATACAAATAAACTTATTTACAAAACAGACTCACAGAATTAGAGAACAAACTTAGGGTTCCTGGGAGGAAAGATCGGGGAGGGATAGATTGGGAGCTTGGGATTGATATGTATGCACACTGTTATATTTGATAACCAACAAGGACCTACTGTATAGCGCAGAGAACTCTGCTTAATATTCTGTAATAATCTACATGGGAAAAGAAGTTGAAAACGAATAGATACATGTGTACGTACAACTGAACCGCTTTGCTATACACCTGAAACTGACACAACATTGTTAATCAATGATACTCCAATATAGAATTTAAAAAATTTAAAGTAAGAGTTATCTGGGCTTCCCCAGAGGCTTAGCAGTAAAGAATCTGCCTGTAGTGCAGGAGTTATGGGTTTGATCCCCGGATCGGGAAGATACCCCAGAGAAGCAAATGGCAACCCACTCCAGCATTCTTGCCTAAAAAATCCCACGGACACAGGAGCCTGGCAAGGCTCCTATGGGGTCAAAAAAGAGGTTGGACATGACTTAGCAACTAAACAACAACAACAAAGAGTTATTTATATTTAAAAATATGCCTACATTTCAGGAAGTAAGCAATTCCACCTGGAAAAAAAATATGCTTAGGTGGGGTCCTTTATCAGCAACATTTTTAAAGTGAAATGTGAGTCAAATCAAATTCTTCTCATCAGAGTGTATTTTTATAGCTAGAAAGGCTGTGAGACAGAAATTGATGCTGACCAGAGGAACTAGGTTTTAGAGGGTTTGGTTGTACATTTAAGTACCAAAGGCATAATCCAAATTTTTTATAAGGAATTTGATAGAATCACAGAATAGTTCAGTCAACTCCTACAGTCACATGTGAATGTGTGGTTTGGTAGAGGGGCTGATGAGAGAAAGAATCTAATGAAAGTTCAAGACAAGAGAAACTGAAGCCCCAAACATAAAGGAGGCTCACACCACCTCTAACGTCATCCAATCACATTCACAACATGCAGCCCGTGGAGTTGAACAGCCTACGCAAAGAAAGCTCAGCAGCTCCATGCCTCACCCTTGAAGAATCGGAGTTAGGTCACTCTGTCACAAAGTTTTTTGTTACAAAGTGTTCTTGCTCCTTGGAAGAAAAACTATGATCAAGTTAAATAACATATTAAAAAGCAGAGACATTACTTTGCCAACAAAGGTTTCTCTAGTCAAAGTTACGGTTTTTCCAGTAGTCATGTATGGATGTGAGAGTTGGTCTATAAAGATGGCTGAGCGCTGAAGAATTGATGCTTTTGAACTGTGGTGTTGGAGAAGACTCTCGAGAGTCCCTTGGACTGCAAGGAGATCCAACCCGTTCATCCTCAAGGAAATCAGTCCTGAATATTCATTGGAAGGACTGATATTGAAGCTGAAACTCCAATACTTTGGCCACCTGATGCGAAGAGCTGAATAGTTGAAAAAGACCCTGATGCTGGGAAAGGTTGAAGGCAGGAGGAGAAGGGGACGACAGGCGATGAGATGGTTGGATGGCATCACCGACTCAATGGACATGAGTTTGAGCAAACTCTGGGAGTTGGTGATGGACAAGGAAGCCTGGCGTGCTGCAATCCATGGGGTCTCAAACAGTTAGACATGACTGAGCAAATGAACTGAACTGAACTGATGCCAAACCACAGGTAGAGAATTGTGTGCTACAGTGCAAACTTAAGGTAGTGCTTAGATATTTTTGTTGTTTTCAGTGCTTCAGGTGAAATGTAAAACTCAATGGCTTCTTTGAAAAATGAAGAGGGAGCAGCAATCTGGCTGAATGAATAGTGGTTTGGCAACCAGGAGATCAAGAATAAACCTTGCTTATGCCACTGCCTATCCGTGGGCCCTAAGACAAGTCCTCTAAATACAGTGCTTCAGTTTCCCCGCCAGAATGCTCTAAATAACAATTCTGGCTTATACCTCAAAGGGAGGATATAATAAGCATAAAATACTTTGTAATCTTCCTTAAGACAGTGTTACATAAATCCCAGTCATTACTACCACTAATAGGCTAGGATGATAGTACCTGCAGGGAGGTAATCATCACCTTGGAGAGCAGAGAGGGAGAGCTATTAATCACCTTAAATCCCTCAAGCTGTGTGTCAAGTCAAGGGCAACTAAGAGATATATACAGACTATAATATAGTGTTGGTGTCAGAATGATTTTGTATAGGCCTCAAGGCTTCACTCTGAACAGTAGGCTTCTAAGAAAATGATGCCGAACTTCTGTAAGATACAGTCTTGACTAGTTTAACTCTCCTGAGGCTTTAGATCTTGGCAACGGTGTTGTGATTCCCAGTCAAGCTGAAGTAAATACATGTGCAGGACAGGGCTGTCAACTTTACCAGGAGAAAAGATGCTTACACTAACCAAGAAAACCATTTCCAACCAAGGATTATAAAATTTCTTCCTAAATCCAAATGATAACTTTCGTCTTTGACTTCCCCTCTGAAAATATGGTCGCCTAAAGATCATATGTCTAGATTGAGAAGCATGGTTTATTTGCATAAGGGACTCACTCATTGACCGAGCCCAGAATCCAAAGGTGATTAGTCGACTAAAGAGAGAAGATGAGCGCCAGACAACCTTGTTTGTCATTTTGCCACTTAATCACATAAATCCCTTAACACGAAGTGCATCTGCATGGCAGGAAATTAAACACTGACAAAAATAAAACCAAAGCTCCCAGATCAGTTCAGTCACCTGTTTCACAAAGTAAGTGTGATAAGATTGTCTGTAGACAGTCTTAGCATTTGAATATTGGCACACATACCTGAGGATTTATTTTCATAAGCGTGGCTGCTTTATCTATAATGTAGTGCGAGCGGTGCGTGCGTGTTAAGTCGCTTCAGTTGTGAACGACTCTGCGACCCTATAGACTGTAGCCCGCCAGGCTCCTCTGTCCGTAGGATTCTCCAGGCAAGAATACTGGAGTCAGCAGCCATGCCCTCCTCCAGAGGATCTTCCCAACCCAGAGATCGAATCCCGGTCTCCTGCATTGCAGGTGGATTCTTTACCATGAATGCCACCTGGGAAGCCCAATCTTTAATGTAGATAAGTGTTAAATTCCAGGAAAAAAGCAGACCAGATTCTAATCGAAAAGAGTATCCTCTAATTGTGGTTACTAATTTATAAAATATATTTCCTATTTCAGAAAGAACTCCCCCCCAAAAAAGAGATTTCCTCTAACTGCACCAAAAAACACTAAAAGTGACTTATGTTTCTCCACACACACATTTACCTATTTGATTTTGATCCAGATTTTCCTCATGATCCTTACACTGTTCAAAAGAATTCTTCAAAGGGGAGACTTGAACTTCTTAAAATCCTAGTACATGAGAGTAATATTTATAGAGTTTTTTATCCAAATGAAAAATATAAATGCAAAGACCATATGTTTTTTTAAACACATATAGCCACAGTCTTATACCATCATTTGATAACCATTTCTCTCCTATGTTCCATTTATTAGTTAAAACCACAGGTATAAAACCATGTGCAAAGCAGCTAAATCTTTAAGAGAATCAGCAAAAAACATGAAGTAGAAAATACTCTCTTCTGAGAAAAATCTACCATCTACAGGTAGATGGTAAATCAAAAATTTAATGAAAAAATTTTGAACACTTAAAAATGATTTAAAATAGAAGATCTTTATACAGAGTTAACTTGAAGCAGAAATCAGTTTTTTTCAAATGGTGCAAATGAGCAGACAATCCGAGATGTTCAAATGCACGAAGCACCTACAGAGCAACTTCCAAGCAAAAGATAAAACTCGGGAAAAGAGCCGTGCAGGGTTTCCATGGCTACTGGAGGGAATTGACAAAGAGGACCACAGTGCCTTTCAAAACATACCAAAGTATGGAAGAAAGCATTCCAAGCACAAAATGAGCACTCGACAAGAGCTGCAAAGGAGCCTGTAACCTAATTAAAAGCTTACATTTACAGAACTTCAGAGCACTGCCGTTTCAGCTTAACTTTGCCAAAATAATCAAAGAGAATGAAGCAAAACAAATAGGAGAAAACAAGTTTCCCACTCTGGTTTTGATTTGCTGCCCATTACAGTCGAGTGGTTTGGCCTGCTTGGGCTAGACGGCTTTCAAACGTCTTCCAAATGCCTTATAATGACACCTAATTTTACATTTAACTCTTGGAGGCAAGAGTTGTTTTTCTTGTGATGGTATTTGTTCTATTTGAACTGTTATCAAACTGTTTGTTCTAATCCATTCAAAAAAACCATAATAAGGCTCATCTAGAGGCTTTTCCCAGTTAGGAAGGTGACTGAAAAGATTTAGGTCTTGAGCCTGTCTTTAAATCTTCTAAATGAAAGATGATTTACAATTAAGCTACGAACATGTGAACACTCTCAAGTCTGGAAAGTTTCAGTCTGAATGTAGGTATCCTAAATCAATGCAAAAGGCTCTGTCTCACAGAACCAAATTTTACAAAAATCAGCCTCTGTGCTCAAATCTTGTTAATAAATTATAAAGGGTTCACATACTATGTTTAAGTTCAACTAGTCTCAGCTGAGACACAATCAGTGTTTCTCTGTAATGTGTCATGAAAAGAATAAAAGGACTTGCGTCTAGAGGTAAAATGACACACAGTGCTAGAAAGTTGTCACACGAAGATCGTTTTCCTTAGAAAAAACGATTTCATGTCTTTTTCTTTACTGGTGTATAGTTGCTTTACACTGTTGTGTTAGCTTCTGCTGTATAGAAAAGTGAATCAGCTACATGTATATATTTATTTGTTTAGCCTCTAAGTCATGGCCGAATCTTTTGCACCTCCGTGGACTGTAGCCTGCCAGGTTCCTCTTCCCTGGGATTTCACAGGCAAGAATACTAGAGTGAGTTGCCATTTCCTTCTCCAGGGGATCTTTCCAACCCAGGGATCAAACCCAGGTCTCCAGCTTTGCCGGAGGATTCTCTACCACTGAGCCACCAGGGAAGTGCCATATATAAACACATATCCCCTTCTTTTTGGATTTTCTTACCATTTAGGTCACCAGAGAGCGCTGAGTAGAGTTCTCTGTGCTATACAGCACATTTCTAATAATTTGATTAATCAAAATAGGAAGATAAGATTTGTCAGGCTCTTCAGAAGACTTGTTCAGGTTACAAATTAGGTCAATTTTTAAAAATTTTGAACAGTTTTGGATTCTTGAGCTTGGGAGCCTCATTAGCAGAAACTCTTGCTTTCCCTTCTTTTCACTCCCCTTCTATTCAATTATTGCCCTTGTCCTTGTTCAGAGGATCCTTGTAGAAGGATCATCATTAGAATGCTGGATTTGGATCTAGGCTATATAAATTTGGGCAAGTTTGTTTGTTGTTGTTTTTTTCATTCTCCTTATCTGGAAAACAAGAGAACTAGACCAAGTATCTCTAATAATTCACTCCAGTTTAAAATTCTTGAATTCTCAGCAAAGGAGGAGGACCAGGCAATGTTGCCAACATATCACATCACCCAGGTATGTCTGTAGACGTTTGGGAAAATGTTATAAAACTACTCAACTACCTATATGAATCTTGAAATAGGAACTAAAGGCCGAGAAACTAGGAGATTTGAAAAACATGAGGGTTAGATAAAACCCACTTGAGAGAGAAAATTGCATAGAAAAAGTAATTGTACCTGGTGAAATTTACATTTCAGATAGTGAAAGCAGATAAAGAAAAAGAGAATACAAACCCAGGAAGAAGACTGACATGAGCACTAAGATGTACAAAACTGTGTCCAAAATGACAGTTCCCCAAAATGAATAAATGGAATGTCTCAAAAACAAGGGTGATGCACTCAAAACTTTTTTTGTTCGAGAGACAGTAGAAGTGGTGGCTAGAACTAGGCCTCAGAAGACAGATTCTACTGCAGGTTAGACTCTGCTATTTATTAAGAATATGTGACATATCATTGGCAGATGAATGAATAAGAAAGTTGTAGTACATATACACAATAGATTATCACTCAGCTATAAAAAGGAACTCATTTGAGTCAGTTCTAATGAGGTGGATCAACCTACAGCCTATTACACAGAGTGAAGTAAGTCAGAAAGAGAAAGACAAATACTGTTTATTAATGCATATCAATGGAATCTAGAAAGATAGTACTGATGATCCTACATGCAGGGCAGAAAAGGAGACCCAGATGTAAAGAACAGACTTTTGAACGCAGTGGGGGAGGGAGAGGGTGGGGTAATCAGAGAGAATAGCACTGAAAAATATACATTACCATATGTAAAATAGATAGCTAGTGGGAGTTTGATGTATGATGCAGGGAACCCAAAGGGAGACTTTGGGAGTAGGCTAAAGAGGATATATGTGTATATATGGCTGATTCCGGAGAAGGCAATGGCACCCCACTCCAGTACTCTTGCCTGGAAAATGCCATGGACGGAGGAGCCTGGTAGGCTGCAATCCATGGGGTCACTAAGAGTCAGACACAACTAAGCGACTTCACTTTCACTTTTCACTTTCATGAATTGGAGAAGGAAATGGCAACCCACTCCATTGTTCTTGCCTGGAGAATCCCAGGGATGGGGGAGCGTGGTGGGCTGCCATCTATGGGGTCGCATAGAGTCGGACACGACTGAAGTGACTTAGCAGCAGCAGCAGTAGCATGGCTGATTCATGTTGTACAGCAGAAGCTAACACATTTAAAGCAGTTATATTCCAATTTTAAAAGAAAAGAATATGTGACAGAGGAGCCATTTTATCTGTCCAGATATTTCACTCACCTGTAAGAGGAAGGGAAGGACCTTTTAAGGTCTCATGCTGTGTGCTTAGTCACTCAGTCCTGTCTGACTCTTTGCGACCCCAAGGATTGTAGCCCGTGAGGCTCCTCTGTGGGGATTCTCCAGACCAGAATATTGGAGAGGGTAGCTGTTCCTTTCTCCAAGGGATCGTCCCAATCCAGGGATTGAAGCCAGGTCACCCGCATTGCAGGCGGATTCTTTACCGTCTGAGCCACTAGGGAAGCCCAAGGAAACTGGAGTGGGTAGCCTCTCCCTTCTCCAGGGAATCTTCCCAACCCAGCAATCGAACTGGGGTCTGCTGCATTGTAGGTGGATTCTTTAGCAGTTGAGCTACCAGGGAAGCCCTTTAAGGTCCCTTAGAGATTTTAAATTTTATAATTAGACATGGTTAAACAAAAACAAGGAGGTCAAACCAGTCAATCCTAAAGGAAAACAAACCCTGAATATTCATTGGAAGGACTGATGCTCAAGTTGAAGCTCCAGTATGTTGGCTACCTCATGTGAAGAGCCCACTCAGTGGAAAAGACCCTGATGCTAGAAAGATTGAAGGCAGGAGGAGAAGGGGTGACAGAGGAAGAGATGGTTGGATGGCGTCAATGACTCAATGGACACGAATTTGAGCATACTCCGGGAGATAGTGAAGGACAGGGAAGCCTGGCGTGCTGCACTCCACGGGGTCACAACTGAGTGACTGAACAACAACAACAATGAAAACATTCTTCAATGAAGTTAGCTAGGAAACTAAGAAATGCTTCAAAAGTTGAGATAATAATAATATCCACTCCATCCATTTTGGAAATTTTAATGAAATGAGAGAGTTTTGAAAGCTGCAAAATGCTGTACAAACAATGGTGGTAGTGGATATTATTATCAGTATTTTAGAAAAATGATGGGTTCACATTGCTGAAAATTTCAGCAATGCCAGAGTAGGCAGTGAACACATACTTTCTGAATAAATAAATGGATTCAAGGTAACATGTCCAATCTCATAGTGAGAACAACTGATAAAACAAATTTGCTGGTATAAGAAGGAAAGCCCATCTCTATACCATGGAGAATGTGGACAAGTAGGAACTGTTCAATAGCAAAGCAGGGCAATGTTTGGAAGGATGCTCCCTGCTCACCAGAATTTCTACTTCGAAGATTCTTTGACTTCAAAACATACTGTCAACCACGTGCAAGTCTTTGTGTTAATTTCTTGAATATGCAGAATAGGTGTTCCACGATAAAGAAGGCAATTCCTGCCTTCAAGCAGCTTACAATTAATTTGGGAGAATGACAAATACAGACTACCTGTAATAGAACCTGACAAGTGCTGTGAAAGAAACAGTACTAGATCCTACAGAACCATGAGTAGGGGAAGGAATAAGTTTGTGGGGAGGAATGGAGGGTGGGAAACAGAAAAGGTTCTGTAAGAGATAATATTTAATAATATTATTAATATTAATATTATATACTATATACAATATTATTATATCAAATTTTATTATATATATAATATTAATATTCCTTAGGGAGTTCCCTGATAGTCCAGTGGCTAAGACTCTGCATCCCCAATTCAAGGGGCCTGGGGTTTGATCCCTGGTCAAGGAACTACATCCTGTGTGCTGCAACAAAAGATCTTGCATGTCATAATGAAGATAGAAAGCCCAAAATGCCATGACTAACAGCTGGTGTAGCCAAGTTTAAAAAATGTGTATATTCCTCGAAAGATGAACAGGATTTTATTAAGCTAAAAAGGTGAGAAAGGCATTCCAGGCAGATGACTGAAAGTGTCCCAGAGCGAGAATATAAGTGAGAACCAAAGTCCAAGAGACAAAAATTGAGTGTGAGTGAGTGACCAAACAATGGTTAAAGTTTTCATTGTGTGAGCCACGTAAGAGAAGTCATCCTCTTCACAATCATAATCCATTTTAAAAGGGTACTTTTCCTGAGCAAATTTTTTCGTATAATAGTATCATTAGCTCCAAAAAGTGTCAGCATAAATACATGTATTTTGCTGGCTATTTTACAAAGGAAATTAAAACGATAAGAAACTGATCCTTTCAGAGCTTAAATTTAGACTAAAGCAGTTTGGAGGGACATCATAAGGGCTTTGTGTGCATGTGTATGTGTGTGTGAAAAAAGTGATTAAGTTTTAATAATAAAAACAGGAGACCTATGCATAAGGGCTTTTTTTAAAAAAAAAAAAAAGATTTTATGACTTAATTCAAACTCTAAAATAGGCTTAAAGATGACATTGCCTATTGCACCAAAAATTATATAGTTAAAGACACAGACTTAAGGCTTGGACTCTGAGTCTAAGTCAAATCACGTTTAAGAGCTCTCGCTTCTATTTTTAAACAGCATGAAGCAGGCAATGGGGCTAACTTTCTCACCATGGCTGCAGCACATATCTGACTTATTTCCATCTTTTCTCAGTGCATTTCTTAGCTCCCTTCCAGAGAGGTGGCATATATTTTACTCACTGTTCTGTCACATCTGACTGCTTACTAATTAGCCTGGTTGAAATATCTTTCCAAACCTATCTTCACCACTAGTTAATCAACCTAAGTAGTCACTTTTGAGTGCTGCCATGTAAGGCATACTCTCCCTGCCACATTCCCAGATCCTACTGGCTTAGGTCCAGAGTTTGGAACTGGAAATTCAATCAGAACCATGCTTTCCTATGGAATTTGACCTTATATTATTTTTAACACGTAGAGTCCAACAGAAACAAACAGCCATGAGAAGGAACTTCACATGTTAAGCACGTAGCAAGCTGCTGGGTAAACATGCCATATTATATCAAGTATATAACGTCTAAGGGCAACATTAACCTGTGGGTTTCTCATGTAGGAGGTTCAGTTAGCATTTCTGCTGTTAGAAGATATAAGCCTACCCATCTGAGTAATACTAGAGCAGATGGTTTGCTTGTGAGATCCTTTGGAGAAGATGGTTCTGGAGAGAACCCTGGGGTTTTCTTTCAGTCCTTTTACATTTCCCATGTTCCACAAAGGTCAAACTACTTTAGGAAAAGGAAATTAAATGTTAAAAACCAGCACTAACATGAAATCACTCTATTTTGTCACCCAGCTCCACTAAAGTAAGGGTGTTTGGAACTAATTTCCTCTATTCCCACTAAGCAGTGGATCCCAACTTAGGGTTTTTTTTTTTTTTTAATGTGTCTGTGGCTATTTTATCTGCCATAATTCTTTAGAAGAGGATATAATGCTGATATTTCTTATTTAAGAAGTAACTAATTGGATAATAATGAACTACTTAGATTTCTAAATCACAATAGAATTTTTCATTGATTTCCTCCACTAGTTACAACATATGTGTAAGTAATTTAGTATATATGTGATTCTAAATTTAAACACATGCCTTTTAAGAAGGTAAGCAAGTTATTTAAAGGTGCCAACCCTGAAAGTCCTCATTTGCAATGACAGATAATATTTCACTTCGGAACACTTCCTTTTGGTTCCAAATGGAATAAACCCAGTTTGATTAAGACACATTTAATTTCAGATACATAAAATGTAAATGGGAAGATTTATGTGATAAACTTCACCTGTAGGGAGCACACAGCGACTGTATCTATAATAACTAATATTTGAGAGGCAGCATCGTGTGGTTTAGCACATTTGGCTGCAGACTCAGATTGCTGTGCTTGAATGCAGACTCCATCAGCTACTGCTGTGCAATCTTTCTTTGCCGCCACTGTCTATCTTTAAAGGTGATCACAACAGTGTACTCAGGGTTAAATTAATTAATACTCTGTGTAAGTTACTTTGCACTATACACAACACATACTAGCACTTCAAAAGCAGCAGTCATTATTATTTGCATGCTTGAAGCTTTGTGGGCTTCCCTGGTGGCTCAGTGGTAAGGGATCCGCCTGCTAATGCAAGAGACACAGGTTAGATCCTTGGGCCAGGAACAGTCCCCTGGAGAAGAAAATGACAACCCACTCCAGTATTCTTGCCTGGAAAATCCTATGGACAGAGGAGCCTGGCAGGCTACAGTTCATGGGTCACAAAATAGTCAGACACGACAGAGACTGAACATCAACAACATGTGCTTTTTAAAATTTATTTATTTATTTATTTTAATTGGAGGATAATTACTTTACAGTATTGTGATGGTTTTTGCCATACATTGACATGAATCAGTCATGGGTATACATGTGTCCCTCCATCCTGAACCCCCCTCCCACTTCCCTCCCCATCCCATCCCTTTGGGTTGTCCCAGTGCACTGACTTTGAGAACCCTGTTTCATGCATTGAACTTGGACTGGTCATCCATTTCACATGTGGTAATACACATGTTTCAATGCTATTCTCTCAAATCATCCCACCCTTGCCTTCTCCCACAAGAGTCCAAAAGTCTGTCCTTTATATCTGTGTCTCTTTTGCTTTCTCGCATATTACCATCTTTCTAAATTCCACATATATGCATTAATATACCGTATTGGTGCCTTTCTTCTGACTTACTTCACTCTGTATAATAGGCTCCAGTTTCATCCACCTCGTTCTGACTCAGATGTATTCCTTTTAATAGCTGAGTAATATTCCATCGTGCATATGTACCACAACTTTCTTATCCATTCATTTGCCATCTTATGAATGCCATCCATTCATCTAGATTGCTTCCATGTCCTGGCTATTCTAAACAGTGCTGTGATGAACATTGGGGTACACGTGTCTCTTTCACTTCTGGTTTCTTCAGTGTACATGCCCAGCAGTGGGATTGCTGGGTCATATGGCAGTTCTATTTCCAGTTTTTTAAGGAATCTCCACACTGTTCTCCATAGTGGCTGTACTAGTTTGCATTCCCACCAACAGTGTAAGAGGGTATCTTTTTCTCCACACCCTCTCCAGCATTTATTGTCTGTAGACTTTTTGATAGCAGCCATTCTGACCAGCATGAGATGGTACCTCATTATGGTTTTGATTTGCATTTCTCTGATAATGAGTGATGTTGAGCATCTTTCCTTGTGTTTTTTAGACATCTGTATGTCTTCTTTGGGGCAAAGTCTGTTTAGTTCTTTGGCCCATTTTTTGATTGGTTGTTCATTTTTCTGGTACTGAGCTGCATGAACTGCTTGTATATTTTTGAGATTAATTTTTTTGTTGGTTGCTTCATTTGCTATTACTTTCTCCCATTCTGAAGGCTGTCTTTTCACCTTGCTTATAGTTTCCATCATTGTGCATAAGATTTTAAGTTTAATTAGGTCCCATTTGTTTATTTTTGCTTTTATTTCCATTACTCTGGGAGGTGGGTCATAGAGGATCTGGCTGTGATTTATGTCAGATAGTGCTCTGCCTATGTTTTTCTCTAGGAGTTTTATAGTTTCTGGTCTTACATTTAGATATTTAATCCATTTTGAGTTTATTTTTGTGTATGGTATTAGAAAGTGTTCTAGTTTCATTCTTTTACAAGTGGTTTACCAGTTTTCCCAGCACCAGTTGTTAAAGAGATTGTCTTCTCTCCATTGTATATTTTTGCCTCCTTTGTCAAAGATAAGGTGTCCATAGGTGTGTGGATTTATCTCTGGGCTTTCTATTTTGTTCCATTGATCTGTATTTCTGTCTTTGTGCCAGTACCATACTGTCTTGATGACTGTGGCTTTGTAGTAGATCCTGAAGTCAGGCAGGTTGATTCCTCCAGTTCTATTCTTCTGTCTCAAGATTTCTTTGGCTATTCGAGGTTTTTTGTGTCTCCATACAAATTGTGAATTTATTTGTTCTAGTTCTGTGAAAAATACTATTGGTACCTTGATAGGGATTGCCTTGGGTAGTATACCTATTTTCACTATATTGATTCCTCTGATCCATCAACAAAGACACATCTAGTCAAGGCTATGATTTTTCCAGTAGTCATGTATGGATGTGAGAGTTTGACTGTAAAGATAGTTGAGTGCTGAAGAATTGATGCTTTTGAACTGTGGTGTTGGATAAGACTCTTGAGAGACCCTTGGACTGCAAGGAGATCCAACCAGTCCATCCTAAAGGAGATCAGTCCTGGGTATTCATTGGAAGGACTGATGTTGAAGCTGAAACTCCAATACTTTGGCCACCTGATGCCAAGAGCTGACTCATTGGAAAAGACCCTGATGCTGGGAAAGACTGAGGGCAGGAAAAGGGGATGACAGAGGATGAGGTGGTTGCATGGCATCACTGACTCAATGGATATGGGTTTGGGTAGACTCCAGGAGTTTGTGATAGACAGGGGGGCCCGGCGTGCTGCAGTTCATGGGGTCGCAAAGAGTCGGACAATGACTGAGCAACTGAATGACCTGATCCATGAACATGGTATGTTTCTCCATTTATTTGTGTCACCTTTGATTTCTTTCATCAGTGTTTTATAGTTTTCTACATATAGGTCTTTTGTTTCTTTGGGCAAATTTATTCCTAAGTATTTTATTTTTTTCATTGCAATGGTGAATGGGATTTTTTCCTTAATTTCTCTTTCTGTTGTCTCATTGCTAGTGTATAGGAATGCAAGGGATTTCTGTATATTTTTATATCCTGCAACTTTACTATATTCATTGATTAGCTCTAGTAATTTTCTGGTGGTGTCTTTAGGATTTTCCATGTAGAGGATCATGTCATCTGCAAATGTAAATGGGTTGAATGCCCCAACCAAAAGACAAAGACTGGCTGAATGGATACCAAAAACAAGACTCCTATATATGCTGCCTACAAGAGATCCACCTCAGACCAAGGGACACACATAGATTGAAAGTGAAGGGCTAGAAAAAGATATTTCATGCAAATGGAGACCAAAATAAAGCAGGAGTAGCAATACTCATATCAGATAAAATAGACTTTGAAATAAAGACTGTGAAAAGAGACAAAGAAGGTCACTACATAATGATCAAAGGATCAATCCAAGAAGAAGATACAGCAATTATAAATATATATGCACCCGACATAGGAATACATAAGGCAAATGCTAACAAGTATGAAACAGGAAATTAACAGTAACACAATAATAGTAGGGGATTTTAATACCCTACTCACACCTATGGATAGATCAACCAAACAGAAAATTAGCAAGGAAACACAAGCTTTAAATGATACAGTGGACCCATTAGATCTAACTGATAGCTATAGGACACTTCACCCCCAAAACAATGAATTTCACCTTTTGCTCAAGTGCACACAGGACATTCTCCAGGATAGATCACATCTTGGACCATAAATCTAGCCTTGGTAAATTCAAAAGACTTGAAATCATTTCAAGCATATTTTCTGATCACAATGCAGTAAGATTAGATGTCAATTACAGGAAAAAAACTATTGAAAACACAAATATATGGAGGCTAAACAACATGCCTCTGAATAACCAACAAATCACATAAGAAATCAAAAAAGAAATCAAAACACAGATAGAAACAAATGAAAATGAAAACACAACAACTCAAAACCTATGGGATTCAGTAAAAGCAGTGCTAAGAGGAAGGTTCATAGCAAAACAAGCTTACCTCAAGAAATGAAAAATCAAATAAATAACCTAACTTTACACCTAAAGCAACTAGAAAAAGAAGAAATGGAGAATCTCAAAGTTAGTAGAAGGAAAGAAATCATTAAGATCAGAGCAGAAATAAATGAAAAAGAAACAAAGGAGACTATAGAAAAAATCAACAAAACTAAAACCTGATTCTTTGAGAAGATAAATGAAATAAACAAACCATTAGCCAGACTCATCAAGAAGCAAAGGGAGAAGAATCAAATCAACCAAATTAGAAATGAAAATGGAGAGATCACAACAGAGAACACAGAAATACAAAGGATCATAAGAGACTATTTTCAGCAACTATATGCCAATAAAATGGACAACTTGGAAGAAATGGACAAATTCTTAGAAAAGTATAACCTTCCAAAACTGAACCAGGAAGAAACAGAAAATCTTAACATACCCATCACATGCACAGAAATCGAAACTGTAATAAAAATCTTCCAATAAACAAAAGCCCAGGACCAGATGGCTTCACGGCTGAATTCTACCAAAAATTTAGAGAAGAGCTAGCACATATCCTACTCAAACTCTTCCAGAAAATTGCAGAGGAAGATAAACTCCCAAACTCATTCTATGAGACCACCATCACCCTAATGCCAAAACCAGACAAAGACGCCACAAAAAAAGAAAACTACAGGCCAATGTCACTGAGGAACATAGATGCAAAAACCCTCAACAAAATTCTACCAAACAGAATCCAACAACATATCAAAAAGATCATACATCATGACCAAGTGGGCTTTATCCCAGGGATGCAAGGATTCTTTGATATTTGCAAATCAATCAATGTGATACACCACATTAACAAATTGAAAGATAAAAACCATGTGATTATCTCAATAGATGCAGGAAAAGCCTTTGACAAAATCCAACATCCATTTATGATAAAAACTCTCCAGAAAGCAGGCATAGAAGGAACATACCTCAACATAATAAAAGCCACATATGACAAACCCACAGCAAACATTATCCTCAATGGTGAAAAATTGAAAGCATTTCCCCTAAAGTCAGGAACAAGCAAGGGTGCCCACTCTCACCACTACTATTCAACATAGTTTTGGAAGTTTCAGTCACAACAAAGAAGAAAAAGAAACAAAAGGAATCCAATTGGAAAAGAAGTAAAACTCTCACTGTTTGCAGATGACATGATCCTCTACATAGAATACTCTGAAGACAACATGTGCTTTTTACAAAGTGTAGTCACTGGCATCTCACTTGGTCCCCTGATTAACCTTGCTCATGTGATGTAGCATTGTGAAGCTGTTAAAAGTTTGAATTCTGAAATCTGACTGCTTAAGGCTAGAAGTTCAGCTATATTCCACTTACTAACTGTGTAAAATGGTTACCTTTCTTTTCTTTTTCTAATATTTATTTTTGGCTGTGTCGGGAGGGTCTTGTGTGAGCTCCTCTCTAGCTGTGGCTCCCTGGGCTCCAGAGTGGGTGAGCTCAGTAGTTGCAGGGCACGTGCTTAGTTGCCCCGCATGTGGGATCTTAGTTTCCAGACCGGGGATCAAACCAGCGTCTCCTGCATTGAAAGGTGGGTTCCTAACCACTGGACTACCAGGGAAGTCCCTAAGTCTCTTTTCTTATGCTTCAGTTCTCTCCTGTGTCAAAAAGGGATGATAATAGCATCTACCCTGTAGCACAGATGTGCACACATGCAAAGTACTTAGAAGAATACCTGTAACATAGTAGGTGCTTAATAAATATTAGCAATTATTATCTTCACTTTAAAGATGAAAAAAACTGTTACAAAGAAGCAAATAATTGGCCCAAGGAAATTAGCTAAAAAATAGTAAAGCAATATACAAGAAAGAAAATGCCTACTAAACTATTATACAGTTAGATGGTTATGCCAGAAAATATATAAATATATCCATTAAGTTTGGTATTAGGCACTGATGACATAAAAAAGAAGACATATCCTCTCTCCATGTGTGTATAAATGCTTTCAACATACATTAGACCCTGAATAGAGGTTTCTAGAGATTGTTATGGGATCATTGAGAAAGGGACTTTTAAGTTCACCCTAAGACCTCAGGAGAAAATGATGCCTGAATTACAGTCTCAAAAGATGAATAAACACTTCCCCCAGGCCCGCCAGTAAGGAAGCTGTGGTACATATACACCATGGAATATTACTCAGCCATTAAAAAGAATTCATTTGAATCAGTTCTAATGAGATGGATGAAACTGGAGCCCATTATACAGAGTGAAGTAAGCCAGAAAGATAAAGAACATTACAGCATACTAACACATATACATGGAATTTAGAAAGATGGTAACGATAACCCTATATGCAAAACAGAAAAAGAGACACAGAAGTACAGAACAGACTTTTGAACTCTGTGGGAGAAGGTGAGGGTGGGATGTTTCGAAAGAACAGCATGCATGTTATCTAGGGTGAAACAGATCACCAGCCCAGGTGGGATGCATGAGTCAAGTGCTCGGGCCTGGTGCACTGGGAAGACCCAGAGGAGTCGGGTGGAGAGGGAGGTAGGAGGGGGGATCGGGATGGGGAATACATGTAACTCTATGGCTGATTCATATCAATGTATGACAAAACCCACTGGAAAAAAAATAAAATAAAATAAAATAAAAAAGAAATAGAGGAAAAAAAAAATGAATAAGAAATTAGACAAGCAAAGACTCACAGGAAAGTCAATCCAGGTAAAGAGAACATAATCAGAAAAAAGGCATCAAAGGTCTGAAATAGTATGTGTGTATCTGGGACCAAAAAAAAAGAAAAGAAAATCCAGTATTACTAGAACATAAAAGTCTATATGGAGAAATGCAGAAGATAGGATGGAGCAAAGAGGAGCCAGAAGTCTTACATGCACTTTAAAGAACTCGTGTTTTATCATGTTGGCAGAGGAACTACTGGAGTTTTAAGCAAGCAGTTGAAGGCAGATTGTTATGGGTGCGATACGGGTGACAGATTTAGGAGAAGGTAAGATTAGAGAGAGGCAGGAAATCTATCTTGGAGACAAGATAGGATGCAGGTTTGAATTAAAGTATGTGAGGCAGAGATGGAGAGGTTTGTCCTCAGTCTATGTCAATACGACTTTGACAAAACTTGATGAAAACATTTTGCAGTGTTTTGAGGTGATAAGCTCAAAGCCTTAATATGTCTTATAGTTTTAAAAATTGTATAGTTTTTTTTTTTTTTAAAAAACACCTTTTCTAATTGCCGACAGTTTGGCTGGCTATTATTTCACTGTCATGTATCATTTTAATCCTGAATATACTATGTTAATGTATGTTAATGTCATTCCCTCAGACTATAAGCCTCTTGAAGACAGTAACTGCTTCTTAAATTTATCTAACACAGTATATAATTTAGTCCTAAATATGTAGTAGGAATACTATAAATATTTTACTAGTGAACTTAATCATATAATTATTATTTTATTATAATTATTAGTGAAATTAATTATATTAATATAGTGTGATCTTATGAAGAAAAGGATAATTCTAACTATATTAAAGCTTACTATCAGTTAATAACAAGACTAATAATAGAAGTTAGTAAATTTATCTAAATACGAGAGATTCTAAAAGCAGCATATGTATGCTTAGTTGTGTCCAACTCTTTGGAACCTCATGGTTTGGAACCTTATGGTTCCTGCCAGGCTCTTCTGTTCATGGAATTTTCCAAATTTTCCAAGCAAGAATACTAGACTGGGTTGCTATTTCCTACTCCATTCTAAAAGTAGAATGGCCAATACTTACTTTCCAAATTACTTTCATGGAGGTTTTTATTTTCATTTTTTTATTTTATTTTTTAACAAAAACTAATAATGATATCAAGAGATTTCCAGAAAAGAAAGCTATACCTTTAAGAAAAATTGCTGCAACATATCTGGGAAAGAAAACCTTTTCAGAAACATGATCAAAGGATTACTGTATTCAATTTAAAAGCAACATGCACACCTGCTGAAATATTAGTTTTCTATTAAATGTTTACATGGTACTAGACTATTTAGTCTTTTTCTTACAGCTCCTCTATAGGATGGAAAGTTGACAAAAGGTTATTTCTTTGTACCTTTTGAAAATTCTACTTTTGTCTAGAGACTGAAACTTCTTTTGCACCTCTCTTTTGTTCTATTGTACACACTGGTGGATTTTAGTATAAGTGACTCACCATTGATGCAACTTGTGAAAAGTTTGGCATAACTGGTAATTAAACGAAGGCATTTTGGAAAACATTACAACTTTTGTGTTAATGGGTGTAACCCAAAAGATGTCTCTAGTGAATATCCTCTTTTATGTATTATGACTCCACCACATTAAAACCAGATGATAAGTAAACACTATACACACTTTAAAGTGCAAGGTATTATTAGGCAGAAATCATTGATCTTGTACCTAACATATGAACAATGACCAAACAATATTACCTATGAGTAAGAGAGTGCTGCATTCTATATAAATTGTAAGTCGTTTGAGCTCATTCAAAAGAATTTTCAACTTGCCTTGAACTTCTTTTCACTGGAAACAATCATTATTAAGAACTATTATCTCTATGAAAACCAACAATGAAAATGAAGCAAAAACAAGCTGAAAAGTTCCTCAATGAACTTTTTTTTTTTAAATAGAGTTGGAAGGCTGTATGTTTTAAAGTTAAAGGAAGTTTCAAGGTTATTCTAGGGTGTTCCTAGATTAACACTGAAATTGACTTCTCAACCTGGTTTTGAAATGTGTTGATATTTAAGACAAGAAGCTGCATGCTAGTTAACATGAGTTTCATTTCAACTGGAAGTTCAAAGAAGAAGCACACTTTGGAAGGTATTACAAAGTTATGGTGACTAATTCTACCTGAGAACTATTAAATATCTTTGTTTCCTTTTAAGTGTTTCATGTGCATATTTGTTACTCAAAAGCCAGTTTTTTCTTTCCCTGTCTTGAGTTCATGGTGGGAAATGTTCCCTACCTACCTCCACCTATCTTCTTTTTCTTTTTTGCTTGTACACTCACTAACCCCCATGAAAAGAAGCTAGATATAAATATTACAAATGTGCAAGTCATTACTATAAGCACTGAAAATTGAGTGTTTCTACAGGTTCGGATTTAGCTCATTTATCTCCTTTGTGTTTACTTAACCAACCACACCTATGTTGATATAATGATTCACAGAGAAAAATAAGAACTCATATTTAAGCATAATGATCAACAACAAAAAATACCACCCAGGAAAATGCTGTCATTGAGGGGGATCATGAGTTAGCCATGATTCATCCAGAAAGATGCATACATGAATTTCCAACCTAACGGCTCCGGTGCTGAAGGATATTAACTGGAGACAAACCTCTGGTCCATCTTTGAGTTCTTGTAGCTCACAGTATGAGCACAAAAAAGGGCAGAATGGGAGAGGGAGGAGAAGCTCAGGGACTTACACACACTTCATGTCAGAATAAATATCTTTCCTGAGTCAAAAGAATGATTGCCTTTGTCTCATATACAGTTATGAAAAACAGCCAGACTCAAGTGAGGTGTAGGAGTACCTGAAGGATGTATAAAACCATCAAACATCAAAGTTTACCCATTGATAAAATTAGTTTCTCAAAGCAAATACGGTCAAAGCCTAAGTATTGGTCTGAGATTACACTATTGTAAGTTCTGATCTAAAGATACAAACATGCAGACCCACGTGTGTTTGATATTAAATATTGTTATGATCTAGCCCACACTTTTGACTTTATGTTTATCCGCATAGTTTTATTGCCAAGTTATCTGAATATTGAAATGTACTTACATTTCTCAGTAATGTTAATTTTTATAAAAACTTGAATTACACATATGACCAATGTCCTCCAGAAACTGAAATATAATTAAACAAAATTCTTGGGTACTTGCTGTCCCTTTTAACTATGCTTAAGTACTGTAATTTTAGTTTTAACAGAAAAGTATGTATACCATAATAAAACTATATTTTTGGACCACAGAATTGTCTTGTATGTCATATATTACCTTGACTCATTAGAATTTTCAGCTAATGAAATAGTTAAACAGGGTTGCATGGAGATAGTGGAACACTCAACAGAGGGATACCAAATTAGGTGACATTTGTGACAATCTTTTGTCTCAAAGTTACCTAAGTTATGTAATATATTTAAAATGTTGAGGGAATTCCCCAACAGTCTAGCAGTTAGAATCCTGAGCTCTCACTGACAAGGGCCTGGGTTCAATCCCTGGTCAGGGAACTAAGATCCCATGAGCCACATGATGCAGCCTAAAATAAAATAAAATGTTGAGTGATAAAAGCAAAATGCAGCTGGAGAGCTATGATACTTTTCATATAAAGTTTAAAAATCACACCAAACACTATGGAATGCTTATGGATTCAACATGTAAAAAATAAGTGGGACAGAGTCACTTCACATCAGGTTCAGGACAGTAGTTTTCTCTGGAAGCAGGAGGAACGGAAATGGAATCAAGGAGGGATACAAAAGGGACTTAACCTGTAATATTTTATTTCTTAAGAAGCAAAATAAAGTCAATCCAACAAAATGTTAACATTTTTAGAATCCACTCACTAGTTGATAGATATTTGGGTTGTTTTCACATTTTAGCTATCATGAATAGTGATGCTTTGAAGATTTGTTTACAAAGTTTTGTATGAACACTTTTTTTTCAATGCTTGGGTATATACCTAGAAGTAAACTGCCAGATAATATGGTAATTCTATACCTTTCTGAGGAACCACCAAACTTCTTTCCACTGCAGCTTCACTCTTTTATATTCACATGAGCAAAGCACAAGATTTCCAATTTCTGCACATCCTTACCAGCACGTGGTCCACTGGAGAAGGGAATGGCAAACCATTTCAGTATCCTTGCCTTGAGAATCCTATGAACAGCATGAAAAGGCAAAAAGATAGGACATTGAAAGATGAACTCCTCAGGTAGGTAGGTACCCAATATGCTACTGGAGAACAGTGGAGAAATACCTTCAGAAAGAATGAAGAGATGGAGCCAAGGCAACATCACCCACTTGTGGATGTGACTGGCGATGGAAGTAAAATCCGATGCTGTAAAGAGCAATATTGTATAGGAACCTGGAATGTTAGGTCCATGAATCAAGGTAAATTGGAAATGGTCAAACAGGGAGATGGCAAGAGTGAACATTGACATTTTAGAAATCAGTGAACTAAAATGGACTGGAATGGAATGGGTGAATTTCATTCAGATGACCATTATATCTACTAATGTGGGCAAGAATCCCTTAGAAGAAATGGAGTAGCCATCATAGTCAACAAAAGAATCTGAAATGTAGTACTTAGATGCAATCTCAAAAACGACAGAATGATCTCTATTTGTTTCCAAGGCAAATCATTCAATATGACAGTAATCCAAGTCTATGCCCCAACAAGTAATGCTGAATAAGCTGAAGTTGAATGGTTCAATGAAAAACTACAAGACCTTCTAGAACTAACACCCCAAAAAGATGTCTGTTTCATTACAGGTGACTGGAATACAAAAGTAGGAAGTCAATAGATACCCGGAGTAACAGGCAAATTTGGCCTTGGAGTACAGAGTGAAGCAGGGCAAAGGCTAAAAGAGTTTTGCCAAGAGAACACATTGGTCATAGCAAACACCCTCTTCCAACAACACAAGAGATGACTCTACACATGGACATCACTAGATGGTCAATACTGAAATCAGATTGATTATATTCTTTGCAGCCAATGATGGAGAAGCTCTATACAGTCCACAAAAACAAGACCGGGAGCTGACTGTGTCTCAGATCATGAACTCTTTATTGTAAAATTCAGATTTTTTTTTTTTTCAACTTTGGCTCCTTTTTATTCAGGAAGCATACGCTAATTCATTTTATACATTTTTTTTTACATTCCAGAAATAAGTGAAAATAGGAGTTTTAAACTGTTACAAAGTTGGCTTTGGGGGCTAAATAAGCTTTTCAAGAGAGGACCAGCCAACTGACCTTTTCATCAAAGGACCAATGTATCTTCAGTCTTTTACCAAGCTCTACCACAGGTGTGGCCACCTTGGATGTGTTGTACATCCAAGCCACGTGAAAGCTGTTAACGGAGAGTTGCTGCGAGTCTTTCTGCAAGGCACCAAGAACAGACAGTTCCAGCTTCCTTTCTTCAGACTGAATCAAAATTTTGGAAACTTTTCAATTGCTCTTTCAAGTAGTGCTCTCTCAGTGTGAAGACTGCTGCTGCTGCTAAGTCGCGTCAGTCGTGTCGGACTCTGTGCGACCCCTTAGACGGCAGCCCACCAGGCTCCGCCGTCCCTGGGATTCTCCAGGCAAGAACATTGGAGTGGGTTGCCATTTCCTTCTCCAGGGCATGAAAGTGAAAAGTGAAAGTGAAGTCGCTCAGTCGTGTCCGACTCTTCGAGACCCCATGGACTGCAGCCCACCAGGCTCCTCTGTCCATGGGATTTTCCAGGCAAGAGTACTGGAGTGGGTTGCCATTGCCTTCTCCGTAAAATTCAGATTTAAATTGAAGAAAGTAGGGGAGAACACTAGACCATTCAGGTTTGACCTTAATCAAATCCCTAATGATTATACAGTGGAAGTGACAAATAGATTCAAGGGATTAGATCTGATAGAGTGCCTGAAGAACCATGGACAGAGGTACATGACATTGTACAGGAGGCAGTGATCAAGACCATCCCCAAGACAAAAAATGCAAAAAAGGCAAAATGGTTGTCTGAGGAGGCCTTACAAATAGCTGAGAAAAGAAGAAAAATGAAAGGCAAAAGAGAAAAGGAAGGATATACCTATTTGAACGCAGAATTCCAAAGAATAGCAATGAGAGATAAGAAATCCTTCCTCAGAGATCAATGCAAAGAAATAGAGGAAAACAATAGAATGGGAAAGACTAGAGATCTCTTAAAGAAAATTAGAGATACTCAGGGAACACTTCATGCAAATATGGGCACAATAAAGGATAGAAATGGTATGGACCTAACAGAAGCAGAAGATATTAAGAAGAGGTGGCAAGAATACACAGAAGAACTATACAAAAAAGGTCTTCATGACCCAGATAACCACGATGGTGTGATCACTTGCCTAGGGCCAGACATTCTGGAGTGCGAAGTCAAGTGGGCCTTACAAAGTATCACTACGCACAAAACTAGTGGAGGTGATGAAATTCCAGCTAAGCTATTTCAAATCCTAAAAGATGATGCTCTTAAAGTGCAGCACTCAATATGCCAGCAAATTTGGAAAACTCAGCAATGGTCACACGACTGGAAAAGATCAGTTTTCATTCCAATACCAGAGAAAGGAAATGCCAAGGAATGTTCAGACTACTGCACAATTCACTCATCTCACATGCTAGCAAAGTAATGCTTAAAATTTTCCAAACCAGGCTTCAATAATACGTGAACCATGAACTTCCAAATGTTAAGCTGGATTTAGAAAAGGCAGAGGAACCAGAGATCAAGTTGCCAACATCCGCTTGATCATCAAAAAAGCAAGAGATTTCCAAAAAAAATCTACTTCTGCTTTATTGACTATGGCAAAGCCTTTGACTGTGTGGATCACAAAAATCTGTGGAAAATTCTTAGAGATGGGATTACCAGAGCTGCCTCCTGAGAAATCTGTATGCAGATCAAGAAGCAACAGTTAGAACTGAACATGGAACACCAGACTGGTTCCAAATCGGGAAAGGAGTACGTCAAGGCTGTATACTGTCACCCTGCTTATTTAACTTACATGCAGAGTACATCATGCAAAATGTCAGGCTGGATGAAGCACAAGTTGGAATCAAGATGTTGGGAAAAACATCAATTACCTCAGATATGCAGATGACACCACCTTTATGGCAGAAAGCGAAGAAGAACTGAAGAGACTCTTGATGAAAGTGAAAGAGGAGAGTGAAAAAGTGGGCTTAAAACTCAACATTCAGAAAACTTAAGATCATAGCATCTGATCCCATCACTTCATGGCAAGTAGATGGGGAAACAATGGAAACAGTGAGAGACTTTATTTTCCTGGGCTCCAAAATCACTGCAAATGGTGACTACAGCCATGAAATTAAAAGACACTTGCTTCTTGGAAGAAAAGCTACGACCAACCTCAACAGCATATTAAAAAGCAGAGGCATTACTTTGCCAGCAAAAGTCCATCTAGTCAATGCTATGGTTTTACCAGTAGTCATGTATGGATGTAAGAGTTGGACCGTAAAGAAGGCTGAGCACCTAAGAATTGATGCTTTTGAACTGTGGTGTTGGAGAAGACTCTTGAGAGTCCCTTGGACTGCACGGAGATCCAACCCGTCCATCCTAAAGGAAATCAGTCCTGAATATTCATTGGGAGGACTGATGCTGAAGCTGAAACTCCAGTACTTTGGCCACCTGATGCGAAGAACTGACTCATTTGAAAAGACTCTGATGCTGGGAAAGATTGAAGGCAGGAGGAGAAGGGGATGACAGAGGATGAGATGGTTGGATGGCATCACTGATTCAACGGGCATGAGTTTGGGTAAACTCTGGCAGTTGGTGATGGACAGGGAGGCCCAGCATGCTGCTTGCTGTTCAAGGGGTGGCAAAGCTTCGGACATGACTGAGCGACTGAACTGAACTGAATGACAAATGATATTGAGCATATTTTCATGCACTGATTGACCACTGCCTTTTCAAGTCCTTTGCCCATTGTTAAATTGAACTGTGTGTCTTCTGTTGAATTGTAAGAGTTTTATATATATTCTAGATAATAGATGCTTGTCAGATATATGATTTGCAGATAATGCTTCCTATGCTTTGGTTGTCTTTTCATGTTCTAGTGTCCTTTGATCCAAAAAGTTTTAAATTTTGATGAAGCACAATTTATCTATTCTTTCTTTTGTTGCCTGCACTTTTGATGTCATACCTAAGAGTCCATTCCCAAATCCAAGGTCATAAGGAACGACATCAAAGTTTTCTCCTAAAGTTATACTGTTTCAGTGCTTACAACATTTAGGGTCCATTATGGGCTAATTTCTGTATATGCTGTAAGGTAGGAGCCCAACTTTATTATTTTCCAGTTGTCCCAGCACCATTTGTTGAAGAGATTATTCTTTCCTCATTGAATAGTCTTGGCACTTTTGTCAAAAATGAGTTGACGGTGGACACATGGGTTTACCTCTGGATTCTCAGTTCTATTCCACTCATCTACATGACTGTTTTTATGCTACCATGCTTTCTTAAACACGCTATACAGAACAAATTGTAAATACTTTCTTAATGATAAGGGATCACTACTCTTAGTATCAATTATATTCTATAATATAATAATAGTGCCACGTCAAGTTTCACCGAAATAAATTGGATGTTTGGCTCCGCAAATTGTCCCAGACTGGTATTTTTTAGTCCTTTATGTTTTATATGGGGGCTTCCCAGGTGGTGCTAGTGGTAAGAACCCTCCTGCCAATGCAGGAGATATGGGTTTCTACCTTCCCTTTGCTGAGAGCTGCCATTTTTGCTACAATCACGATGCCTATCATAACTTATAATCTCATTTTCCCCTTCCTAATTCACTGTTTTTAATGTCTCTGTGGATCTGGATAACTAAGCTTTATTTATTCAATAAACATTCTGAGTGTCTAGTATTTTAGTTTTTGAGGTTCAGCTGGTGACGTTCATACTCTTCGGTGAGCATGAACACACTCACAATTTAATTGGCGTACAGGCAAGCAGCTGATCATCAAATAAAATGCTAAGAGCACTAATCCAAGTGAATAGTATTGTGGGTGTAAATTTAACCCAGGGAGATGGACGATCATTTCACAGGGTTGGTAACATTTAGATGTGCTTTGAAGGATGAAGTATATTTGGGCAGATCATATCAGCTAGAAGGTGATAGAAAGAACATTTTAGGGGGAAAGAACATACTATGTTTAGGGAACAATAAAAAAACTCCAGCGTGACTAGAGTCTTGGTAAAAGGGAAGGGGATGAGACCGAGAGAGTGGGAGAGACAGAGGAAGAAGAAGGGACAGATGGAGAGAGGAAGACAGAGGAAGCAGGAGAGACAGAGGGAAAGGGAGGGAAAGGGAGAGTGGGGGGAGAGAGGGAAACAGAGCTAGACAAGCCCAGGGCCAAGTGGAAAACCCTGAAAACTGTTCTGAGCTTGAACTTTACGATGAAGGCCACTGGAAGGCAGTAAAGGTTTTTGTTTGGATGAGTGATGTGACTAGCTCTGTTTTAGGAAAATGACTTAAGCGGTATGCAGTGTGGTGTTAGTGGTAAAACTGAGGCAGAGAGAGGAAGTTAATTTTTAATCTCTGTCTGAGATGATGAGCAGTGGGTAATCGAAATAGATTTTGTGATTTATGAAAGTAAACCGCCTGAGTCAGAGTTCAAGGAACTTTCTTATGGGTAAAGTACATAAGGAAGTTATAGTGTATAGACTTTGTGAAGCTTAACTTTGGGCTCTTACAAGGAAATAAAGTGACGGGGTTCAGGACATGCTGCCCCTTGACACTGAATATCTTGCGTGTGTGCATGCTAAGTCGCTTTAGTTGTGTCTGACTCTTTGTGATCCTACGGGCTGTAGCCTGCCACACTCCTCTGTCCATGGGGATTCTCCAGGACAGCCACCTCCAGGGGATCTTCCTGACCCAGGGACTGAACCCATGTCTCTTACATCTGCATTGGCAGGCGCGTTCTTTACTGCTAGCACCGCAGGGAAGCCCACTGAATATCTTATGTTAAAGGAATTTGAGATGCAGCAATTCCCAGAGGAACTTTCTGATGCCTCCCTGAAACAGATCATAAGACTCTCACGTGAGACAAGCCCTACCCACCCTCCCCCACTGCGCCACCACCAATACCTGGAGAAGAGGCGCATCCTTACGTCTGAAGACAGAGGGACACCGAGAGGACTCTCCCCAAATAGGCCCTGCTAAGTGTCCCTCAGTTTACCACACTCGGCTTATATTCTTTCTGTCCTGTCACTCTCTCCCATGACTTTCTACTCTTCATCACACTTGCATAAGATCATTCTTAGGGTCATCATTTCCTTATAAAAGCTCCCATGTTACATAAAACTCATAAATAAACTTGTCTGCTTTACTCTTGTTAATCTGTCTTTTGTTACAGGGCCCCCAGTCAAAATCTTGGAAGGACAATGGGGGAAAAGATATTTTTCCTTTCCTACAAAAGCATAAAAAGAACTTGAACTTTAGAGTCACCAAACCAGCAACTCTGGTTTTACCATTTCCTAACTTGCTGTGGGCAAGTCCCTTAATGTTTTTAAGTCTTAACAAAAAATGTGTGTGCTTAGTTGCTCAGTCGTGTCCGAGTCTCTGCGACCCCGCGGACCGCAGCCTGCCAGGCTCCTCTGTCCATGGGGATTCTCCAGGCAAGAATGCGGGAGCGGGTTGCCATGCCCTCCTCCAAGTAACATAAAATAGGCATATTAATATTAGTGTTATAGAGTTCATGTGAAGTGTTGAGACAGCATGAATGCTATTCGATAAATGTCAGTCTTCTCTTTTCTTTCCCCTCGCAGGTACTTAACTCTATTTTTGATGGTTAAGGTTGTCATGTAAGTGTCCTTGAGATTTAGCATTATTAAAATAGTTTTTAGGTTATAGTAAAGATTGATGAGAAAGCAGTGACCCTAGCCCTCTGAACTCAACAAAATTATTTCTAAATTCTGCACTTTAGTATTAGAGCTAGATTATGTTATTTAATGTGCATATCACGCTGTCTTTGATATAAGCTACCCCTCTGTGTGGAATGACCTTTCTCCATCCCTTAAAATTGACTAGTCCAGCCTATAAGATGCAACTGAAATATCATTTCCTTCAAGAAGGCTTTCTTCTCCTTACCCCAGGTAAGATTTGCCTTCTCTTTGTTCCCGTATTACCACGTAAGTCAGACAATGTACTAAGTGCAATGGCGGAGTACACGGTGTTATAATCTGCTTGCGTGTTAGTCTCTCCCTATGGCCTGTGAAAGGGCAAGAACTGTGTATAGTAGACTGTATCAGCGTTTCTGCAGTTCTTATCCTGGACCTGGAACATACCAGATATTTAATAAGTATTTATCGAACAAAGAAACCAACTTTTAAAGTCACCCATCTACCCATCCCAAGCACTTGTTTACAAATGATATCCATTTTTCTGTTTTAAATCTCTCATGTCTTACTTATCAGTCCATCTTTCTCCTCAGAGAAGCAGCTGGGATGGATCTGAAGAAACTGATCTGAGGGATTTGCCTGGTGGTCCAGGGGGTAAGACTCCATGCTCCCAATGCAGGAGTCCTGAGTTCAATCCTTGGTCAGGGAACTAGATCCCATATGCTGCAACTAAAGAGCTTGTACGCCACAACTGAGATCGAAGATCCCACGTGCTGCAACTATGACCTGGTGCAGCCAAATAAATAAATATTTTAAAAAGAAAAGAAACTGATATGAAAACAAAAAAAACCTGTATTGCAGCTTGGCTCCTCCACAATTAGTCATGAAATATGGGCAAGTCACTGAATCTCTTTGCCCTTGCCTCCTTAGGTGCAAAATAAGAATAACTTGGAAGGACTAATACTGAAGCTGAAACTACAATACTTTGGCCACCTAATGCAAAGAACCGACTCACTGGAAAAGACCCTGATGCTGGGAAAGATTGAAGGCAGGAAGAGAAGGCGACGACAGAGGATGAGATGGTTGGATGTCATCAACGACTCTATGGACATGAGTTTGAGCAAGCTCTGGAAACTGTTGATGGACAGGGAAGCCTGGCATGCTGCAGTCCATGGGGTCACAAAGAGTCGGACACGACTGAGTGACTGAACTGAACAGGCTTGTAACAAGGATTAAATGAAATAAGACACAAAAGAGCCATACATAATATCTGTCACATAGTGAGTTTTTATCATTTACTGGCAACTTATTATTTGCTGTTGTTAAAAATTTAAGGTAGGGACTTCCCTTGGGGTTCAGTGATTGAGAATCTGCCTTCCAATGCAGGGGGTGTGGGTTGGATCCCTGGCTGGGGAGCTAAGGGCATGCCCCATGCCTCAGGGCAACTGGGACTGGACACCGCACCTGCTGAGCCTGAGTTCTGCAAGAAGAAAAGCCTGCACATCACAACGCAGACCCAGCACAGCCAAAATAAATAAACGAATTTAAAAGTGTTTTTAAGTTAGAATATAGTTGAAAGTGAAAAGGGACTTTTGGTGAAAAACGTGGGTCTTTCATGCAATTAGCTGGATTATTCTAATCACCCAGAAAACTCTGTAAAACTGCCTTTGTTTTAGGCGCTACTATTAGCACTAGCACCAGAATGAACCTGTTAACAAAAATAAAACACAGTTAAACACCTCGGCCTCAAAGTCATTGCCCGTCATAAATAACTTGCAAGTTATTTAAATGAAGATAGATTGCCTCTATAATGGGGTACTATCCATAAATCAGGAAGAAAAACAAACAGCTCAAAGACCCATTAATGTGAAAGGCTGACAAGTCTGGGTTTTCAAAGGCCCTACAACTGGTATTTTCAGAAGCCCTAGTAAAATACATATTCATTGTGTCTGCCAAACCCCACAACTAAAGGAACACGCTCAAAGCTTTGAGGATGAATCTGAATGTAGTGAATTCAGAGGTGGATGCTTGTAGAATCAAGGGAAGTTTTCACCCTCGACAAAGAAACATTGCAGCTGGTTTTAGTGAATGAACTGCAGTTCTCCGGGCACCAGAGCTCTTAGCATTTTTCTCCCAAATTCACCCTGGGAGGCTTTAGAAAGGATGTGTTAGTGCAATGCTGCCATCTACAGCCAGAATTTTCCATGTGCTTTGATAAAAGAATGAAAACAACTCCAGGGCTGTTCAGTCAAATTCATAACCTGTTCATACACTTCAAATTACATTTTTGGTCACTTCATGAGATAAGCTCATTAGTTCCAAAAAAAATTTTTAGCTGAGGTTTCTTCTAATTACCAAAGCAATCTATTTTAGCTTTACTTCAAATTTCATACAAAAGATACGTCCACCTCATACGAATTTTCCTGAATTCCCACAGCATACATGTCTATCAGATGGAATTACTAGGAAAAAAATCTTTTAAAAAGAATTATGTTCATTATTCTTCTGATGAGATGAACTCACTTCTGAGTGAAGTTATAAACTGGTCGGACATAGGCAGATGACTCAGCCCAGGAGGTGCTAATACCAGAATTTTCCAGCACTGCACCTGGACCCCTCTACTTGGGTTCTGCTCGTTCCCTCTTTGTTTTGACAACAAGCAGAGGAAATAAGATGATAGCAGAGAGCATCAGTCTTTTCTCTAGAGAACAATGCTGTCTCAGTAAGTAGCATCCAACTCAGATATAAATCATATTTATAAAACACAGGCTCTTCCCAGAAATAACCAAGCAATATTACAAAAATTAAAATCATGTCCACTATTTCCAGTCTCTCTTGTTTCCAAGTTTGTTTTTTCTCAACTAAGTATTCAGTCTCTGCTGTCTCACATTTTTTTTCTGAATACTTCTTGTATCTCATTATGAGTCAGCTTATTTTCCTCAAGCTCACTTTGCTTCTCATAGATCTCAATGCTCACAGAAAAACAAAAGAACAAAAATCAACGTTCATAATGAAATACCATAAAAAGAGTTACCTTATTCGTTCCTTTACAATGGTTTCAGTGTACTTCAGGTTAAAGAGTTCAACTAGTTCCTCGAATATGGATAAAAGTGTCACAGAAAATGTATAGTCATAGTAAAAATATTAGTTTGTAATGTCTTTCTGAGGGACAAAATATATACAATTATTTGATGCTATACTTTTGATCATGATAAGCAATCACTTAACTAGACCATTCTTTTTTAAAAATTAATTTGTATTGGAATATAGCTACTTAACAATGCTATGTTACTTTCTGTTGTACAACAGAGTAAGTCAGCTTGTTGCTTACATATATCCCCTCTTTTTTGGATTTCCTTCTCATTTAGGTATCCAACCAGTCCATCCTAAATGAGATCAGTCCTGGGTGTTCATTGGAAGGACTGATGCTGAAGCTGAAACTCCAGTACTTTGGCTACCTCATGGGAAGAGTTGACTCATTGGAAAAGACCCTGATGCTGGGAGGGATTGGGGGCAGGAGGAGAAGGGGACGACAGAGGATGAGATGGCTGGATGGCATCACCGACTCAATGGGCATGGGTTTGGGTAGACTCCGGGAGCTGGTGATGGACAGGGAGGCCTGGCGTGCTGCAATTCATGGGGTCGCAAAGAGTCGGACACGACTGAGCGACTGAACTGAACTGAACTGAACTCCTTTAGGTCGCCACAGAACACTGAAGAGAGTTCCCTGTACTATAAGTGGATTCGCATTAGCTATCTATTTTATACATAGTATCAATCGTGTGTATTGATAGTCACTTCCAATCTCCCAATGCACCCCTTTGCCGCCTTGATATCCATGTTTGTTCTCCAGCCTATGTCTCTATTTCTGCTTTGCAAATAAGATCAACTACACCATTTTTCAGACCACTCTTTACTCTCATTTGGTGGATGATAAAAATAAGGCATGTGAGGGTTAAATGACTTATTCAAAGTCATTGCAAGTAATTTGTACAAATTAAACCTAAAGAAGAGACTCTCTATCATTACAACTGCCCTGCGGTCCTAGCAAGAATGTTAGGCCTCCTCTTTTTCACCCCCTCTCTAGTGAGAGGTTTACTTCAAATTTTCCACAGTTGTCAATTTCTCAAAGTTAACAATGAGAGAATAATTTATGACAACCCACTCAATTCCAAAGAGATGAATTGGGGAAGAAAAGTGAGATGCTACATTTGAAAGTTTATATTGGAGTATTAAAGAGAAAAGGTTTTATCTACATTTACAGAAGTAGTATTGCATTTTTTACAGCCTGAGTATTAACAGTACAAGTTAAAAAAGTCCTTTGATGCAGTAGCAAGTTATTCAGTTTTTTTATACAATAGTTAAGAAAAGATTACAGTAAGTTTACTGCAAAGGCTTAAGTGAAAAAAATCTAGTTAACTCTTTCATAATTGATCTTATGAAATGTTTAGGATAAAAATATAAATGTCTCAGTTATTATTTTTTAGCACGTGGAACCATACCGATGCTTTCTCAAAACATAAGCAGGGTTTTGGTTTTATTTTTCATGGCTTGAGAAGACCATATCATCCTCTCTCACCTTGAGATGTCCCCCCAACCATCCTCTGGGCTAGGTGTTTAATCATCCATTAGAATTCTAAGTCCACAGAGGGAGGGAAAAGTTTTAAGTGACTCTAAATATTTCAAATACATTGAGAAACATGAATTCTCCTCAGTCTCTTATTCACCTTTCATCATACTGCAAAACCATCAAACACAAGCATTGTCAATTTTTCTATATTATGTGAACAAAAGTTTTCCAAGTAGGATTTGGTAGATGTTGGATTTCAAATTAAATAGAAAATGTGCCCATAACACAACAACTATTTCACTAACTCTAAATAGTTTAAATTCTTGCAATTGAACCATGTCTTGATTGAAAAAAAAATCTACACATAATACCAAATCCAATAAACAGAAGCAAGCAATTGGTGTACTGTCCACACACTTTCATTTTATTTTAAAAACACACTTATGGTGATGGTTTTACTACTCTGTGAATATACTAAAAACCACTGAATTATACACTTTCAAGGGTGAATTTTATGATATGTGAATTATATCTTAATAAAGTTGTTATTTTTTAAAATTTTAACTAAGTGTTCTGTAAGAAAATCCTGCTAGGAAATAAATGATTTTTTTCCTTGTTAGCATCATATTTAAGAGTGTATACAAAAGTGAAATAAACAAAATAAATGTTCACTGCAGCCCAGATAAGGTGTTGCTACCTATGAGATAGAATATTTACTGTGCTACAGTCATGATTCCCAAATTATAATCTGAGAGACCTGTGTAAAATTCCACTGAAACCCACCATTACACGATAAAACTTAGGGCATCACTTGGCACATGGTCCAGTATACTTATATTTTTAAAGGATTCTTTGTTGTCACATTCATCTGTTTTTGTTTAACTGACAAAAGGATCAAGCAAAGGTTATGATGATATCTCATTATGATATTTCTTTAAAGTAAATTTGGATAGAAACATGAAAGTAACCCCAGTACAGACATATAGTTTTGAACTCACTAAAAGTTTTTGGAAATAATATTTCAGATGTTCTCCACTTGGATTTTGGAAGGAGGAATAGTCAGGAGGGTCATTATTTTCTGGAAAAATAGTTTTGATAGCATCAAAGAATCTTAAGAGTCAGAAAGCACTTTAGAGATAATCTGGTTAAATTCACTGCCTTCCTAGATGAAGAAACAAAGACCCAGAGAGGTTAAGTAATTTGTGCAAGGTCATATAGCAAGGTAGTGAAAGAGTAAAACAGAAAGTGGTTCTCTTGATTCTCTAACCCCAAATTTTCATCCTCTCATTCCCTAAGCTGCTATCATCTAGGGAAAATTAAAATTTGTTAGGTGTTCCCAGTTTAAAAAAATGCTTGTATGTAAAATAATCTCATGTACAGTAGGCATTTAAGGAATATTTTTAAATTATGAGTTATTTTCCATTTACTTTTATTTTTGTGTAAAATACACACAAACGGTTTTGTGAAATATTTTGTAATCCATCTCGTGATGAAGAAAATTTCACAAGGAGAGATTAGAGGGGTTAAGGAAAGGGCCAGACAACAATCACATCTCTTTCCAAATTTTGCCTCACAAAAATCCCAAGAGGGTTAAAAAAAAATTAGTCATTTGAATGAACCTTGAAAATAAATAATATCACACCTCTGCTAGAGAGAGTGTGAATGGAAACAGTCATTCTGGAAAACAGCTTCACAGTTTCTATCAAAGGCCTTTGAAATTTTTTATAGTTTAAACTAATAAATCTATATCTGGAAACTAATTATATAAATATAACCATGATCCAAAAACACAGCTTTGCAGAGAAAGGTTCATTGCAGCCTTATTTATCATGAGAAGAAATGGTAAACATGATAGTATTTTCATTTGACAATTGTTATGGTAGCTAATAAAAGAAAATTTAGAATTTAATGCAGAATATGTGATATAGTAAGTTTTAAAAGCAGAATACAAAATTCTATATGCGGTGTATATTTAAAAATACAAAAACTTGTGGATAGAAACATATATTGATTGCCTTTCGGTAGTAAAAATATGGGTGGTTTTGCTTATATTATCCAATTTTTAAATGAAAAATATGTATGGTTTTTATAGTAGAAAACCTTTCATAGGTGCTGTTATTAAAGTAAACATAAAACAAGCCAACCAATGAAAAATCAATTCAAAAAATAAACTTATAATCTGCCTTTGGAATGAAGTATTTATAGGCTTTGGGTTCAGATGACTTCCCACTACATCGCATTATCCAATCCCATCATTTCGCATGTTGTTGCCAAGTGCTCTTCTTTACAGAATCACGTACGATTAGTATCTATCTTAATAAATAGTTCTTTGAGATTCTAAAGAATACCATTCACTCCAGAGCTTATAAGTACGTCATTCTTTTGATTTGCTTGGTCAGACCGCACCAGTTAAAACCAAACCGCACTTGTCTCTCAAACTTAGTTCAGGCGGAGAGGCTCCTGGCTGCTTCCTGAGAGGCTTCCTAATTGAAGTCAGTCCCTCTCTTGCTGCACATGGTGAAGTCCTGTTTTCTCTTTGTACCACTGCAGTATCTGCACTCACACAAAGGCATGAGGGGCCATAATTCCTCATCTCACCGAAACGCGCGAGTTAATCAAAGCTGTCACATAGAGAATCGGAAACACAGCAAACACTTTCAAGGCAATCGCTACGCATCGAAAAGGACAATCAAACGTTGTTTTAAACAAGAAAACAGGTTCTAGTGATGTTATTCATTTTAAGAAGAGAATTGGTTAAAGGGGATTTCAAAAGTCCTGAGTCTCCCCTTTAGAAAAACTCCCCGTTGCTTACACTTTGGAATAATAAGGCCAGTTAGAAGGCCCTTTTATTTCTCTTGTCAGCGTGATTCATGCCCCAACATTTGAAATGAAGAGGATCCTTTCCTGCCTAGACCTCAGGAAGACAACCATGAAGGCAAACTGGCAACGTGGGTTTCTGCTGTCAGAGGTTTGCACATCAATCAACGGGACTCCAGATGGCATGTGTTTTCAGTGATCATGTCACTTACCATCAATGTCACATTAAATCCTTGCAGTAAAAATGGGTTCTTTTCCCCATATTCACAAGCAGATGATCTCTGACTTCATCCTCAGGCCTCTCACGTTGGGAAGAAAACAGCAACTGTGTCTCCTGCTGCCTATTAGCATGAAGACACATGTGCAGAGGAGGGACTCGTCCAAGTGAGAAGGAAGGAAGACTCATTCCTTGGCAGTACTTGATTTCCTTCCAGTACTTATTTTCCCCTTAGTTTAGGTGGCTCAGTGGTAAAGAATCCGCCTGCCAGTGCAGAGGACATGGGTTCGATCCCTGAGCTGGGAAGATTCCCCCGCTGGAGGAGGAAATGGCAACTCATTCCAGTATTCTTGCCTGGGAAATCCCATGGACAGATGAGCCTGGAGGGCTGTGTCCATGGGGTCACAGAGAGCTGGGCACGACTGAGCATGCAGCATACTTTCTCTACATTCAATTAAACTGTGTTTTGAATTTCGCATTGCTCATTTCTAAGTGTAAGAATACCATTATCTCTGTTATTAGAACTCTTCTATTAATAAGCAATTTCTCACATTCTTTTAATTTTTCCCAGGTTCACTCCCTTACTTGCCAGCTCAATATTTCTCCCCTCACCTAGCAGAAGCAGCTCAAGGGAGAACAGTTCTATCAACAGAAGGATCTGAGTTTTAGACGCCGGAGAGAAAATTACTGGTGTCATGATATAGCCTTATTGTTTCTCGGGTTTGGCATAATATTCAGTAGGAAATCATTCCGGATGAATGCCACTAAAACCCACACCAATACAAGCTGGCTTTTTTAGTATTATTTCAGATCCCTGAAGGAAGGGAAAAATGCATGTCTGGGAGCAATCACACTCAAGCATATATCTTCTCCTGATGCAATTTTGTGAATCCAAAGTGATAAAAAGAAGTTGTGACTTTTGACATGACTGAATAAATTCCAAGGTACTGTTTGAATCAATCAGGTTACTTTTCCCCTGAAATAAATCCAGTATGTTTACACTCTTACCATATGTTAAAAGAATGCATTCGAAAATCTCATGATGAGTTAATTTATTTTTTAAAAAGGCAGTGGGTGGAGGGAGCTCATATAGAAAAGGACACAGTGTTGCCCCAACTTTTTTTTTCCCTCCAAATTTCCGATCACTTTTCTAATTTTGAAGATCTGCTCCTGGGGAAGGGCTAGCTTTTACTGAGTCTTATTTTGGAAAAATCTGACAGGCATGGCTGCACCCTTATTAGATGCTAAAGTAACTGCCTTTGAGTGCAAGGGTAGTATGTTCCATATGTGTGCAGAGTTAACTGAGGAAGGACAACTACCTTCCTTGCTTTCTATCTAACTACTGAAGTACTTAGGGCATAAGATAAAATTGTGGTATATTAATTCCTCCTGTTCCTAAAGAGTAGCATAACTCTTTGCTCTAAGATCAACTATAGATCTGGTTTCCTCTACTCTGATTCATAGCATTTATTGTCTATTTTGGTAATCATCATTTACAATCTTGGAGACTCATTAAATGTTGCAGAAGGCTGTACCTTACTTTCAAATCAGAGTTAATTTTAAGAGTGTCTTGAACATGCTCTAGTCCCCTCAACCCAGAGTACACCCACTAAAATGATCTCTTTTCCCTTTGCTTTAGAAATCTCATGGACAACACTAACAAACTTTATAGAATTTTTAGGACCAATTTGTTGGTCTTTACGTAGCACTTCATAAATAGACAGCACTAAATATTGCAGTGGGTAATTAACCAACCCTTTCTAACTTGAAACTGTGTAAGTATGGACATGTTGAACTTCTGAGTATTTTATTCTTTCTTCCTTTTATCGGCTTAAGCTTAATACTGAACATTCTGATGACTCAATTTGAGTGAAAGAAAAAAAGACATTTTTGGTTTGAATAAGAATTATCTTGCCATTAAATAGCATCGT
The DNA here is from genome assembly GCF_963930625.1 of Muntiacus reevesi. NCBI lineage: Eukaryota > Metazoa > Chordata > Mammalia > Artiodactyla > Cervidae > Muntiacus > Muntiacus reevesi. The sequence continues at coordinate 50,095,524 of NC_089266.1, forward strand.
TTTCTCTCAGTATACAGAATGTTTTTTCATTTTAACACGCCATTTTTTATGCCCTGAGTAGAAAGACTGTCAAAGATAAACACTTGAGCTAATCTCTAGTTAGGAAAGCATTTGATCACTAGTTTTGCTTTACTTTTGAACAAGGACACTCTTTAAGAAGACAACCAGCCGCTCCCAGGGTGGAAAGTGACTATTCATTTCTGTTGTATACACAGTTAAACCTTCTATTATGTATCCTATTAATAAGTATATTTGCTTTTGTAGTGTGTACTGTCCCCTGATCTCTGAGCTCATTACTATTATAATCTTCTCTAAATAAATAACATCTAAGATTCAATCCCCATAGATCTGCTGTCAGAGGACATTTCCTTCCATTTTTTTAGTATTCTAGGATCCAAGGATAAGATTCTAAAATTATTTTAAAGCAAACATTAAAGTGGAATAGCAATTAGGAGTCAGTTAAAACTCATAAGAAGTTTAAATGCATTTTCTGGTCATTTTTTTCTTGGCAAGTTGTGGTGCTTAAACCATAAATAATTCTTAAACTATGCTGAAGACAGGAAACTAGAAAATAATTGAAATAATGATTTCAAATCAATAATGAAAAATAGAAAACCTTTGATATTAAAATAAAGTTATTGTTTCATTCAACTTGCTGAATATTATTAGGTTTAATGCTGTCATTACTATAATATTATTCTTAGAGTTCATTATGTTTTGTACCCTTAGTTTTAATGCACAATTCTTGGAACAATGAAAGCATTTAATAAATATTTAGCAAATGAGTGAGAGAATGAATGAATGAGTTAATTAATGGCAAATGCACTCTAAATATACACTGCAGTGTATGAATATGTTTCCGTCTTACCTTACCCACTGATGTTCAATTTACAGATGTATCTGAAACAAAGATCTAGAAGACAAACACAAAGAACCGGAAAACACTTTTTTTTTTTCTGTTCTACCAGTTTATTACTACCAACCCATCTCCCTCCACCCTCATGCACACATGCTCAGTCATGTAACCCCATGGACTGCAGCCCGCCAGGCTCCTCTGTCCATGGACTTTTCCAGGCAAGAATACTGGAGTGGGTTGCCATTTCCTTCTCCCTGGAAAACACTTTTAACCTAGACTCCTTGAAACTCATCTTAGACTCTTTTGACAGTCAGTATTTCAGAGAGAGTTTGGTTGAAGAAGTCATTATGGAAAAGAAGAAAAGCAGAATCCTAGGTGTTTGGCAGGTTCTAAGTAGATTCTTGGGCTTTGCTGGTGGCTCAGTGGTAAAGAATCTGCCTGTCAATGCAAGAGACCTGGGTTTGATCCCTGGGTCAGGAAGATCCCCTGGAGAAGGAAATGGCAACCCACTCCAGTACCCTTGCCTGGGAAATCCCATGGACAGAGCAGACTGGTGGGCTACAGTCCACGAGTCGCAGAAGAGTCAGATATGACTTACTGGCTAAACAACAACAAAGTAGATTCTTAGTTTAAAGTTGGTGAGGTTTATTGCCAACAATTCTTCAGCTTTTGTTTTAAATAACTTCTAATATTATTTCACAAACCTCATTCAGTCCTATACTATATGCAAATAATATTTCTAAAAAAAGAATCATATTATTTCCCTAAAGTATATTTGATTTTTAAAGCCATAAACACAGAGGGGAAAGCACATGGAAACGGATCTTCTTGCTGAGAGAGGACATGTTCAGAGTTTTCATTGAGATCAGGGTCAAGAACACCCCCAGGAGTGTGTTTATTGAGGGCAATACAGAAAATCTTGGCATGTGTTATCAATTTGGGAACAAGTACGTGCATCTAGATCAGGATCAGGCAATTTGTTAGACCCAGAGGCACGATACTAAGTGATGTACTAACAAGGCAAAAATAAGAAAACCATTTAAAAAGCACATCATTAGATTCTGAATAAAAACACTACCCGGATAGTTTATACATAAAACACACCACGTTGTGGAATGAAAGATAAATACTTTGCTATGTTCTGCTGCTTGTGGATGATGTCATCACTGTGATTACATGAAGAAGAAACTTCTTCACCCCAGATGGTCACCATTCTCTCTCGGGTAGCCCTAGGATTCATGTGTTAGTGTAATTTTTGTTCAATTCAATTGTACAAAAACACATTGCCTTTTCTCACTGACAAGGGTGGATGAGCACACTGTTTTATCTTATTGTTCGCTTCAGCCTTTGCTAATGTGTTTTCCTATAGGATTTATTCTTTTACTGTAGTCATCACAAGCTTTGCCTAGATAACTAGAACAGACTTTCAGAAACCTCTTTTTTTTGTTCCTAAGTGGGGTCAGAGATTTTTTTTTAAGGATTATTAAACTCTCAAACATTCAAGCAAAGATACTGCTTTATTTCCTATCTACATTATGAGGTGTACCCATTAATTAGTGCAGAAAGAAAAAAGTGGATAATTTGTTAATATTTGTAGACTAAATTATCTCAACTCTCACTATTCCAATGGAATTTAGAAACCATGTGGTTTAATGTCTTCATTTTCTAAAATAAGGTGACTTCCCTGGATGTCTAGTGGTTAAGAATCTGCCTTGCAGTGCGGGCACATGGGTTCAGTTCCTGCCCCGGGAAGATCCCTCACCTTGCTGGGCCGCTAAGCCCAAGAACCACAGCTACTGAAACCCAGGCACCTAGAGCCCACGCTCCGCAATGAGAGAAGCCACTTCGATGACAAGCCCACGTACCGCAACTAGAGAAAGCCTGCACGCAGCAACAAAGGCCCAGCACAGCCAAAAATAAAAATAAATAAATAAAACTAAATAAACCAAAAAGAATGAACCTTCCAATGCAGGGGGTGTGGGTTTGATCCCTGGTCAGGGAGCTAAGATCTCACATGCTTCATGGCCAAAAAAAATCAAAGCATAAAGCAGAAGCTATACTGTAATAAATTCAATAAAGACTTAAAAATGGTCCACATTAAAAAAAAGTCTTAAAAATAAAAAATTAGGAAACCAAGGGCTAAAAAGGATAAGCAAATCACCCAAATTTACATTATCAATTAATGGATGTGCTAAGCCCAAATCCCTGGCCTTTTATACCGTCTACTCTACCATATGACACAATATTCCTTAGAAGTAGAGTGAAGTTTTAAATGGGCTCTCCAGATGGCAAAATTCATTATGCTTAGTAACTAGGCTACTTTATACAAAAATTATCAATTTCTTGTGATTATTCTATTTCATGTCTTAAAAGTAATGCTAACATTTCACTCTGATGCAAGAAAAGCTAGGTTATGTACTTCCTAACTGCAATTAAAGAAACATATACTTTGAGATTGGGTTTGATGTATATGTATTTTTTTATATCTATTTTTAAAACCAGGAAAATGGTAACACTGCTGATTTTTCCATTAGCTATAAAATCAACAATATATTTCAAGATGAGAAAGCACTGTAGGTTTTTAATCTGTTGCACATACAAATTCTTCCAGATGCTTGACTGATCCATGTTACATAAATTTGCTGACAACTGTCTTGCAATTTCTAATTGAAGGCACTTTAAGTAATTGTGCTAAAGCCATGTTCAGTGTCTGCAGCAATGGAGAAGCCCAGACACCAGAGAGGAAACTTACTCAAGAGCTGTTAATAGAATCCAAATTCTGGTTTTTAAAGCAGCCAGCTGCAATCCACTTGTAATGGAAGAAGAAACAGATGAATTTGATACAAATGATTTATCTGTGAAAGCAGAAACCTGATGTTCAAAATTGACACTAGCTGATCTTTTAAAAAAGCAAATGCATCTTTGCTTTTGGACAATCACTTGAAATAAGAACAAGAAACCTCGGGACTCTTAAAATATGAAACATAACTTCTCTTGGAAGTTCTTAAAGATGGAATTAGAATACCATTCGTGTCATATCTTTTGTTTTTAAAATCAGGTATAAAATTCAGAAAAAAATGCTTCTTGTATGATCCATAGCTAGTAAACACAATGTTTTACATCCCCAGGTGAGTGTTAAGCAAAATATGAATTCAAGTATACCAAGTTTCTTTGGAAGAAAAGCCACATATTTGTTAGTGAGGGGAGAAAAGGATCATATTAAATATCTCTTGCTAAATTTGACTTCGACTAGTCTATGTCATCATTAACTTATTCCTCTTCATCCTCCTCTTCTTCTCCCCCTTGGTAGATATGGACAACTTAAAGCAGTGATTCTTTTTTCTTCATTCATGAGATACTTATTAAAATAACACATTGAGCGGAAAAAAATCAATACAACATATACATCGTTACTGAAAACATATTTTTTGCTGTTTAGCCACTAAGGGGTGTCCGACTTTTTTGTGACCCCATGAACTATAGCCCACCAGGCTCCTCTCTCCTTGGGATTTCCCAGACAAGAATATTGGAGCAGGTTGCCATTTCCTCCTCCATGGGATCCTCCCATGTCTCTTGCATCTCCTTCCTTGGCAGGCAGATTGTTTACCACCAAGCCACCAGGGAAGCCAAAAACTGTATACCATCATACCAAAAAAAAAAAAAAAAAGGATTTTATTTTGGGAAATTGATTCCTAATTTATGGTAAGTTTTACTTTCAGAAATAAAACCACAAAACAACACAATCTAATTCAACCTTAAAGGCTGGCTTGCTAAGCAAGGAATGTTCTTATTTTCCTAGGAGCTCTTCCTTTACACAATCAGGCACCTGGGTTCTGCCTTTGGGTGTGATTTCAGCCACCCAGTCTTCCACAGTAACGTGTTGTAGTCCTTTTTTTTTCGTTACCTCTTAATGGTGTGCCTTCAACTGTGTCCTTCCAGCCACATTCAATTAATTTGGCTTTTAGCAAATCTTTGAGGCATTCTGTTCCCTTCGCCAGGGGATCTTCCCAACCCAGGGCTCGAACCCAGGTTTTCCGCATTGCAGGTGGACTGTTTTACCAGCAGGGCCACCAGGGAAGCCCTCTTTCTCCAGCTTGCTCTCTCTGTACATCTTTGTTCTTCTTGCTAACCACCATCTCCAAGGGTGAGAGCTGTCCCTTCCCAGATGCAAAATGACCCCTGCGCTGACGACCATTACCTGACACACTTCTTGGTTGCCCAGAGCAGTGATTTTCGAACTATGAATTTTGATCCTTTTATTAGGTTCTGATTAGAATTTTTTTTAATGAAATAGAAATAGCATCAAATGTGCACTACACATAGCAAGGGTAACTACTCTAAGTCTTAAAATAAAATGTATCTATTAATGTGAATCATGGTTTTAAAAGCCTGAAAGGCCCTGAGTCAGAGTAAGAGAATTATGAAAATCATTGTGACTTTGCTTCAACACCTTGGCACGTTTCTCTTCTTTGGTTTTCTTCTAAGTAACCCTTGACTCTCTTAGCACTGATTATCACACCCTGGAATTTATTTTTCACACTTAAAGCTTTGCAGGAGGAAAAATACATATACTAACACATAACTATACTAACATATATATTAGTATTCTAACATGCAATAATACTGTATGCTAACAGATAACAAAGGAACATGTAGTTAGACCTCTTTAGAAATCAACTTATTTTTAGTAAATAACTAAGTAGAAGTCAGGTCATCTAAATATTATTTCTGTGATTGTCATGAGACCTTATAAAAGTCTGCTGTGACTTAGTTCCCTAGTATATTTGGTAAGAATAATTCCTGATGCTAACCCTTGGAAAATTAATATTAGCAGACTAATACTACTATAGGCTGTTCTAAGCAAGAGTAGGATAAATATATGGATGGAGAGATCTGCTAAAACAGCAATTTCAAGACCTCTATTAATTGGCTTCATTGCATATTCTTTTTGATTGTGCCTTAAAAAATATTTAGGGATTCCCTGGTAGCTCAGCTAGTAAAGAATCCACCCAGCAATGCAGAAGACCTGGGTTCAATCCCTGGAGCGGGAAGATTCCCTGGAGAAGGGAACCCATTTCAGTATTCTGGCCTGGAGAATTCCATGAACTGTACAGTCCATGGGTCACAAAGAGTCAGACACAACTGAGTGACTTTCACTTCACCAAAAAAAATTTGTCTTATGTAAGATTTTTTTTCATGTCTGTAATCTTCCCCTTACAATCAAAGAAGCCTTTTGAGAATACAGAACATGATTTAGAAGGTTCAACATCATTTTAAGACCCAGAAAAGAGCTCCATGAATGGATGTGACTTAAGAGATGCTTATAATAATTAAATCATGATGAAGGACAGATGAAGAGTTAAAATTTATGAGGAGGTAGAAACAGACTCTTAAGACAAATGCCATGAAATCAGTCAGGAATACAGACAAAAGGAAAAACACAAAACTATGGAATTAAAGTGTGCTAGCTTGTTAATAGGTAAAAAAAATTATCTATAGTTTGCTTTATATATTTGAATGTATTGCTAAATTTTTGACACTAAGTTTTACTTACTTACTACCCTTTTCTAATTTCCTTTAGTGGTGTGTTTCCTTGTCATTGGGCACTAAAGCTTCTTGCAACATAGTTTTTTTGCTAATTTTAATTTAGAAGACAGAGATAATGTGTCATACTATCTACCCAAGACAAATGCTTTTCTCTAAGGGTGTCAAGTTAAAAGTGGTAAATAAAATTTGGTTCCATCTATGTAACGGCATGATCAGGATGGAAATATGACAAAAATGTTATGACGGTCAACGTATTCTGTGGGAGACTGACAGTAGCAAGGTGAACAACCAAGTTGGAGTCTGTGCTTGGACAAGGCATAGACATCAGATTTAGTAACTGGAGATGTCCCATCAACCTCCATTCCCGTTTCCCATAGAAGACCCAATATCAGGTGGCAAGAAAAATTCCCCACAAAGAAAGATTGGTGCATTAGCATTCCATAGGAAGCAAAGATCGTGGAAAGTTAGCTTACATAGGGCAGATCATATAGGCAGGATCTGAGCACTAGTGACAACTTTTGGAGCAAGCAATGAAGTTAGAAGTTAAGCATAGCTCTTCAAAGACAGTCCCTGAGAACACCATCAGAAAACACTCAACTTTATTGAGAAGTTGAGAAAAACACTCAATAGAAAAATTTTAATACTCGTTTTGAAGAAGACTGAGTCACTGGTGAGAAGATGGGCCACAAAAAGAATTAGAGTGATAGAGGTGGGATTTAAAATGCACCAACTTTGCATATGATTGTAGCCTTAGTTCATTATGTATTTTGAGTAAAGTGGAAAGAACTGGGTCTTTGGAATTATGCAGATCACAGGTTCTTAGTCTAACTCTTCTACTTGCTAGATGTATGATAATGGACAAATTAATTAACCTCTCTTAGCTTTGGTTTTGAAATGAAAAAAAAAACTTGTATATTAAGGGCCTAATTTAGCATAGTTTCTGGTATGTAGTGGGGGACCTAAGTGAGATCTATTATTTTTGCTTTTAATAGGGAAGATAGATTTATTTCTGTAGTTCTGTTCTTGCCTATGATTTCCCTTGTGACCAATAATACATATTTTTGAGATGTCTGACCAGTCTGAAGGCACCATCTGTGGCAGTTGGTCTCACTCATTAGCCTCAATAAACTGAGCCAACCAAATCTCACAGTGGTCGGTACCCTTGAGAGCTATCTTATTTGGCAAAGGATTACCCTATATTTCATAACTTTTTTTTTTTAAGCTGGGAGAGGTAGTTAAAGTAGGTGGGCTGAAGCAGCTTTACTTTGCAGTGCTACGTGGCCAAATTATAGTGATGATTAATTTGCAATTGCTTCGCTCATTATTAAATGTTCACAATAATGGTGAAGATAAGTAACACTGACTTCACATTTCTGGGCTCTATCTACTATATCATGCTCTCCTTGAAGCTCTGAATAAAACTTATACATAGGTAGAAGTTGTGTCTAAAGGAAACAAGAATTATTTAATGAAACAAAACATCCCTGACTGTATACATCTAAATGAGCAGTGCCCCCTGCAAAGTAGTCCCCTTGGGAAGTTATACAAACATCATAACAATTTTGCTATTGCTCAAAACATTTTTGGAACTTCTCTTCTGGAATTGCCTTAAGACCCAGTTTATGAGCCATACAAAAAAGTCAGACTCATTAATTTACAGTCACACATAATTTTTCACCTCTGATAGTGTTGCCCAGCATGATTGCCCATCTTGGCTCCGAGTGATTTTGCTAATTCCAAAATAAAATCCATCCTCAAAGGGTAAATATTGAATATTTGCCACTACCTAAGGTATTTAGGAAAATATATCACATTTCTGAAGGCAAGTCCAAAAAGAAGTCCAGGATTCCAGATACTCGAATAACATCTTCCATGTCACTAGGCTCACTGAAGACAATTCTGCTCTGAATATAAAGTTGTAGTATATTTTTTCTGTTTCATTCAACAAACATTTATCAAGTGCTAACTATTGCCAATTTGTTTACTCATTCATTCACTCAACAAGTATTTATTGAGCATCATTAGGCACTGGATTATGGATCCATCAGTGAGTAGGACAAATAAGGCTACTATTCTTATAGAAACTTCATTTAGTCAGGGACACAAATATTAAATAAGTAATTACAGTAAAGAGAAGTGTAATAGGTACATGTTTCAGGAAGATCTAAGCTAGTCTAGGGATAGGGTTCACTCTCCTGAGAAAATGACTTTAAAGTTGAGATTTGAAAAATGAGTAGGAGTGTTCCAGGTAGGGGGAATAGCATGTAAAATCTTGAGGGCAAGGAAGCATGATGTTGTAGGAACTGAAAAAAAAATCAGCATGGCTAGAATGTTTGGGGGAATAGCAAGACTATTGGTAGAGGCTGGACCATGCAGAGCCTAATAAGCCATTTTGCTAATTCAGTTGTACCCACACTGAAGCCTGAGTATGCAACTTTAGTTGCAGAGTGAAATGGTAAGAAGAGAGACTGGAGGTAGGGAGAATATTTAGTAGGTTACTACAAAAATTAGGAGAGAATGATGGCAGTAAAGATGAAGAGAAGTACATAGATTTGAGAAATACTCAGAAGGTAAAAGGAACAGGACTTGAAGATTCCTTGGCTATCACAGATAAGGACAGGAAGAGTTAAGAACAATTATTAGGTTGTTGGTTTGAAAATAAGGGTGTGATGGTGCCATTCACTGAGTTGGAGATACTGAAAAAATCAGCTCTAATCATTCATTGGGGGAGAAGTGATTAGTCCACTTTGCATATACTATCCTTGAGGTACCAGAGGGATATCCAAGTAAAGATATGAAGAAGGCAGTTGGATATATAAGTGTGTGCCTCAAGATGGAGACTGAACTTGGAATTGTAGATTTGTGAGGCATCTGCAACAGGAATGAATCAGATCATTTAAGGTAAGTATACAGTGAAAAGAATACAAAGCTCGGGAAAACCCCTGAGATATTGTTTAAGAGCTGGGCAGAAGAGGAGCTGCCTGCTAAAGAAACTGAGGAGTAAGAAGGAGAGAAAGAAGATCAGGAGAATGTGGTAGCATGGAGACCAAAGTAAGACAGCATTAAAAAAAAAAAATGTATGTCAATAGTGTCACATATTGCCAAGAGGTCAAGTAAGGATGGCATGAAACACATCTATGGGATTTAGAGAATATAAATTACAGATTATCCAGAATACAGTAGAAACTCTTTTAATTAATGTCTTGTGAGTGGGACCTGGGAATTGGTGGTGGTTTAGTCACTAAGTTGTGTCTGACTCTTGCAATCCCATGGACTGTAGCCTGCAAGGCTCCTCTGTCCATGGGATTCTCTAGGCAAGAATACTGGAGTGGGTTGTCATTTCCCTCTCCAGGGGATCTTCCTGACCCAGGAATCAAACCTGGGTCTCCAATCAGTCAATAGTTAACTGAAAAAGTGATTAAATTGGGTAATCACAAACAAAATTACATTCTTTCACATATTATTTTAATCTAAAACATACAACTGTACATTTATTTGCCAATTTTTGATATAGGGTTTAAACATTGCTTTATGATTTGTTATTTGAACCTGTGTATTGAAATCAGCCTCAGGTTTCTTGCATAACTAATATACATAAATGCATTGTCTGTATTTCCCTGTTTGGGGGAATTATTTAAAGTAAATCAAGAATTTAAAGACACTCATGGAGAGGATTCTGAGAAGATGGTGAAGAAGCACAAGGAATCTATCTCCCTTTTAAACCAGTTACACTTGTCGAATCTGTTTGATGTAACTATTTTGGAACTCTAGACTCTACTGAAGCCTTGCAATCCCAGTGGAAGGTTTGGATGGTAAATTGTGGCTAATCTTGGTCAATTTCAACTTTTAGCACAGTAGCTTTTATCCCTCTCCCCACCTCTCAGTCCAGAGGCAGATAGATAGCTGTGAACATATTCCAGGAACAGCTTTCAGGAGCCAAGATAGCAAAGAGAACTCTGTCCGTAAAATATCAGGGATCTGTGCTCTGACTGTTGATTACTGGTTCCAAACTCAGAAGTGCGGACCAAGAGATGGGTGATCATTATTGTACCTCCCCCAATTATTGCAACCTTCATCCCCTTATCTGAAGTGACATCAGGGAATTTAAATGGTACATTTTTATATTCCCTTCATTTTTCTTTCCCTTTCGGTGAGTGAAGAAAATCAGAAAGTCATCGTGCCTGGCCAGGGAAAGGTACAGGCTCAGAAAAGACCTGAAAAGAACTTAAAGTTAACACCTCAGGCTAATCCTTGGCATGAGACACTAATAATAATAATGATAATCAGTTCAGTTCAGGCACTCAGTCATGTCCGACTCTTTGCGACCCCATGAATCACAGCACACCAGGCCTCCCTGTCCATCACCAACTCCCAGAGTTTACTCAAACTCATATCCATCGAGTCGGTGATGCCATCCAGCCATCTCATCTTCTGTCTTCCCCTTCTCCTTCTGCCCCCAATCCTTCCCAGCATCAGGGTCTTTTCCAATGAGTCAACTCTTCGCATGAGGTGGCCAAAGTACTGGAGTTTCAGCTTCAGCATCAGTCCTTCCAATGAACACCCAGGACTGATCTCCTTGAGGATGGACTGGTTGGATCTCCTTGCAGTCCAAAGGACTCTCAAGAGTCTTCTCCAACACCACTGTTCAAAAGCATCAATTCTTTGGCGCTCAGCTTTCTTCACAGTCCAACTCTCACATCCATACATGACCACTGGAAAAACCGTAACCTTGACTAGACGGACCTTTGTTGGCAAAGTAATGTCTCTATTTTTTAATATACTGTCTAGGTTGGTCATAACTTTCCTTCCAAGGAGTAAGCGTCTTTTAATTTCAGGACTGCAATCACCATCTGCAGTGATTTTGGAGCCCCAAAAAATAAAGTCTGACACTGTTTCCACTGTTTCCCCATCTATTTCCCATGAAGTGATGGGACCAGATGCCATGATCTTAGCTTTCTGAATGTTGAGTTTTAAGCCAACTTTTTCACTATCCTCTTTCACTTTCATCAAGAGGATCTCTTCAGTTCCTCTTCTCTTTCTGTCAAAAGGGTGGTGTCATCTGCATATCTGAGGTTATTGGTATTTCTCCCAGAAATCTTGATTCCAGCTTGTGTTTCATCCAGCCCAGCATTTCTCATGATGTATTCTGCATATAAATTAAGTAGGGTGACAATATACACCCTTGACGTACTCCTTTCCCAATTCGGAACCAGTCTGTTGTTCCATGTCCAGTTTTAACTGTTACTTCGTGACCTGCATACAGATTTCTCATGAGGCAGATAAGGTGGTCTTATATTCTCATCTCTTTCAAAATTTTTCACAATTTGTTGTGATCCACACAGTCAAAGGCTTTAGAGTAGCCAATGAAGAGGAAGTAGATGTTTTTCTGGAACTTTCTTGCTTTTTCTATAATCCAACGGATGATGGCAATTTGATCTTTAGTTCCTCTGCTTTTCCTATATCCACTAATTATTAGGGAAATGAAAATCAAAACTATCATGAGATACCATCTTGTATCCATTAAGATGATTGTTTTGATAAGGATGTAGAGAAATTGGAACTTTTATGCACTCTTTGGTGGGAATGTAAAATGGTATAGTCACTGTGTAAGGCAGTTTGATGATTCTTCAAAAAATTATAAGTAGGATTATCTTGTGATGCAACAATTACACTTCTGGGTATACCTCAAAGAACTAAAAGTAGTATCTCAAAGAAATTTTGTACACTCATGTTCATAGCAGATTATTCACAATAATCTAAAACATAGAAACAAATAGCTAAAACATAGAAACAACCCAAATGTCTATTGACAGATGAATGGATAAATAAATGTGTTATATGCATACAATGGAATATCATTTGGACTTAAAAAGGAATGCAGTTCTGACATGCTACAACATAGATGAGCCTTTGGGACATCATGTTAATTGAAATAAGTCAATCACAAAATGAAAAATGCTGTATGATTCTACTTACATGAGATAGTAAGTAGCCAAATTCATAGTTACCAGGGACTGGAGGAGAGGAGGAATTGGGGAGTTAGTATTTAATGGGTATAAAGTTTCAATCTTACAAGATGAAAAGAGTTCTGGAGATGGGTGGTAGTGATGATAGCACAACATTATGAATGCATGTAGTATCACTGGCCTCTACACTTAAAACTGGTTAAGATTTCATGCTGTTTGTTGTTCACTATAATTAAAAAAAATTGGGAAAAAGTGCTTGTTCACAGTCTGAGTTCAGAACCCTAAATATGATTTTCCCCAATCTATTTTTGTTCACCCATCTCAATCCAATGAAAAAATTTAATGCCATTTTCCTTTTATGATTTTTCCAAAATATTTGATTTAATTTTCATAGAAACAACTATCTTCTTCTTCCTATTTATATTTCATATAATAATAAATGATGGTTTACATAATAACCAACTTCTATAATTACAGTAACAAGTATACCTAGCATAAACAAATTGAATAGACACAACTAATTTTTTTTTTTTTTTTTTTTTTTTTTTTTGCCTGCACAGCATGTGGAGTCTTAGTTCCAGGGCCAGGGATTGAAATTGCATCCTTGCAGAAAATTGGTCAACCACTTGTAAAAGAATGAAACTAGAACACTTTCTAACACCATACACAAAAATAAACTCAAAATGGATTAAAGATCTAAATGTAAGACCAGAAACTATAAAATTCCTAGAGGAGAACATAGGCAAAACACTCTCCGACATAAATCTCAGCAAGATCCTCTATGACCCACCTCCCAGAAAACTGGAAATAATAAGCAAAAATAAACAAATGGGACCTAATGAAACTTAAAAGCTTTTGCACAACAAAGGAAACTATAAGCAAGGTGAAAAGACAGCCTTCAAAATGGGAGAAAATAATAGCAAACAAAGAAACGGACAAAGGATTAATCTCAAAATATATAAGGAACTCCTGCAGCTCAATTCTAGAAAAATAAATGACCCAATCAAAAAATGGGCCAAAGATCTAAACAGACATTTCTCCAAAGAAGACATACAGATGGCTAACAAACACATGAAAAGATGCTCAACATCACTCATTATCAGAGAAATGTAAATCTAAACCTCAATGAGGTACCATTACACGCCAGTCAGGATGGCTGCTATCCAAAAGTCTACAAGCAATAAATACTGGAGAGAGTGTGGAGAAAAGGGAACCCTCTTACACTGTTGGTGGGAATGCAAACTAGTACAGCCACTATGGAGAACAGTGTGGGGATTCCTTAAAAAACTGGGAAATAGAACTGCCATATGACCCAGCAATCCCACTCCTGGGCATACACACTGAGGAAACCAGATCTGAAAGAGACACGTGCATCCCAATGTTCATCACAGCACTGTTTATAATAGCCAGGACATTGGCCAAGCGACCTAGATGCCCATCAGCAGCGAATGGATAAGGAAACTGTGGTACATATACACCATGGGATATTACTCAGCCATTAAAAAGAATTCATTTGAATCAGTTCTAATGAGATGGATAAAACTGGAGCCCATTATACAGAGTGGAGTAAGCCAGAAAGATAAACACCAATACAGTATACTAATGCATATATATGGAATTTAGAAAAATGCTAGCGATAACCCTATATGCAAGACAGAAAAAGAGACACAGATGTATAGAACAGACTTCTGGACTCTGTGGGAGAAGGCGAGGGTGGGATGATCTGAGAGAACAGCATCAAAACATGTATATTACCAAGTGTGAAACAGATCGCCAGTCCAGGTTGGATGCATGAGACAAGTGCTCGGGGCTGGTGCACTGGGATGACCCAGAGGGATGGGATGGGGAGAGAGTTGGGAGGGGGGGTTCAGGATGGGGAACACATATGAATCCATGGCTGATTCATGTCAATGTATGGCAAAAACCACTACAATATTGTAAAGTAATTAGCCTTCAAGTAATAAAAATAAATGAAATGAAAAAAAAAAAGAAAGAAATTGCATCCCTGCATTGGAAGCACTAGACTTCCAGAGATATCTCAATGTAACTGATTCTTGGTAAGCCTACTACAATCTAATGAGAACAAAAATCCATAAATATACTAACCAGCAATGTATTACCCATATGTGTTCAGTGTGCTGTAGGTATCAGTTGATACGCTTTATAATGGTAATGGAGAGTACCAATTAATTGTATATGTTGGTTAAACAGAAGTTAGTTATGAGAGTTTCTACTGTAGAGCCAGGAGATGATCAGGTGGAAGTTATATTGCAGTGGGCCTAAAAAAGGAAATAGGAGTTGAAGGAATGG